>NC_072013.1:16222194-16548194 GCF_027791375.1 Indicator indicator | reverse complement strand
TCCCAACCAAAGTAATTCTATGGTTCAATGATCATCAAGCCCAACTGCTTCCCTGGAGCTCACAATCCCACCCCTCCTGCTAAGTTACTGCCCCTAAACCATGTCCCTCAGCACCACAGAACCATCAAAGCAGAGACTTTGCAAAGTTCTGCAGTGTGCTGCTGCCACCAAAGCTGTTCTTTCCATCCCCCAGCAATGCTTGTTTTTTTTTTTGTTTGTTTTTTTTTTTTTTTTTTTAGTTTTTTGTTTTATTTTGTTTTGTTTTGTTTTGCTTTGTTTTGCTTTTTTGCAAGATGATAGCTGTGGAAATTAAATTCTGAAGTTTAATTTTTATTTCCTTTTTTTAAATTTCAGTGGCTTGTGGGCCACTTGGGTTTGGGCAAACTTCAAAAGGAAGAGTGAATTTTGATATTTTCTCTTCTATGGCAATACAAGGGACTTCTAGTTTGGACAGCATCTACTAAATGCTCTTATAGGTCAAAATCATTTTTAATTTATGTTTAGTGTTAATTTGAAACCAAACCTACTCATTTTCCTGTTTCCTTTCCCACTTGTGTATGTTCAGGTTACATCAGTTATAAATTGAAACTGAACTGGTAGTTCTGCCTAAATAAAAGGGATGTTAATAGCCTTTAATTGACATAGAATCACAGAATTGTCAGGGTTGGAAGGGACCTCAAGGATCATCCAGTTCCAACCCCCCTGCCATGGGCAGGGACACCTCACACTACAGCAGGTTGCTCACAGCCTGGCTGCAAAAACCTCCAGGGATGAGGCTTCCACCACCTCCCTGGGTAACCTGTGCCAGTGTCTCACCACCCTCATGGGGAACAACTTCTTCCTAACATCCAATCTGAATCTCCCCACTTCTAGTTTTGCTCCATTCCCCCCACTCCTATCACTCCCTGACACCCTCAAAAGTCCCTCCCCAGCTTTCTTGCTTTAACTGTAGTTTTAGTGTCAACCTAATTTCAAGTGACTCTGCTAAGAAAAACCTATCACCAGGTTTAACAAGAATGCTGTTGACAGCCACCAATCAGGTACCCTCAGCCTCAGCAGAGGACACTTTTTTTGCTGCCTTAGCCACCCAAGTCAGCTGAAAGCTGCAAGCTGTGCTCTGTGTTCTTGCCAATTTACCACCAGTGATGGAAAAGCTGCAATTTAAGTGGCCATTTTTCTGAAGAAATGAGGATGAAGAAATCAAAGTAGAAGGAAGATTGCTCTTTCACAGATGTGTTGAGCCTACAGAGAGAAAAATCTCATCTCTGGCACCTGTGTTGCTTGGTTTGGTTTGTTTTTGTTTTGTTTTTTTTTTTTTTTTTACTTTTGGTTTTGTTTTGTTTTTTTTTCTTTGCAACATCATAGCTGTGGAAATTAAATTCTGGAGGTGAATTTTTATTTTCTTTTTTTTAATTTCAGTGATTTCTACTCCTTGAGGACAATGTCCATACTGAGTCAGCACTGGGGAGTCTTGCACAGTAACCATGTGGATGAAGGGCCAGAGTGTACTCTCAGGCAGTTGGATGATGATACCAAAGTGGGAGAAGCAGCTGACACCCCCTTAGGCTGTGCTGCCATTCAGCCACACCTGGCCAGGCTGGAGAGCTGAGCAAAGAGGAACCTCATGAAGTTCAACCAGGGCAAGTATAGAGTCCTGTACCTGCAGAGGAATAACCTCCTGCACCAGCAGAGTTGAGGGGTGACCTGCTGGAGAGCAGCTCTCTGGAGAAGGACCTGAGAGTGCTGGGGGACAGTAAGATCACCATGGGTCAGCTGTTTTTTAAGGCCAGGCTGGATGAGGCTCTGGCCAGCCTGATGTAATTGTGAGGTGTCCCTGCCCATGGCAGGGGGGTTGGAACTGGCTGATCCTTGTGGTCCCTTCCAACTCTGACTGATTCTATTCTATGATTCTTGACCTTGTAGCCAAGAAGGCAAACAGCATTCTGGGCTGCATGAAGGAGAGTGTAGCCAGCAGGTCAAGGGAGGTTCTCCTCTCCCTCTATTCCACCCTGGTGAGGCCAGACCTGTAGTATTGAGTCTAATTCTGGGCTTCCCAGTTCAAGAAAGACAGGCAACTACTGGAGAGAGTCCAGGGAAGGCTACAAAGAGGGGTCTGGGGCATCTCTCTGAGGAGGAAAGGCTGAGAGCCCTGGGGCTGTTGATCCTGGAGAAGAGCAGCCTGAGACGGGATCATCTCAATGTTGATCAACATCTAAAAGGGGCCAAGAGGATGGGGCTGGGCTCTTTTCAGTGGTGCCCAGTGATAGGATAAGGGGCAAGAGGCACAAACTGGAAACTGTGAATAGGAAAAGCAAAATGTGTTCTACTGAAGTGGCATCTTTGAAGCCTTGCCATGCCCTAGACATGCTAAAAACAGTCCCTTTCAGCAAGGACAGGAGTGATTTCTTTTGTAGAAATTCATCTTGCCCTCCCTGAGATGTTTTTAATTTCAGGAAGATAAAGGGTTTCAACATCAGGGACCAAGAAAGAGGAAGTTCTTCAGTACCTAAAAGAGAATTAGTCTTCAAAACAACCCCAGGGACTAGAATAGGTTGGGGACTGAGCTGTTGGAGAGCAGTGAAGGGGAAAAGGCCCTGGGGGTGCTGGTGGATGAGAGGTTGACCATGAGCCAGCAATGTGCTCTGGTGGCCAAGAAGGACAAGGGCATCCTCGGGGGGATTAGAAGGGCTGTGGTGAGTAGGACCAGAGAGGTTCTCCTCCCCCTCTACTGGGCCCTGCTGAGGCCACATCTGGAAGATTGTGTCCAGTTCTGGGCCCCTCAGTTCAGGGAGAACCTCAGGGAATTGCTTGAGAGAGTCCAAAACAGAGCCACAGAGATGCTGAAGGCAGTGGAAGATCTTCCTTAGGAGGAGAGCCTGAGGGAGCTGAGGGCTCTGGAGCTTGGAGAGGAGGAGCCTGAGGGTGACCTCATTGCTGGTGATGAAGATGTGCAGGGGGAGTGCCCAGAGGCTGGAGCCAGGCTCTGCTGGGTGATGCCCAATGCCAGCACAAGGGGCAGTGGTGGAAGTGAGGCAGAGGAAGTTCCATGGAAACAGGAGGAAGAATTTTATCCTTGTGAGGGTGACAAGAGCCTGGAAGAGGCTGCCCAGGGGAGTTGTGGAGTCTCCCTCTCTGGAGATATTCAAGCCCTGCCTGGCTGTGTTCCTGTGTGATCTGCTGTAGGTGCTCCTGCTCTGGCAGGGGGGGTGGTCTGGCTGAGCTTTGGAGGTCCCTTCCAGCCCCTAACATTCTGTGATGCTGTGAAAAACCAACAAACAAACACCAAAAAATTATAATTCCAAGTTGCCAGTTTCTCCTGTTCAAGGGAATATGACTTTATCTTAAAAAACAAAGCCTGTCAATTTATGAGCACTACAGAAACTCCTAGGTGTGAGGACAGAGATGTACACTGGAACTACAACATTTCAACCTTAGGTTTAAACATTTACTAGGTAGCCTATCCTTCCCCCTGCTGAGCCTGAGGCCAAAAACATTGCTCAAGCAGTACTTTAAAAAACTATGTAATGCCCCCCAAATAGTCATAATTCTTTTTTCACCCTAATCTTGAATATGATAATCTAGAAATGTGCTTTCTGACATCATAATAAGCATTAACATCTAATGCTAACAGCTAATCAGAAACCTCCATGAATGCAGTGAAATGCAGGACACATTTGTGGCAGTTAACCAACTTCTTATCTCTTTTATCTGGTGGGAAATGTGATTCAGGTGCTGAGGTGCTTGAGTCACTTCTTCATTTTCTTTCCTAAGCAGTTTTTGATAGATTTTTCAGTGTTTGTAGGTGGAATTATCCTCATTAGCTGCTTGGAGGTTTGTGACATCACATGTGTCTCAAGGACAGCCTTCTTTCAACTCTAAAGAGGTTTAGAATTTTGCTGAGGGGTTTTGACTCTTCCCTGGATTATCAAAGTTGATTATTTGTTTAGTTGCAGTTGCCACATGAAGGTAGTTGTTACTGAGAATCTTAACCACAAAGTATGAGGGGAGGCTGAGGGAGCTGGGGGTGTTTAGCCTGGAGAAGAGGAGGCTCAGGGGAGACCTCATTGCTCTCTACAACTGCCTGAAGAGAGGTTGTAGCCAGGTGGGGGTTGGGCTCTTCTCCCAGGCAAGCAGGGAAAGAAGGAGAGGACACAGTCTCAAGCTGCACCATGGGAGGTTTGGACTGGATGTAAGGAAAAAATTCTTCCCAGAAAGAGAGATTGGCCCTTGGGATGTGCTGCCCAGGTGGAGTGTTGCAGTTTGAAAGGGGAACTTTAGCCTAGATCCTGACTGCAAAGACTGAAAGTAAAAATAAATGACCTTTGGATGCAAAAGGGAAATAATGCTAAGGTCTGTAGAATTCATTGGATTGCTAATGGGGATAGAGAGCAGAGGCAGAAACAGTTGTTGCTCTCTTCTGTCATTTCTGCTTGCAGCTTTCCTCCCTCTCCCTCCTGTGGCCTTGCCAGGGGATCTCTGTTTTGCCTCCTGTGTGAGGTAAAGGGAAGGAGGGAGGGAGTGGAGGAGAAGGTGAACAGTCCCCTGGATCCATCCAGGGATGTCTGAGGAGTTTCTGTGCTGTTTATCAATTGTAAATACACAGATATTGTACATCTGTTGCATGTTTTGTACATATCCATTGCATTTCATATTTCTAGACTGTAGTTTCCTTGTAACTAGACCTTCATTTGCTTCCATCCCAAACTGAGCTGTGCTGGGGATTTATTTTGGGGGTAGTTCTCCAAAATGAGTTGGGGTAATTTCAGCCCACCAAATTGAGTCACCATTCCTGGAAGTGTTTAAAACCAGCCTGGATGAGGAACTCATTGCCATGGTTTAGTTGATTGGATGGTGTTGGGTGCTAGGTTGGACTGGATGATCTCAGAGGTCTTTTCCAGCCTGGTTAATTCTGTGATCCACTGTGCACATCCTACCTACTTTTAAAGTGGCTGCAGGCATCTTACACCTCTGCATACCAGAAGACTTTCAGTAGCACAAAAGGTTGGTCTTGACAATCTCAGAGGTCTTTTCCAACCTCAGCAGTCCTGTGATGCTGTGATTTAAAGATCCATGAGGAAGCAGGCTTGCAGCAGTGCTGTGGAAGCAGCTATGCCCCATGCACTTTAGTCCATTTCAGATGTATGCTGGGACGAGAACATCTCAATTAGGCAAACTGTGGATGACAACATCTGAAGAAAGCCAAGCAGTTACTCAGCTGAGTTCTAAATATACATATGCAGACAAAGAATGGCAATGGCAAAGAAAACTAATGAAAAGTAGAGCTCTGTTTTCCTGAGATTTTACAGAAATAGGCTCCTCTATAGAAAGTTTGAAACATTTTCCAAGTGTCCTTTGCAATTAACCTTTTTTTGTTCTCTCTCCTTTTCTTTCTTTAATTTGTTTTTAAGGATACTAAATTCCCTGGCTCCTATCTGATCACAGAAAACTGTTTTCTTCTCACTTAGAGTAATGTGGTGGGTTGAAAATTCCCCCCAACATTAAATTTCCCCCCAACATTAAATTTTCCAGCTCAGCTGGACGCAAAAGAAGCTGTATTGACAAGCTAGAGTACAATCTGCAATGGAATGCAATGGATGTGTACAAAACATGCAGGATTTACAGCATTTACAGGGAATTACAGTGTACAAACAGTACAGGAACCCCCCTGGCCAAAAACCAGGGGAGCTGCTAATAGCTTCCCACTCCCTGCCTCCCTCCTTACCCTCCTCAACCAACAGAAAAGAGCAGAGAGTTATTTTGTTAGGATACTGAGCCAAACCAAAGAACACAGCCAAGGTCAAGCAGAAGGAAGTTAGTGTCTCCCAGAGTGAGGAAAGCCAAAAGACAGAAAGAAAGTTTTCGTTACCAGCTTGTGTTTATTATCTGTCCAATGGACTGTTTAGAACTTATCATCATTTTACTTTTTACACCCAATAGTGATTTATTTACATTCTACCACTTTCTGTTTGAGATCCGTGGGAAATTTCCTAGGCCTGAAAGTACTACAAGTAAGAAGTGAAGGTAACAGTAACCCTGCTTCACCATTAGACCCAGCTCCAGGCAAACATTTTCCTTCTGATGCAAGTTAAAACCCCAGTCAAGAGAGTCTGACCCAGACACCACGAGAAGTAGCTGCTCAGACAGTGCCCCCAACTCCAGAGCTCTCTTTGCCCCCTGACTTGGCTCAAGACTCCACTTTCTTTGCTGAAGTTTGCCTAGGATCACTGTGGAGTGGGCATCTTCTACAACAGAGGTATCATAAGGCAGAATACATGTGGGAGAATCCCAGGATGGTAGGGGTTGGAAGGGATCTCTAGTCCAACCTTACTGTTAAAGCAGGGTCACCTGGATCAAGTTGCACAGGAATGCAACCAGGTGGGATTAGAAAGTCTCCAGAGAAGGTGACTCCACAAATTCTCTGGGCAGCCTGCTCCATCACTCCAGCATCCTCACAGGAAAGAAGTTCCTCCTGAAGTTCAAGTGAAATCTCTTGTGTTCTGGATTGTGCCTGTTACCACTTCTCCTGTCAATGGGTAACACTGAAAAGAGCCTAACCCCATCCTTATGACCTCCATCATTTAGCTATTGATCACCTGTACTGGTCTGGGGCCAGACAGATCGTCTCTTGCGCCGAAAGGGACAAAAGAATGAGACTCACACAAACGGATTGGAGAGTGATGGAAAGTTTAGATGGAAAAGCAATTGGTGAAGCTACAGAGAACTACAAACTACAAAGCATAGTGACAAAGAGTATCCCAAAGCGTACAGAACCCCTCACAGAATTCCCAAAGCTTCCCAATCCTTCCCTTCTTCCCACCTGAGGGTAAACCCAAACCTCCCAGGGCTCTTTCTTCCCCCTCCCGCTGCTAGGCAAGTCTCAGGCTGGCCAGGTCTGAGACTGCCCCCCCCTCCATTCTCCTCCTGGCATTAGGCCTAGACAGGCCTAAGAGGCCTTGAGGATACTCCCCCGGCATTACCTGATAAGAGAGGACATCTCCCGTGGGAGCAGAGAGGGAAGAAAGAGGAAGAGAATGACTCTGCAGATGGCCTTATAGGGTGCAGGATTTATGGGTAGAAATACGCCGTTTCCTGTGTCCACCCCTCTGGGTGGGCACCCAGGACACCAGAGGTGTATCTCATGCGGCAGTGGCAGGGGGCACCCAGCACAAACTGCCACATCACCACTGATAGGATCCTCTCTCAGTCTGCTGTTCTTCAGGCTAAAGAGTCCCAGGACTTGACATTCTGTGTGTAGAAGTGCTCAGGAAGTAAGGACATTCATTTGTACCAGTTATGGAATCACACCAAAGAAGTCTGTGGTGTTACCTGGAATTGGATAGCATCAGACTACAGAACTGCATCTGGGTCAAGGCAATCCCACAAATACATATGACAAATCCAGGCTGGGCAGGGACTGGCTGGAGAGTAGCTCTGAGGAGAGGGACTTGGGGGTGCTGGTGGAGGAGAAGCTCAGCAGGAGCTGTCAGTGTGCACTTGCAGCTCAGAGAGCCAAGCAGAGCTTGGGCTGCATCAGGAGAAGTGTGGCCAGCAGGGCCAGGGAGGGGATTCTCCCCCTCTGCTCCACTCTGCTGAGACCACACCTGGAGTACTGCATCCAGTTCTGGAGCCTCTGTTCCAGGAAGGACCTGGACATGCTGGAAGGTGTCCAGAGAAGGGCCACCAGGATGAGCAGAGGGCTGGAGCTGCTGATCTGCTATGAGGACAGACTGAGAGAGTTGGGGCTGTTCAGTCTGGAGAAGAGAAGGCTCTGAGATGACCTTCTTGTGGCCTTCCAGGATCTGAAGGGGGCTACAAGAAATCTGGGGAGGGACTTTTTAGGATCTCAGGTAGTGACAGGACTGGGGGGAATGGAATAAAGCTGGAAGTGGGGAGATTCAGGTTGGATGTGAGGAAGGAGTTGTTCCCCATGAGGGTGGTGAGAGCCTGGAATGGGTTGTCCAGGGAAGTGGTTGAGGCCCCATCCCTGGAGGTGTTTGCAGGCCAGGCTGGATGAGGCTCTGGCCAGCCTGATCTAGTGTGAGGTGTCCCTACCCATGGCAGGGGGGTTGGAACCGGATGATCCTTGTGGTCACTTCCAACCCTGACTATGATTCTATGATTCAAAGTGATCCTACAACCCAGGAAGCTGTGCAGGTCACTTGCCACATAGACTCATAGAATGGTCTGGGTTGGAAGGGACCTCCAATACTCATCCCTTCCAACCTCTCTGCACTCAGCAGGGACATCCCCAACTAGATCAGGTTGCCCACAGCCCTGTCCAGCCTCACCTTGAAGATCTCCAGGGATGGAGTCTCAACCACCTCTCTGGGAAACCTCTGCCAGTGTTCCATCATCCTCATGGTGCAGAACTTGTTCCTCACATCCAATCTCAATCTGCTCTGCTCTAGTTTGAAGCCATTGTCCCTTGTTACTCTCCCTGCAGGTCTTTGCAAACAGTCTCTCTGCAGCCTTCTTGTACCTCCCTTCAGGTCCTTGCAGGCTGCTCTTAGGTCTCCCTGGAGCCTTCTCTTCTGCAGGCTGAACACCCCCAGCTCCCTCAGCCTGTCCTCACAGCAGAGCTGCTCCAACCCCCTGATCATTTTTGTGTCCATCCTCTGGCCCCTCTCCATCAGGTCCATGTCCTTCCTGTGTTGAGGGCTGCAGACCTGCATACAATACTCCAGGTGAGGTCTCAGCAGAGCAGAGCAGAGGGGCAGGATCCCCTCTCTCCATCTCTGGCCATGCTGCTTTTGCTGCTGCCCAGGCTGCCCTTGGCCTTCTGTGCTGCAAGTTCACACTGCCTGCTCCTGTCCTGCTTCTCCCCCACCAGCACCCCCAAGTCCTTTTCCTCAGGTTTGCTTTCTATCCCCTCCTCCCCCAGTCTGTATTGACAGTGAGGATTTTTCCAGCCCAGATGCAGAACCCTGCACTTGCTGTTGTTGAACTGCAGGAGCTTCTCCTGGGCACCTCCTCTCCAGCCTGTCCAGGTCCAGAATGGTTTGTCTTGGAAGGTGCCTTGAAGATCATCTAGTTCCAACCCACCCACCATGGGCAGGGACACCTTCTACTAAACCAGGTTGCTCCAGGGCTCATCCAACCTGGCCCTGTACTTCTTGCAGACAGAATTCTGAGCCTTGCAGACAGCAGGAGACCACTCATGAAGCAATGCAAATGTGCAGGGTCAGGCTGTAGTGAGTTACCAATTAACACAGCTCTGCTGGTCAGTGGGGGTTTGTTTCACTAATTGGATTATGCCAGCAGAAATTATTACTGAATTACAAAGTCATAGAATCACAGAATGCATGGGCTTGGAAGGGACCCTCAAAGGTCATCTTGTCCAACCCACTGCAGTCAGCAGGGACATCCCCAACTAGATCAAGTTGCTCAAGGCCCCATTGAGTTTGACCTTGAATGTCAACCTGGGCTAGTGGAAGATGTCTCTGCCTGTGGCAGGGGTTTTGTAACTGAGTGATCTTTAAGGTCCCTTCCAACGCAAACCACTTCATGATTCCATGATCCCTTTGATGCATCTGCTCTGGGCAGAAACAAGGAGCAGGGAGTGGAGGGACTGTCAAACCCAGGCCCATCCAGGGAGTCACTGAATACCCAAGTCACTGAATACTCAAGTCACTCTTCCTTCAGGAACCCAATCCATCTCTGCTGTCTGATGGCCAGCATTGATTTTGAACCCAAGACTGTTTTGCCTCCTCAGATCCTCACTCCCCTCTTCTTTTCCATTGAAATGCTTTTGGGGAAGCAGGGATTTCATTACACCAACAGAGGGGACTGCCATGCCAACAAAGTGACAACAGCCAAATTGGCCAGGGGAAAGGAGTCCTGCCTAGACTTGAAGAGAAATTCAAGCAAGTGTGTCACCTCTCAAACAATGACAACAGGATTACAAAAATCTAATTAGCTGTTTCATTAGCTGGCTCCTGGCTGTGGTGACAGCAACCAAAGGCTATTCAGAAGCTGTCCATCTATTTTTAACACAGGTGCTGCCATGGAGATGCCGCCTCATAGATATCCTCTGCCTCATAGATATCCTCTGCCTTGCCTCTGTCTGCATGGTAACTCCAAGGAGCCTGTGATTTGGTGTCTTAGAAATGGTAAAAGCTGCTGGAGAGGAGCTCTGGGGATAGGGAGCTGGGAGACCTGGGGTACAACAGCCTGACCCTAAGCCAGCAACGTGCACTCATGGCCAAGAGGGTAAAGGTCTCATGGGCTGAATTAAGAAGCATGTGGCCAGCAGGTCAGGAGAGGTTTTCCTCCCCCCCTACACTGCCCTAGTGAGGTCACAACTGGAGTTATCATGTCCAGTTCCAGACTCCATGGTTCAAGAAAGACAGGGGACTGCTGGAGAAAGTCCAGGGAAAGCTAGAAAGGGGCATGGAGCATCTCTGTGGGGAGGAAAGGCTGAGAGACCTGGGGTTGTTTAGTATGGAGAAGAGCAACCTCAGAGGGGATCTCATAGAATCATAGAATCAACGAGGTTGGAAGAGACCTCCAAGATCATCCAGTCCAACCTATCACCCAGACCTATCCAATCAACTAACCCATGGCACTGAGTGCCTCATCCAGGCTTCTCTTGAACATCTCCAGGGATGGTGACTCCACCACCTCCCTGGGCAGCACATCCCAACGGCAAATCTCTCTGTCTGGGAAGAACTTTCTCCTCACATCCAGCCTATACCTCCCCTGGCACAACTTGAGATTGTGTCCTCTCCTTCTGCTGCTGGTTGCCTGGGAGAAGAGACCAACCCCCACCTGGCTACAACCTCCCTTCAGTCAATTGCAGAGAGCAATGAGGTCTGCCCTGAGCCTCCTCTTCTCCAGGCTAAACACCCCCAGCTCCCTCAGCCTCTCTTCGTAGGGTTTGTGTTCCAAACCGCTCCCCAGCTTCATTGCCCTTCTCTGGACATGTTCCAGTACCTCAACATCTCTCCTGAATTGAGGAGCCCAGAACTGGTCACAGGACTCAAGGTGTGGCCTGACCAGTGATGAGCACAGGATCACATAGTCACAGAATGTTAGGGGCTGGAAGGGACCTCCAAAGCTCATCCAGTCCAAGCCCCCTGCCAGAGCAGGAGCACCTGGAGCAGATCACACAGGAACACAGCCAGGCAGGGCTTGAATATCTCCAGAGAGGGAGACTCCACAACCCCCCTGGGCAGCCTCTTCCAGGCTTCTGTCACCCTCACAGCAAAAAAATTCTTCCTCCTGTTTCCATGGAACTTCCTCTGCCTCACTTCCACCACTGCCCCTTGTGCTGACATTGGGCATCACCCAGCAGAGCCTGGCTCCAGCCTCTGGGTACTCCCCCTGCACATCTTCATCACCAGCAATGAGGTCACCCTCAGGCTCCTCCTCTCCAAGCTCCAGAGCCCTCAGCTCCCTCAGGCTCTCCTCCTAAGGAAGATCTTCCACTGCCTTCAGCATCTTTGTGGCTCTGTGCTGGACTCTGTCAAGGAATTCACTGAACAATATCTAAAGGGAGACTGTCAAAAAGATGGAGCCAGACTCATTCTGTCACTGCACACCAGAGAGAAAAGAGGCAATGGACACACACTGGGACAGAGAAGGTTCCACCTAAACATAAGGAAAAAAACTTCTTTGCCTTGAGGGTAGCAGATCACTGGACCTGGCTACCCAGAGAGGTTGTGGAGTCTCCATCTGTGGGGGCACTCAGAACCAGTCTTGATGATCTCCTGTGTGATTGAATCTGGGTGATCCTGCTCCAGTGGGAGATTTGGAGCAGATGATCTTCAGAGATCCCTTCCAATCCTTCCCATTGAGATTCTGTGAGGATTTACAGGTGCAATCCTTCTCTAGGATCACACATCCTGCTGAAATAGCCTTCATTCCCTACTTCCCTGCAGCATTTAATTGATTGCACTATTTCACTGCTTGTACTTAGTCCAATTGCACAGGAGCACCCAAAAAGCTTCAGTGGCAAATATTCATACTCAAATCACCTAATAAACAAGTCTAACTAAGATTAATTGAACTGTTGGAGATAAACGAAGACAAGATTCAGAAGAGACTGTTGTCTTTTTAGTAGATGGGGCAGAGCACCTTATCAGTTTGATTCATTCCATTTCCAGCATAATGATCTCCATCAACCCATTACCAAAATATTATTGCTGGAAACAAGCATTGACCTTGCAGGCTGAAATAGCAGAGACATCACAGAATCACAAAATGGGCTGGATTGGAAGGGACTTCCATAGCTCATCCAGTCCAACCCCCTGCAGTCAGAAGGGACATCCCCAAACAGATCAGGTTGCCCACAGCCCTGTCCAGCCTCACCTTGAAGATCTCCAGGGGTGGAGCCTCAACCACCTTCCTGGGCAACCTCTTCCAGTGTTCCATCGCCCTCATGGTAAGGAACTTCTTCCTCACATCCAATCTCAGTCTGCTCTGCTCAACTTTGAAGCCATTGTCCCTTGTCCTGTCCCTGCAGGCCTTTGCAAACAGTCTCTCTGCAGCCTTCTTGTAGCCCCCTTCAGGTCCTGGCAGGCTGCTCTTAGGTCAGCCTGGAGCCTTCTCTTCTCCAGGCTGAACACCCCCAGCTCCCTCAGCCTGTCCTTTTAGGAGAGCAGAGCTGCTCCAACCCTCTGATCATTTTCATGGCCTCCTCAGGACCCTCTCCATGAGGTCCATATCCTTCCTGTATTGAAGGCTCCAGAGCTGGACACAGCACTGCAGGTGAGGTCTCAGCAGAGCAGAGGGGCAGGATCCCCTCTCTCCATCTCTGGCCATGCTGCTTTGGATGCAGCCCAGGCTGCCCTTGGCCTTCTGTGCTGCAAGCTCACACTGCCTGCTCCTGTCCAGCTTCTCCCCCACCAGCACCCCCAAGTCCTTTTCCTCAGGGCTGCTTTATATGCCCTCCTCCCCATCCTGCATTGACAGTGAGGATTGTTCTGGCCCAGGTGCAGAACCCTGCACTTGCTCTTGTTGAACCTCAGGAGGTTGCCTTTGGACTGAGGTTATTGATCTTTGTTCAAGGGTTGCAGATACTCCAGAACTTGCTTCCTTGGTTCCCCTGCCTGTAGATTTTCAGACTGACTCTGTAAGCTTCACCATTTCAGAACAACATTTGTTGTTGTTGTGGTCAATGGTTTTGGTATTTTTCTCTGTTTAAAGAACTTATTAGAGGCAATAGCACCAGTGAAAGAGTTTTGGTGTGAAAACCTGAGACACTTGACCTGCTCACACCACAGACAGAGGAAAAAAAGTTGTTTCAAAGAGGGAAATAAAAAACAATCGTGGAATCATTACTGTTGAGGTTGGAAGAGACCTCTGAGATCAAGTCCAACTTCTCACTCAGGGCTCACAATGCCACCACTACTGTAAGCTATGATGAGTAAATCACATCCCTCAGCACCACATCCATGGTCAGTTAAACTCCTTCAGGGATGGTGACTCCACCATCTCCCTGCCAGCTTGTTTCAGTGTCTGAGAACTCTTTCTGGGAAGAATTTTATTGTAATATCCGACCTGAACCTCCCTTCGCACAGCCTGAGGCTCTTCCCTCTTCTCCTGTCACTTGTCACATGTGAGAAGAGAGCGACCCCACCTCTCTCCACCCTCTGTTGAGGTGGTTGTGATCACCTTTCATCTACACCAAAGAAGAAAATCAAGGGAAGGTTTCACAGAAGCAGAATTTCAATTTCTCATAGCATCATAAAATTGTTTAGGTTGGAAGGGAGCTCAAGGATCATCCAGTTCCAACCACCCTGCCATGGGCAGGGACACCTCACACTACAGCAGGTTGCTCACAGCCACATCCAGCCTGGCTGCAAAAACCTCCAGGGATGAGGCTTCCACCACCTCCCTGGGCAACCTCTGCCAGTCTCTCACCACCCTCATGGGGAACAACTTCTTCCTAACATCCAATCTCAATCTCCCCTCCTCTAGCTTGGATCCATTCCCCCCAGTCCTATCACTCCCTGACACCCTCAAAAGTCCCTCCCCAGCTTTCTTGTAGCCCCCTTCAGACACTGGAAGGCCAGAAGAAGGTCTCCTCAGAGCCTTTTCCTCTCCAGACTGCACAACCCCAACCCTCTCAGTCTGTCTCCAGAGCAGAGCAGCTCCAGCCCTCTGCTCATCCTCATGGCCCTTCTCTGGACACCTTCCAGCACCTCCAGATCCTTCCTGGAACAGAGGCTCCAGAACTGGACACAGAGCTCCAGGTGTGGTCTCAGCAGAGTGGAGCAGAGGGGGAGAATCCCCTCCCTGGCCCTGCTGCCCACACTTCTCTTGCTGCAGCCCAGGCTCTGCTTGGCTCTCTGGGCTGCAAGTGCTCACTGCTGGCTCATGTTGAGCTTCTCCTCCACCAGCACCCCCAAGGCCTTTTCTTCAGGGCTGCTCTCAAGCCAGTCCCCGCCCAGCATATTGGTGCTTGGGATTGCTGGATACTGCTATAACCTTTGTGAAATGCACTTTTGCACGTGAGGAAGACCTTTCAACTCACAATTTAAAACCATCTTCTAACATCATGCCATCAGGTATTTTCTCAGCTGAATACCTCTGAAATACTCAGCACTGGAGACCATCCAATTTGTCTGTTCTCTTTTTACTTAACACAGAGGGACAATAATCAAGGTAATATTTTATTGTGGTGGGGTTTTGTTTTATTTATTAATTTATTTACTTATTTTCCTTTTTCTGTGTTTTTTAAGAAATAAGAGAAAATCTCAGCTATGGACAACTTAAGATACCAGCCCAGGTATCTGGCAGGGGTGCTAATGCCCACCCACCAGAAGAAGTAGCTACAGATCTAAAAGGATGCTGAGAGACCTGGGGCTGTGTGGGCTGAAGAAGAGCAGACTGAGAAGGGATCTCATTAGTGCTGGTCAATAGCTGAAGGGTGAATCTCAGGAAGGTGGAGCCGGACTTTTCTCAGATGTCCAGTGAGAGGACAATGGCACAGACTGGAACACAGCAGGTTCAGTGTAAACATAAGGAAAAATTCTTCCCTTTGAGGGTGGCAGAGCCCTGGAGCAGGCTGCCCAGAGAGGTAGTGGAGTCTCCATCTCTGGAGGCATCAATATTCTGCCTGGATGTGTTCTGCTGTGATTTACTCTGGGTGATTCTTCTCTAGCAGGTGGAGTTGGACTGGATAATCTTTAGAGGTCCCTTCCAACCCCTACCATTCTGTGATTCTGTGACTCTCTGATTCTGTAATTCTGTGATTTTTTGATTCTTTGATTCTTTGACTCTGTGACTCTGATTCTGTGATTCTTTGTGTGATTCTGTGATTCTTTGTTTTTATGATTCTGTGATTCTGGGATTCTGTGACTCTCTGATTCTCTGATTCTCGGATTATTTGATTCTGTGATTCTGTGATTCTGTGATTATTTGATTCTGTGATTCTGTGATTATTTTATTCTGTGATTCTGTGATTCTGTGATTCTTTGATTGTATAATTCTGGGATTCTGGGATTCTGTGACTCTCTGATTCTCCAATTCTCTGATTCTCTGATTCTTTGATTCTGTGATTCTGTGATTCTATGATTCTGTGATTCTCTGTTTCTGTGATTCTGTGATTCTGTGATTCTTTGATTCTGTGATTCTATGATTCTGTGATTATGTGATTCTATGTTTCTGTGATTCTGTAATTCTGTAATTCTATGATTCTGTGATTCTGTGATTCTTTGATTCTTTGATTCTGTGATTCTGTGATTCTTTGATTCTTTGATCCTTTGATTCTATGATTCTTTGATTCTATGATTCTATGATTCTTTGATTCTTTGATTCTATGATTCTGCGATTCTTTGATTCTATGATTCCTTGTCTCTGTGACTCTGTGATTCTGTAATTCTGTGATACTGCGTTTCTGTGTTTCTGTGAACAGGGAATTGCCTAAAAGAAAAGCCTACGTGCTTAGGTGGAATAAACTGTTGAGGCTCACCCTGGCTCCTGATCTGAAAAAGAACTATCAGAACAGATTTTAGAGATGTAAACACTACCTTAAGTCCTGCTTCTACTCTCTAAGTCAAAAGTGGCAATGAAGTGGAAGACAAATGCAGCCACATGTGTATAAAGTTACAAGTATATCAGGATATTTAAAGATAAATGTGGCCTCGCAGTATCTGAAGGGGGCTCCAAGAAAGCTGGGGAGGGACTTTTGAGGGTGTCAGGGAGTGATAGGATTGGGGGAGATGGAGCAAGACTGGAAGTGGGGACATTCAGATTGGATGTTAGGAAGAAGTTGTTCCCCATGAGGGTGGTGAGAGACTGGCAGAGGTTGCCCAGGGAGGTTGTGGAAGCCTCATCCCTGGAGGTTTTTGCAGCCAGGCTGGATGTGGCTGTGAGCACCCTGCTGTAGTGTGAGGTGTCCCTGGCCATGGCAAGGGGGAGTTGGAACTGGATGACCCTTAGGATCCCTTCCAACCCTGACAATTCTGTGATTCTGTGATATCCACATAGAAGGAAGCCTTGAAGAGAACAAATTTGAAAGTGATTATGGTTTGACATTGTATTTCATGGTGACAAAACTCTCTCACCTGGCTGTTTCTGATGAGTTGTCACCACTATGTTCCTGTTAACATCACTTCCAGCTTCCCTCTCTACAGAGATAAAAATCATTAACAGTTCCTGATAGGAAGCTGGAACAGGGAGGTTGTGGATGCCTCCTCCCTGTCAGTGCTCAAGGCCAGGCTGGATGAGGCAACATGGGGTAGTGTGTAGGGTAGTGTGAGGTGTTCCTGCTCAAGGCAGGGGGTTACAACTGGATGATGTCTAAGGCCCCTTCCAACCCAAACCATTATGTGAGTCTATGATAATCACAAAGATTTTCAACCCTTTTCTTTGCCACTATTGTGGCTTCTTATGCAGGGCAGTAACATTTTTTTTTTTTTTGCCTTGTCCTCTGTAATTACCTTTGGATTGTGGAATTCCTTTTAATACATTGCAAAATAAGTTTGCTGCCATTAGATATCTTTCACTCTGTTTGCTTTCAAGTTGCTTGATTATTTGGTTTTTTTTTTTGGTGGGTTTTGAGAAAAGATTAAAATCCATTGCTTTAAGAATTGTCAGCATCTAGTACTTGTAATTCACACAGGGACATCAAAACCTACCCAAGTTTTTTATTGACATCTTTAATATCTTTCCCATTTTGACAACAAGCATTTCGCTGTAGGTACTGACACAGAACACAATCCAGGTCATTAACTCCTCAGGCTCTACACACTGCAAAAAGAAGTGAAAATTCTTTTTGGCAAAGAAAAATGAGTTCATAAAACTTAGAGACCAGAGCTACAGTGGAAAGATGTGAAGTCTGTCTTTCATCCTCAAAAAAGCCCTCTACTGTGAAATGTGGCTGTGCCTAAACAAGCAGATCCTTGCCAGGCATTGGGAACAGACTGCCCAGGGAGGTGGGCAACACATCAACATTCCTGGGGGTGTTCAAAGACCCTGTGGGCTTTTGTGTCACTGAACTGTACTGTGAGTATGGTCAAGAAGTTCAACCCTCATAAACATCAGAGGATCACTATCCTTCAAGGCTGGGAAAGGGTCTGGAGAACAGGTCTTGGGAGGAGCAACTGAGGGAACTGGGATTGTTTAGTTTGGAGAAAGGGAGGCTGAGGAGAGATCTCATTGCTCTTTAGCTCCCTGAAAGGAGGTTGCAGTGAGGTTGGTGTTGGTCTCTCCTCCCTACCATGGCCACTAAACCGTATCTTGAAGTGCCTTGTCTACATGCTTTGGAGCACTTCCAGGGGTGGTGATCCCACCACCTCCCAATGCATGACCACTCTTTTGGTAAAGAAATGTTTTCCTAATGTCCAATCTAAACCTGTCCAATCCCAATGGTGCAACTTGGGCCCATTTACCTCTCATCCTATCAGCTGTTACTGGGGAGCACACCAACACCCACTCCAACCTCCTTTCAGGGAGCTGTGGAGAGCAAGGTCTCCCTTCAGCTCCTTGTCTTCATAGTAAACACCCCCAGCTCCCTCAGCTGCTCCTCACCAGCCCTGTTCTCCAGACTCTTCATCAACTTTGTTGTTTGTTGCCCTTCTGTGGTACCATTCCAGCACCTCAATGTCTTTCTTGTAGTGAGGGGACCAAAAGCAGACCCAGTGTTGGGGATGTGGCCTCACCAGTGCTGAGTAAAGCAGCACAATCCCTTCTCTGCACCTGCTGACCACACTATTCCTGATTCAGGCCAGGATGCTGTTGGCCTTCTTGGCCACCTGGGCATACCTTGGCTTATTTTCAGACAGTTGTCAGTCCTTTTCTGCTGGGCCCATTCTGTTTCCAGAGTTTCCAGCCACTCTGCCCCATTCCTGGAGCAGTCGTGGGGTTGCTGTGACCCAAGTGCAGGACCCAGCTCTTAGCTTTATTAAACCTCCTACAGGTGACCTCAGCCCATAGATCCAGGCTGTCCAGGACCCTGTGCAGAGCTTTCCCACATTGAAGCTGCCACCCAGCTTAGTGTCATCTACAGACTTAGTGAGGGTGCTCTCTGTCCCCTCAGCTAGATAACTGATGAAGAAATGAAACAAGATTGGCCCTGAGGAACACTGCTTGTGACCAGCCACCAACTGGATTGAACTCTGCTCATCCCAGATCTCTGGGCTTGGTTATCCAGCCACAACAGGGGGCACCTGGTCCAGCTAATAATGTTGGTTGCCTTTCTGCCTGCAGTGGTACTTCCCTTGCCCATGTACCCGACTGAAAGGAGTAGAAATTCACCTGGGGGAAGGAGATGAAGCCAGAGCTGTGATTTCAGCATTCTCATCTCTTGTCTAGTTAACTGCAGGCTGGAGGTCAGAGAGTGTTCTTCTCTTTGTGGCAAAGTACTCCCCCAAATCCCAAAGGAGTCTAAATAGGCTCTGCAAAAGATTATCAGAGAAGCAGAGCCTGGGTCGGGGTATTTGAAATGAAGACTGCAGTGGAATTAGTAGTCCCCACAAATGTCTCCATTCATAATCAAATTAGCAGCTCGAGGCTTAGGGAGGGAATTCAAATAGACAGACTGGCTCTGTGCAGACTTGGTAATTTTTCATTCCTTCCTTTTATTTAGGAGATAATAATTAAATGTGATTTGAAATTGAATGTAATAAAGTACAGCTTAGGAGTATTTCATGATTCTTAACAAAAATAATTAGATCCTCTGATATTATATGAACCCACACTACTATAACCTCTATTAAACTTTAAAGAAAGGGGGCAAAAAGAGAAAGATGAATCTATCTGTTTTATTGGAATCCAGAATGAAACTCTCTTTTAAAGAGATACATTCCATTTTTATTGCCTTAGCTGTCAGGGGAAATCTCTTTCCATGATGCTTCTGCTTCTCACTAAACTAAGATTTCCTAAAGAAACAGCTTCTGATGGCATTTGTTCAGTGAGAAAAATATAATGTGAACATTCAGTCTGGGGCAGCTGAAGGAAATTTGCAGTGCCTTTGGGAAATAGGGAATGGAAATGTAAGATGAGTTAGGAGGACAAGGAGCACTGGATGGACACTTCAGCACAGGAGGTTCCACCTCAACATGAAGAGGAAGTTCTTCACTGTGAGGGTCCCAGAACCCTGGAGCAGGCTGCCCAGAGAGGTTGGGGAGTCTTCTCTGGAGCCTTTGCAGCCCTGGATGTGTGACCTGTGCTGGATTCTCTGGTCCTGCTCTGGAAGGGGGGTTGGACTGGAAGATCTCTGGAGGTCCCTTCCAACCCCTAACATCCTGTGAGCCTGAGACTTCAGGATTACTTCAAACACCACAGCACAACTGAGTCATAGATTGTGAGCTCTAGGCAAGTGCTTGGACTTCATGATCACAGAATTGTTTTGATTAGAAAAGACCTCTAAGATCATAAAGTCTAAACATCAGCCTAAGACCACCATGGCCACTAAACCATGTCCCAGAGTGCCATGGCCATAGGTTTCTTGAACTCCTCCAGTGATGGGGACTCCACCACCTCCCTGGGCAGCCTCCTCCAATCGCTGACCATTCTTGCAGCAAAGAAATTGTTCCTCATCTCCCACCTAACCCTCCCCCAGGTACAATTTCAAGCCATTTCCTCTCATCCTATCAGCTGCTACATGGGCAAAGAGACCAATACCCACCTGGTTCTAACCTTCTTTCGGGCAGCTGTGGAGATCAAGAAGGTCTCCTACCAGCCTCCTTTTCTCCAGGCTAAGCAACCCCAGTTCCCTCAGCTGCTCCTCCCCAACCCTGTTCTCCAGACCCTTGCCCAGTTCTGTTGCCCTTCTCTGGACACACTTCAGCCCCTCAATGTCTTTCTTGTAATGAGGGGCCCAAAATAAATAAATACAACTTCATATCAAATAAAGAGAATTCACAGTAAATAAAATATGGCTAAAAAAGAAAAGGAACTTTCAAAAAGGCTCCAATATCATCATGCTTTAACCAGGATCCAAGCTCTGTCCCACCAAAACGTATCCATTGCACAACTGTCTGTCTGTTTGCCTTGCTCTTTTGTGATGGCAGAAAAATCCTCATAGCCACCTTTTATCTAAGGACAGAAGAGGTTGGTGAAGGGAGTAGTTCTTTCTACTAAAAAGACCAACTCTGGCTTTATGCTCTTTAAAGTATATGGGAGCTGAAAGGAAGAATTAGAAATAGCAAAAGAAGCGAGGCTAATCCTCAGTTTAGCAGCAGGAATTAGATCACTTTCAAAGTCTGCTGCTTTTCATTCTGCAGCTCTGAATGGCAGTGCCTCTTCCCAACTGTGACCCTTCTTATCATTGAATAAAGGAGTGTGGCTTGGAGAGGGAAGAAAGAAACAGATCTGGAAGCTTCAGTGAAGTCATCAAAGCGTGTGCTGGTTCTCATACAAATTAGCAGGGAAAAAAAAGTCTCCTCAGGGAAATGTGCCTGAGAAGAAAGCAGCATTGCAGCAGCAGCCAGGGGCTATTGTTTGTACCAGGTCTAACCAACATGGAGACAGCACTGAATCATTGTGGTTGGAAAAAGAGCTTTAAGGTCACCAAATCCAAGCAACAACTCAACAGCACCATGCCCCTTAAACCATGTCCCAAAATGTCATCTCTACATGGGTGTTGAACATCCTCAGGGATGAAGATTTCACTGGTTTTGTTCAATATCTTTGGCAATGATCTGACTGAGGGCATTGGGAGTGGCCTCAGCAAGTTCTGATGATACCAAACTGGGGGGTGACTGACACCTGCCAGGCTGTGCTGACATCCATGAGAGCTGGACAGGCTGAGAGCTGGCTGCAGGCAAACCTCATGGAGTTCCATAAGGACAAGGTCAGGGTCCTGCAGCTGGGGAGGAATAACAGCAGGCACCAGGACAGGTTAGAGGCTGCCCTGCTGGAAAGCAGCTCCACAGAGAAAGACCTTGGAGTGCTGGTGGGCAGCAAGTTCTGCATGGGACAGCAATGTGCTCTTGTGGCCAAGGGAGCCAATGGGATCCTGGGGGGCAGCAAGAAAAGTGTGGCCAGCAGGGCTAGGGAGGTTCTGCTCCCCCTCTGCTCTGCCCTGCTGAGACCACAGCTGCAATCCTGTGTCCACTTCTGGGCTCCCCAGTTCAAGAGAAACAAAGACCTGCTGGAGAGAGTCCCAGGGAGAGGCAGGAGGATGCTTAGGGGACTTGAGCATCTCCCCTGGGAAGAGAGCCTGAGAGCCCTGGGGCTGTTTAGTGTGGAGAAGAGAAGGCTGAGAGGGGATCTGATCAATGTCTCTCAAGAGCTGAGGGCTGGGGGGCAAGTGGAGGGGGCCAGGCTCTTGTGGGTGGTGCACAGCAAGAAGCCAAGGAGCAATGGAGACAAACTTGACCAGAGAAGGTTTGGGCTCAACATGAGGAGAAAGTTCTTTGGTGTGAGGGTGCCAGAGCCCTGGAGCAGGCTGCCCAGAGAGGTTGTGGAGTCTCCTTCTCTGGGGATTTTCCAAATGCACCTGGATGCATTCCTGTGCAGACTGCCCTGGGTGATGCTTCTCTGGCAGGGGGCTTGGACCTGATGATCTCTGGAGGTCCCTTCCAAGCTCTAATGTTGTGTGGTTCTGTGATTCTATGAACCTCCTTTCAGAGAGTTGCAGAGACTGAGAAGGAGAGGCTGGACTAGATGATCTTCCAACCCAAACTATTCTATAATTCTCTGGCCTGATGCTGGCTAAGCAATGAAAATATTTTTCAATGCCAGTCATGGCTGTACAGCCAAAGACATCCACAGAATCATGTTAGAGGTTGGAAGGGACCTCGAAAGATTATCCAGTCCACCCCCACCTGGCAGAGCAGGATTCTGTTTAAAATCCAACCACAAACTGAGAGCAGCACTACTTTGAAAACTTACTCTTAAAAGTCTTTGAAACAAAGCAATCTGCTGGAAGGAAAAAGCCTCAGCCTTCCCTCTGAGCCAACTGACTTGAATCAATACTGAAAGATTTTGCCATTATTTAGGGAGAGTTCTTGGTAAACACTCATTTTGTAATCTCCATTGGAAGAATAAATGCAGCCAGATCAGTAAATATGTTTTGTAGGCAGTATTTAAATTACATATTTATTATATTCCTGAGAGATGGAAATGGTCTGCTTGGAGCTGCTCCAGTCTGCTATGCAAATCTATTTTTAATGTGCTTTATGAAATAGCAGAACCACAGAACTAAGAGATTGGAAAGACCTATTAGGTCATCCTGTCCATTTCTCTGGTTCTGTAAGTGTCCCTAATCATGGTGAAAACAAATCACAGGCTCACAGGGTGTTAGGGATTGGAAGGGACCTCTGGAGGTCTTCCAGTTCAACCCCCCTTCCAGAGCAGGACCACAGAATCCAGCACAGGTCACACAGGAACACATCCAGACAGGGCTGCAAAGGCTCCACAGAAGGAGACTCCACAACCTCTCTGGGCAGCCTGTTCCAGGGCTCTGGGACCCTCACAGTGAAGAAGTTCTTCCTCACGTTGAGGTGGAACCTCCTGTGCTGCAGTTTCCATCCATTGCCTCTTGTCCTATCCCAGGGCACAAGTGAGCAGAGCCTGTCCCTGTCCCTTCCTTCCTGACCCCTAGCCCTCAGCTATTGATAGACATTGATCAGATCCCCTCTCAGTCTTCTCCTCTGCAGACTGCACAGCCCCATGGCTCTCAGCCTCTCCTCCCCAGGCACTGCTCCAGTCCCTCCAGCATCCTTGGAGCCCTCCCTTGGCCTCTGTCCAGCAGATCCCTGTCCCTCTTGAACTGGGGAGCCCAGAACTGGATGCAATACTCCAGGTGAGGTCTCATCAGGGCAGAGTAGAGGGGGAGAAGAACCTCTCTGGAACTGCTGGACACACTCCTCTGAATGCAGCCCAGGACCCCATTGGCCATAAAGCATACTCAAATCATTCCTTTTCTGGACACACCTGCAGCTCCTGGCCAGGCCTCCATTCAAAAAACTACTTAAAACCCAAAGAAGGAAAAAATAAATTTTTGGGATTTAAAGAAAAAAACGAAGTTTCCAAATAATTCATGGTGCTTCAATTCAAAGTGCTGAGGACAACTGCAGCGGTTACTCCACAGATGCTTTATGGTGTGGCACACCAGGCGTCCATCAAGCCACATTATTTGGTCTCAGATTAAGGTTGGACTCAATGACATTTGAGGTCCTCTCCAACTGAAGCAATTCTGTGGTTCCATGAATTGTCACTCAGCTTCACTCCTGACTTCCTTAATTCCTCCCCCCACACAGGGAATGCAGGTTGTGATCAGTTCACAGCTGTTATCTCTGCTCCACCTTCCTGCACACACTCCTACCCTGATGCAGTGGGAGGTGCCTTCCAGAGGAGACAATCTTCCACAATCTTCTCCAGGGACAAACTTCTGCAGCAAGGGCCATTTGGATCCTGACATGGTCTTGGGTTGCGGGTTGGACTCAATCCTAAAGGTCTCTGATGGACATCTCGTGTGATGCAGCCACCTGAAAGCATCTAGGTGTCAGTGTGAGGGAGTCTGACTCAGAGCACATAGAATCATAGAATCAGTCAAGGCTGGAAGGGACCACAAGGATCACCCAGTTCCAACCCCCCTGCCATGGGCAGGGACACCTCACACTACAGCAGGCTGGCCAGAGCCTCATCCAGCCTGGCTGCAAAAACCTCCAGGGATGGGGCCCCAACCACCTCCCTGGACAACCCATTCCAGGCTCTCACCACTCTCATGGGGAACAACTTCTTCCTCACATCCATACTGAATCTCCCCACTTCCAGCTTTATTCCATTCCCCCCAGTCCTGTCACTCCCTGGTATCCTAAAAAGTCCCTCCCCAGCTTTCTTGTAGCCCCCTTCAGATACTGGAAGGCCACAAGAAGGTCACCCTGGAGCCTTCTCCTCTCCAGCTGAACAGCCCCAACTCTCTTAGTCTCTCCTCATAGGAGAGGTGCTCCAGCCCTCTGCTCATCCTGGTGGCCCTTCTCTGGACACCTTCCAGCACCTCCAGATCCTTCCTGGAACAGAGGCTCCAGAACTGGACCCAGAGCTCCAGGTGGGGTCTCACCAGAGCTGAGCAGAGGGGGAGAATCCCCTCCCTTGACCTGCTGGCCACACTTCTCTTGCTGCAGCCCAGGCTCTGCTTGGCTCTCTGGGCTGCAAGTGCACACTGACAGCTCATGTTGAGGGTTGGTATTTGTAACCCTCTGAGGTTGCTCTTTCAGGGCTCTGGGGTTTTCTTTGGTCTTGGGGTTGAGATTTTTGTTGCTTCAGGTGTGTTGGGCTTTGGCTTTGGGATTTTTTTGTTTCTTTTGTTTGGTTGGTTTGGTTTTGTGGTTTGGTTTTGTTGTTGCTGCTGTTGTTTGGGGTTGGGGTTTTTTGGTTGTTTTGTGGGTTTTGCTTGTTTACTTGGCTGGTTTGGGTATGTTTTTGGTTGCCGGGTTGGCTTGGTTTGGGGGGTTTGGGTTGAATGGCTTGGTTTGGGTTTTTTGGTAGGTTGGTTGGTTTGCTTTGAAGTTTTTTGGTTGGTTGGTTGGGTTGAGTTTTTTTAGTTTGTTGGTTGGTTTGGTTTGGGGTATTTTTGGTTTGGTTGGCTGGTTGGTCTGGTTTGGGGATTTTTTGATTGGTTGGGATTTTTGGTTTTTTTTTTGGGTTGGTCTGGGGTTTTTTTGGTTGGTTGACTGGTTTGGTTTGGGTTTTGTGGGTTGGTTGGTTGGGTTGGGTTGGGGTTATTTGGTTGGTTGGTTGGGTTGGGTTGTTCTATTTCTTTGTTGGTTTGGTTTGGTTTTGGTTTATTTTTTGTTGGTTGGTTAGTTGGGTTTGGAGTTTTTTGGTTGGTTGGTTGGTTTGGGTTTGGGTTGAGATTTTTTGGGTGGTTGGTTAATTTGGGTTTGGGGTTTTTTTGGTTGGTTGGGTTGGGTTTGGTTTTTTTTTTTTGTTGGTTGGTTGCTTTGGGTTTGGTTTGGGATTTGTTGTTGATTGGTTTGGGTTTGGTTTGGAATTTTTTGGGTGGTTGGTTGGTTTGGTTTGGTTTGGGGTTTTTTTGGTTGCTTGGTTGCTTGGGTTTAGGGCTTTTTGGTTGGTTGGTTTGGTGATTTTTGTTTGGTTGATTGATTTGGTTTGGGATTATTTTTGTTGGTTGGATTTGATTTTTTTGGTTGGTTGGTTTGGGGTTTTTTGTTTGGTTGGTTTGGGTTTGGGTTGAGATTTTTTGGTTGGTTGGTTAGTTTGGGTTTGGAGTTTTTTTGGTTGGTTGGTTGGGTTGGGTTTGGGGTTTTTTTGTTGGTTGGTTGCTTTGGGTTTGGTATGGGATTTGTTGTTGGTTGGTTTGGGTTTGGTTTGGGATTTTTTGGTTGGTTGGTTGGTTTGGGTTTTGGGGTTTTTTTGGTGGTTGGTTTGGGGTTGGTTTGGGACTTTTTGATTGGTTGGTTTGGTTTGGGGTTTTTTTGGTTGGTTGGTTGGTTTGGTTTGGTTTGGTTTGGGGTTTTCTTGGTTGCTTGGTTGCTTGGGTTTGGGGCTTTTTGGTTGGTTGGTTTTGTGATTTTTGTTTGGTTGATTGATTTGGTTTGGGATTTTTTTTGTTGGTTGGATTTGATTTTTTTGGTTGGTTGGCTTGGGGTTTTTGGTAGGTTGGTTTGGGTTTGGTTTGTTGGTTGGAATTTTTGGTTTGTTGGTTGGTCTGGGGTTTTTTTTGGTTTTTTTTTATGATTGTTTGGTTTGATTTGGGGTTTTTTGGTTGGTTGGTAGGTTTGGTTTGGGGGTTTTTGGTTGGTTGGTTTGGTTTGGGGATTTTTCGTTGGTTGGTTGGTTAGATTTGAGTTCTTTTGGTTGGTTGGTTTGGGGTTTTTTTGTTTGGTTGATTGGTTTGGTTTGAGGTTTTTTTGCTGGTTGGTTGGTTGGATTTGAGGTTTTTTGTTGGTTGGTTTGGGGGTTTTTGGTTGATTGGTTGTTTTGGGTTTGGGATTTTTTTGTTGGTTGGTTGGTTTGGGTTTGGTTTGGGATTTTTTGGATGGTCGGTTGGTTTGGGTTGTGTTTTGGTTTTTTTTGGATGATTGGTTGGGTTGGGTTGGGGTTTTTTGGTTGGTTGGTTGCATTGGTTTGGGGCTTTTTGGTTGGTTTGGTTTGCGGGGTTTTTGATTGGTTGGTTGGTTTGGTTTGGGGGGTTTTGTTGGTTGGTTGGTTGGATTTGGGGTTTTTTGGTTGGTTGATTTGGTGATATTTGTTTGATTGGTTTATTTGGTTTGGGGGTTTTTTGTTGGATGGTTGGTTGGATTTGAGTTTTTTGGTTGGTTGGTTTGGTGATTTTTGGTTGGTTGGTTAATTTGGTTTGGGTTTTTTTTGGTTGGTTGGTTGGTTTGGTTTGGTTTGGTTTGGGGTTTTCTTGGTTGCTTGGTTGCTTGGGTTTGGGGCTTTTTGGTTGGTTGGTTTTGTGATTTTTGTTTGGTTGATTGATTTGGTTTGGGATTTTTTTTGTTGGTTGGATTTGATTTTTTTGGTTGGTTGGCTTGGGGTTTTTGGTAGGTTGGTTTGGGTTTGGTTTGTTGGTTGGAATTTTTGGTTTGTTGGTTGGTCTGGGGTTTTTTTTTGTTTGTTTGTTTTTGTTTTTTTTATGGTTGTTTGGTTTGATTTGGGTTTTTTTGGTTGGTTGGTAGGTTTGGTTTGGGGGTTTTTGGTTGGTTGGTTTGGTTTGGGGATTTTTCGTTGGTTGGTTGGTTAGATTTGAGTTCTTTTGGTTGGTTGGTTTGGGGTTTTTTTGTTTGGTTGATTGGTTTGGTTTGAGGTTTTTTTGCTGGTTGGTTGGTTGGATTTGAGGTTTTTTGTTGGTTGGTTTGGGGGTTTTTGGTTGATTGGTTGTTTTGGGTTTGGGATTTTTTTGTTGGTTGGTTGGTTTGGGTTTGGTTTGGGATTTTTTGGATGGTCGGTTGGTTTGGGTTGTGTTTTGGTTTTTTTTGGATGATTGGTTGGGTTGGGTTGGGGTTTTTTGGTTGGTTGGTTGCATTGGTTTGGGGCTTTTTGGTTGGTTTGGTTTGCGGGGTTTTTGATTGGTTGGTTGGTTTGGTTTGGGGGGTTTTGTTGGTTGGTTGGTTGGATTTGGGGTTTTTTGGTTGGTTGATTTGGTGATTTTTGTTTGGTTGGTTTATTTGGTTTGTTTTTTTTTTTTTTTTTTTAGTTGGTTGGTTGGATTTGAGTTTTTTGGTTGGTTCGTTTGGTGATTTTTGTTTGGTTGGTTAATTTGGTTTGGGTTTTTTTTTGTTGGTTGGTTGGTTGGATTTGAGTTTTTTGGTTGGTTGGTTTGGGATGTTTTGGTTGGTTGGTTTGGTTTGGGGTTTTTTGGTTGTTTGCTTGCTTTGGTTTGGGGCTTTTTGGTTGGTTGGGCTGGGTTTTGTTTCTTTGTTCCTACCACCACCACCTCCACCCATTTACTCCTAATTTTTAGAATAAACCCAGTAAAATAAAGTAAGCAGAGGAACTGCATTGCAAGTTATTTTCAGGTTGTGCTCCCCAGAGACAGGACTGTATCTTAATCTCCATACTTTAAAATACTACTTAAGTGCAAAGTGATTATGGCCATTATGTACTGCCCACTGCTATTTAGGATCCTCTTCCACTTGGTTCTTGTAGGAGCCTGAAGCAATTACATGGCTGTTAACAGCAGACAGGGAGAGCATTTGTATCAAGAGCTATTTGCTATCTCACTATTTTCATAAAACTTCCAGTGCCTGGCATTGTTCCAGAGTGAGGAATCATTTGTAATTACATTCCAACATATAAAACCAGCCACAGACTCTTTGTTTTCCTACTGCTTGGGATTTAAGAGGAGAAAGCCTACCACAGAAGGCAGAAAACTGCATTGGAATGACCTGCTTATTTCCAGAGCTGCAGCTGAGTCCTGGCCCCTGGAGTGAATCCCTCAGGATAGGCTATATTTTAACAGCAGCATTGCTTTAACAAATATCTGAGCTACAAGACTTGCAGCAATACACAACCCTCACTCCTCAGAGCTTGCTTCCACTACCTGAAGGGGGCTACAAGAAGGATGGAGAGAGACTGATTACAAAAGCCTGCAGGGACAGGACCAGGGACAATGGCTTCAAATTAAAGCAGAGCAGATTGAGATTGGATGTGAGAACAAGTTCTGTACCATGAGGGTGGTGAAACACTAGAAGAGGTTGCCCAGGGAGGTGGTTGAGGCTCCATCCCTGGAGATCTTCAAGGTGAGGCTGGAGAGGGCTCTGAGCAACCTGATCTAGATGGGGATGTCCCTGCGGACTGCAGGGGTTGGACTGGATGAGCTTTGGAGGCCCCTTCCAACCCAGACCATTCTATGATTCTATACATGAAAACAAGCAAACAAAACCAAACAATCTCAAAGCTGTTCCACAAGTTAAGCTGAAGTTAGCATACTGAAAAGACAACTCCAGCTCCTCTACCTCCACCCCTTTTACTGTCACAAAAATGGATGGCCCAGAACAACTTTTATACTTCCTATGATTATTTTGCTTTCTTTGTCCTGTTACTCCTAAAGAGGAGACATCAGAGTTGCACAGAATCCTAGCATGGTGGGGTTGGAAGGCAGCTCTGGAGATCACCCAGTCCCACCCTGCTGCTGAAGCAGGCTGACTGAGAGGAAGGTGCACAGGAATGTCTTCAAGCAGCTTTTGAAAGTCTCCAGAGGAGGAGACTCCACAACCTTTCTGGGCAGCTTGGTGCAGGGCTCCAGCACCCTCACAGTATCTCCAGCACCCTCACAGTATCTCCAGCTCAGTCAGTTGCTGATCTTTCTTAGAATTAGGCATCTATTTCTGTTCCACAAGGAAAGTTTCTACCTTGTACTGTCACTGACCTGGGGCATTTGCTTTGCTAACTTGGCAAGCTCCTGCTGTTGTGTTGGCATATCAGAGAGTAAATCAGTGCTGTTCTTCTGCCACTGCTTCAAGAAAATCACTCAAGAACTTAAGAACTTGTAGAAGTTACTTAAGAAGCTACTAGAAGTAGCTTGAGCTAGAGTTATGTAAGAGGTGGGAATGGGCATTTCATAATGTCTGGGAAAGAAGGTTTGGCTGTAGTGACTCAGGCATGGAAGCAGTGCTGAGATGTGTTAGCAGGATAAGCTATTTGCAGAGACATTCTTTAGACTGCACTGCTATGCTGACTCAGCAATGTCCTCACCACAAGATGACAGAGACATCTCTTGGAGGTGTAAGAAAACTTGTGAAGAATTCACGAATTCACAAATTCACTCAAGTCTGCCCCAGTTAGGGAATAAAAATGGGCAAACACTTGGCTATCAAAGGGTAATACAGAACAGGACACTGAGTCTTCAAAAACAGTGTGGACAGGGCACTTTGAGACATGCTGTAAGTACCACAATGTTCTTAGGTTGATGGTTGGACTGGATCTTAGGAGGTGTTTTCCAACAGGAACAGTTCTGTGATCCTAGCTTTTGGATAAATGGCATTTAAGCTCTTAGGGTGATGGTTGGACTTGATCTTTAGAGCTCTTTTCCAATAGAAAGTTCTATGATCCTAAGTTTTGCCACAACAAGCTCCTGGCCAAGCTGTCAGCCTGTGGCTTGGACAGGAGCACTCTGTGCTGGGTTAGGAACTGGCTGGAGGGCAGGACCCAGAGAGTGGTGGTGAATGGTGCCACTGCCACTGCCACTGTGTCCAGTTCTGGGCTCCTCAATTCAAGAGAGATGTATGAGGTCTTTTCCAACAGGAACAGTTCTGTGATCCTGTGTTTTGGGCAAATGGCATTTCTGCCCTGAAAACTGGTTTGTGCAGTTCAGCACGGAGAACTATGAAGCAATGAAAGAAAGATCAAAACTATTCAGAGAGCCTAAAATGAAGCACAACACAAGTCAAGACCTGACTTGGACATGGCAATGGAGAATGCAGGGAAACTTTCACTGAAGTGTTTGGGAGAAGCAGAAAAGGCCTTGGGATTTCCATTGCATATATCTAATCTGTGTCCTTTTCTGTTAAAGCAGGTAGCAATGAGACTACCTGAGGAATATTTTGTGCTTCTGCTCTCATTGTCCCAAGGTCTCTACTAATTAACTTGTTGCATGGCTCTTTTAAAGTCCTCTGAATTAAGGGGGCCATAGTTTGACCTTACATTGTCAATGTTGATCTCATTCCTAAAGGAATTCAGGGCAAGATTGAGATGTCAGTTAGCTATAGGTCAAGCACACAGAATCACAGACTTGCCTCGGCTGGAAAAGATCTCTAAGATCAAGTCCAACCACTGACCTAACACCACCATGGCCATTAAATCATGTCCCACAGTACCATGGCCACACATTTCCTGAACACCTCCAGGGATGGGGACTCCACGACCTCCCTGGGCAGCCTGTTCCAATCCCTGACCACTCTTGCAGAAAAAAAAATTTTCCTAATCTCCAACCTAAACCTCTCCTGGTGCAACCTGAGGCCATTTCCTATTGTTGTATGACTTGATACATGAGAAAAGAGACTGACCCCCACCTGGCTTCAACCTCCTTAAAGCAAGGAAGCTGGAGAAGGGTCTGGGGAATAAATCTGATGGAGAGTGACTGAAGGAGCTGGGGCTGGTTAGTGTGAAACAGAGGAGACTGAGAGAAGACCTCCTGGCTGTCTACAGCTCCCTGAAAGGAGGTTGTGGAGAGGTTGGTGCTGGTCTCTTCTCACAGGTAATTAGTGACAGAACAAAAGGGAACAGCTTCAAGATGCTCCAGGGTATGTTCAGACTGGACAGGGATTGGAATGTGCTGCCCAGGGAGGTGGTGGAGTCCCCAAGCCTGGCTGTGTTTCAAGGTGGTTTGGATGTTGTTCTTGGGGCTATGGTTTAGGGATGACCCTTGTAGAGTAGGGCTCTGGGTTGGACTTGGTGATCCTGAGGGGCTTTTCCAACCTGAACCTTTCTGTGATTCTGTCATTCTGTCATCCACAGAGACTAGAGCCTAAAATGAAGCACAACACAAATCAAGAGCACACTTGGACATGACCCCCACATGGCTTCAACTTCCTTAAAGGGAGCTGTAGAGAGCAATGAGGTCTCCCCTCAGTCTCCTCTTCTCAGATTACCCAACCCCAGCTCCCCCAACTACTCCTCACCAGCTCTGTTCTCCAGACCCTCCCCCAGCTTCATTGCCATTCCCTGGACACGATCCAGCACCTCAATGCCCTTCTTGCAGCGAGGGGCCCAAAACTGAATGCAGTATTCTATGATTGTGTGAGCTGGCCAAAGGCACCACTTCATCTTCTTTTGGAAGAAGAGCTGAAATTTGCAGCTAAGAACGCCTGACTGTGACATGTTATGCAAGAGCCCATTTGGGTATATGGTCCAGCTAGATAAATCCCTTTTCAAGATTAGAGGCAAGGTGACAAATCAAATATACAGTGGTGAGAAGAATGGAGGGAGATGAAAAAAAAGAGACTTAAGGCAGAGTGTTATAAGAGAAGAGAGGTGTAAGAAATGGCAAGCTATACATCAACAATTCTTATCTGATGTATATAGTAGGACTTGCATGGAAAGTATTGGTGTTTAAGTGTGAATTCAGTGGATTTATTTTTCACAGAGAAACCACAATAAATTGCTTTAGATAACACAATGAACTGGGTCAATAAAATCTTGGTATCCCTATAAATTCCAGCCAAGAGATACAGGAACATCTTTCAGACACATTATGTAGTTGCTATGCCACTGAAGGCTGCTTTCTCTTTGCTCTGTTTTCTGCCACTCACACCCCCCCACAAAATAAAGGGAAAATAGGAATATCTTAACTCAGGTAATTACTGGCACCTAGATTAAAGAAAAGGATTTTATATAACAATTCAGCATTCTGATTCAAAAAGTGATAGCAGAAGGAAAATCAGGAGCTTTTAATTCTTGGCACAGCGTTATCACCAGCAGGCTGCTTCTTCCAAGGTGTGAGAACAAAGTCTGACAGACATTGTTCTGAATTCAGGTGGATTAGGATGGAACTGCCACAGCAGCAAAATAGGTGGAAATGGGGCTCAACCACATGTACCTAATCCAGGCCACCATGCTGCTGACCTTGGCCAACTGGGCACACAGTGTTTCACCTGCAACCAGCTATCAACCGGTACACACAAGTCCCTTTCTGCTGGGCAGCTTTCTGGCCACTCTGTCCCAAGCCTGGAGCATTGATGGGGCTGTTGTGACCCAAGAAAATTGTCCATATCTCGACCCATGATTTTTTATCTTTTTGCTTCCTTCTCTCCACCTCACCGAGGTGGGGAAGAGTGAGCAAGTCTCCATGAAGTGCAGAATTTGAATTTATATTGAATTTTCAATATAAATTCTCAATATGAAGAAAAACCTCTTTACTCTGAGGGTGCCAGAGTCCTGGAGCAGGCTGCCAGAGAGGTTGTGGGGTCTCCTGCTCTGGAGACTTTCCACACCCATCTGGATGTGTTCATGTGTGACCTGCCCTAGGTTATTATGCTTTGACAGGGTGGTTGGACTCATTCTGCAACCCTTCCATTCTACAATTATGACTACAGGTACATGGACATCCTGTTATGGGTTGAATTGGATCTCCCTAGTAACTTATCTTTCTGGAAATCTGCCCCAGAGAGCAAATCTTACCACACCCAGAATTTGGAAATAAAAATGGAATTGTATTTACAAAAGACACTGAATATGAGTGTAAAAGGCAATAACCCTGTTCAGAGTGCATTTACATATATATATACACAGCATAACAACAGCACAGAACCCTCTGTACCTTTCATTCAGCTCTTTGTCCCCTTTTGGGGACAAAGGGCCCCTAGACAGCTATACAAACCACATGTGATAGATTTGCCACCCCCCTGTACCTTAGAGAAAATCAGAATAGAGAAGCCCCCAGGGTCAGAGGGAATAGCACAGCCTTAAGCCAAAGCAGAGCAGCAAAGAGTGAGCAGGGAAAAACCACAGACAAATTCTGCTGCAAGATAGAAGGTTTTCAATTCACCACTGGAATGATATTCACCTATCCATTGCTCTTATTCTGTATCCAACCCCTACATTATTTATCTTTTTCTCAAATGTCTCTGGAATTTTCCTGGAGCAAAACTAGAAGTGAGTAGATTCAGGTTGGATGTTAGGAAGAAGTTGTTCCCCATGAGGGTGGTGAGAGACTGGCAGAGGTTGCCCAGGGAGGTGGTGGAAGCCTCATCCCTGGAGGTTGGATGTGGCTGTGAGCAACCTGCTGTAGTGTGAGGTGCCCCTGCCCATGGCAGGGGGTGGGCACTGGATGATCTTTGAGGTCCCTTCCAACTCTAACAATTCTGTGATTCTAATTCCAGCAGGTATCTAAGCTAGGGACTAGCTCAAAGCACTACACGACCATCCATACAAACAGACAGACTTGCACTCCTTCAGACCAAGTTCCCTTGAAACATAAGAGAGAAGCTTATCTCCACAAAGTGGCACTGAAACTGTAGCTGCAGCTTGTGCATGTTCCATGAAACCCTGCAAGACCACTGGCAAAAGCCCACAGAAAGGTTATTAGACAAATAGAAAAGTAAGTAATAAACAAGTATTTGTTCTGTGCATCCTACTGCAGCTGGTCAAGAGTCTGGTTGAGGTAAGAAAAGTCTCACTGATGTCTTCAGAAAAGTTCTCAGCTGAAAATAGTTTCTTGTGAGGTGCTCAGTGCCTCACAGAGGATAAAAAAGAGAATATTTGCTCTTTAGATCCTCAGCCTTGATGTAGTTTAAGTTCCACGCTAAGCAAAACATTGAATGTTTGGCAGTTAAGGATGGAGGGGAAAGTACACGGCAGCCTCCTTTCAGGGAGCTATAGAGAGCAATGAGGTCTCCCCTCAGCCTCCTCTTCTGCAGCCTGAACACCCCCAGGTCCCTCAGTGTTGTGGTTGAGGGGGGAGTATTATTAATTAATTACCCTCAGGACAATAATAAATGATATGGCAAATGGGGATTATAAAAATAGTAACCCTGTATTAATGACAATTGGCAAATTCATCAGATAGGATGGTTGTATGGTTGGGATATGGATTTACAATGGGAATGTGCAGTCTTAGGGCAAATACAAACAATTCTATGCAAACCAGGAGGCAATGACTTAGGAAGAGAAGGTCCCTGAAAGCAGGCAGCACTCAGGTACAGTGAGGGGAGGCTGGGTAAGGGCCTTTAAACCCAAAGTCAATGAATTGATTACTCCCAGCTGGTTCTACCCACCCAGGGAATGCTGCTGCTGCTGTGTCAGCTTTGGGGCACTCTTGTAGGGCCCTGGCAGGGCAGATTGCTGGCAAGGAGAGGTCACCGTCCGGTGCCAGCTGCTCTGGCTGCAGTTAATGATGCTGTTGGTGATGGGAGCTGGCTTGGCTCCTGGGGAAACTGAGGCAGGGCAGGAGGCTGGTGGGGAGGGGAAGCAGGCTGGGCAGAGCTGGCTTCTAGGCTGCGGCTGCTCCAACTTGCTGGGAATGGCTCCTGGCTGTATCCCAGGCTCTGGACCAGGTGCTCCAGGCAGGACAGGGCAGCTCGAGGCAGCTTCTGCGAGACAGGTCCGAGTAGGCTTAAAGCAAGGTTTGAACAAGGCTTGAAGCAAGGTTTGAACAAGGCTTGAAGCAAGGCTTGAGCAAGGCTTGAAGCAAGGCAAGAGTGACTACCAAGTCACTTGTATGTATACATCTGGCCAGAGATCGGTTGTTCCATTGGGGCACTGAAGCTAAGGTGTACTTGCTCAATGTCAAGACCTTCTGCCAGGCTATAGCCATAAAAGGCAGAAACAAAACCTTGTCTCTGGGGGAGCAGAGATCAGCTTATGTGCTCTCACCCAGGTAAACAACTTCTTTACCAGCCAGGCAGAGTCCTGTCCCCTTTGTTCTTTTTCCCACATTGCCCTGTTTCTCTGCAGGAAGGAGGGGAGAGAAAGGGACCTTTTCTGGACATCTTAAGGCCTGTCTGGGTTTGTACTGGGCCATGTCATGGCCCTACTACAACATTCAGCCACTGTGGTCCAGACACTTCCCCAGCTTCATTGCCCTTCTCTAGACCTGCTCCATCACCTCAATGTCCTTCTTGGAGTGAGAGACCCCAGACCAAACCCAGTATTTGAGTCCTTACTGGCCTAGCCCTCCTGGACACACTATTTCTGCTCTAAGCCAGGATGACTCTCCATGGAAGGCAGCTCTCAGTCCAACTGCCCAGCCCTGGCTCAGGGTACAAGCAGGACCACATCCTCAGGAGAAACTACAGCCAGGGCTGCAGTCAGAGATCCTCCTTTCTGGGTCCTTCTCTCTAGTTAGCTCAGTGTGGCAGTTGTAGGCTGATGCCTTGGGAATTTTCTACACCTCCTGAGTAGAAAGTGGTAGAATGTAAATAAATTACCAATGGATGCAAAGGGAAAACAATGATAAGGTCTAATCAATCCCACTGGTCTCATTACTAACATAAAGCTAGTTGTATAAATTATTTTCTCTCTTTCTGGGCTCTTCTCTCTAGCAGATTTGCTGGAGAAAAAGATACCAGCTGGTGGCTTTTGCTTGCATGTTGCTGACCTTGGCTGTGTTCTTGTTGTGGCTAAGTAACTAACAGCCTGATCTCTGCTCTTCTCTTGTCTCTTTTCCTTGTACAGAGGGGGAAAGGGGTGGAGAGGGGAAACTGTTGGTAGCCCCCTGGTTTTGTCCAGGGGGGTCCTTGTGTTGTTTATAAATTGTAAACATGTGTAAACGTTGTCTATTTTGTACATATCCATTGCATTTCACATCTCTAGACTGCAGTTTGCTTCTAACTAGAGCTTCGTTTGCTTTCATCCCAAACTGAGCTGGTCTGCCGATTTTATTTTGGGGGCAGTTCTCCAGATTAGCTGGGGGCAATTTCAGCCCACCACACTCAGGACAAAAAGCCAGTGGCACATGCAGGTTTGAGAGCTCCTGCTGTGTGTCTTGACCCCAGCTGTGTCAGGGCTGCTCTGCTATGCAGCTTGTACAGCACACCACCAGAAGTGAAGCAGAGCTATCTATTTATTAACATAAGACCTGAATGTAAATAAAGCACAGCAACTTTCTCCCTCTATTTCTATCAGCTAGTCACTCCCATATGTATTTTTTACTTCTGAAGTTGCTGGCTGTTACACACTATTGACATTTTTTTTCTGTCCCTTTGCAAGCCAAAGCAGATGGGTTGCTGAAACAGTGACTTAGCCAAAATGCATCTAGTCACAGATCCTGCTCATCTAGGAGGAACGACACCAGATAAATATTTGATCTCAAGTTATCTTCTTCCCATTTTAATCCCCTCACATTTATCTGAGTGCAAAGGAGAAAAGAGAGAAAGAGAGGAACCTCTTTCTGCTTCTTTCTGCTTTCTTTCTCCTTCTGAAAGGAGTCTCTTTGGAACATTGCACAGGGCTAGAGAAGAAAGGTACATGAAAGAAGGTTGTAGCCAGGTGGGTGTTGGTCTCTTCTCCCAGGCAAGCAGCAACAGAACAAGAGGACACAGTCTCAAGCTGTGCAGGGGGAAATTTAGGCTTGATCTTAGAAAGAAGTTCTTCCCAGACAGAGAGATTGCCCTTTGGAATGGGCTGCCCAGGGAGGGGGTGGGGGGGTCACCATTCCTGGTGGTGTTTAAGAAAAGGCTGGATGAGGCACTTAGTGCCATGGTCTGGTTGATTATTTAGGGTTGGGTGATCAGTTGGACTGGATTATCTTGGAGGTCTCTTTCAACCTGTGTGATTCTATGATTCTAAAAATTAAACCACAATTGTCTTTGAAGAAGAGTCTCAGGGAAGGATTTGTCAGTGAACAAGTTCTGCACCATGAAGGTGCTGAAACACTGGAACAGGTTGCCCAGGGAGGTGGTTGGGTCCCCATCCGTGGAGATATTGCAGGTGAGGCTGGACAGGGCTCTGGGCAACCTGATCTAGTTGGGGACATCCCTGCTGACTGCAGGAGGCTTGGACTGGATGAGTTTTGGAGGTCCCTTCCTGCCCAGACCGTTCTATGATTCCATGAAGATGACAGTGTCTTTGGAAACAGAGTGTGTCCAAGACTTTGTGAAAACATATCTTAGAGAGCTGCAAGGAGCTTTGCTGTCAGGACAGAGCACTGAGAGACCACTGCACCTGTTTCAAAGAGTCAGAGCTGTGGTGCTGAGGGACATGGTTTGGCACCAGTCTGGGTAGAGGTAGGGAACGGTTGGACTGAGGCTGTTCAGTCTGCAGAGGAGAAGACTGAGAGGGATCTGATCAATGTCTATCAATAGCTGAGGGCTGGGGGTCAGGAAGGAAGGGACAGGGACAGCTTCTGCTCACTTGTGCCCTGGGATAGGACAAGGGGCAAGGGATGGAAACTCCAGCACAGGAGGTTCCACCTCAACATGAAGAGGAACTTCTTGACAGTAAGGGTCCCGGAGCACTGGAGCAAGCTGCCCAGAGAGGTTGTGGAGTCTCCTGTGGAGTCTCCTTCTGTGGAACCTTTGCAGCCCTGTCTGGATGTGTTCCTGTGTGACCTGTGCCAGATTCTCTGGTCCTGCTCTGGTAGAGGGGTAGGACTGGAAGATCTCCAGAGGTCCCTTCCAACCCCTAACATCCTCTAAGACATCAAGAATGCCATGGTCTGACAGCTATGGTTCTGAGAAATAATAATACCTTTTCCAGTGCTGGGTTTTTTGATGGACTTCACGAATGTCACACAGATGGAACTGATTATTCCAGATGAGATCCTAGTGTCCTATGGAATCATAACCCACTCACAAAGCTTTCTTCTCAAATTCCTTTTCCCCTTGATTAATCTGCGTTTAGCTTTCCAAAAACTTTTCACTGAGTATACTGAATCATAGAATTACAGAATGGCTTAGACTGGAAGGGACCTCAGAGATCACTTCCTCCAACCTCTCACCATGGGCAGGAACACCTCTCAACTAGACTTGGTTGCTCAAGGTCTCATCCAACCTGGCCTTGTGCACCCCCTGGGAGGAGGCAGCCACAACCTCCCTGGGCAGCCTGTTCCAGAGTCTCACCACCCTCAAACTGAACAACCTCTTCCTAAGATCCAGTCTAACCCTGATCTCCCTCAGCTTCAAAGCATTCCCTCTTGTCCTATTGCTAGAAAGGTTTGGCTGAGCATATATGAAGAACTTGACTTTAAAACTGACATCTGAAATTTATTGGTAGTATAAGTATGATTGAGGACAGCAATTTTGTGGAAGGTATTTATGATGACATCAACATTACCTTGAGAAGCAGCCAGATAAGTCACTAAGGCAGGTTAAAATGAGGTCATCCACAGAACAGAGATTAATCCTGCAAAATATTAACAGTAAGAAATCACAGAATCACAGAATGTTAGAGATTGGAAGGGACTTCTAGAGATCAGCCAGTCCAAGCCACCAGCCAAAAGAAGGATCACCCCGGGGAGTCTAAACATGAATGCATCCAGGTGGGTTTGGAAAGTCTCCATAGAAGGAGACTCCACAATCTCTCTGGGCAGCCTGCTCCAGGGCCCAGCACTCTCACTGTACAGATGTTTCCCCTCATGAAAAGAGAGCAGTATCTCTTTTAAGGGTTTTATTCAGTGCCACACACCTGAAATTTAGAACTAAGGAAAACGGGCTCACAAGAAACTGCATCCTAGTCCTTGGGCATCATGCTCTGTTGTTCTTCCCCTGATTTGGGGGCCACTGATGAATGAAGGCAGGAACCCTGTTGATGTATAGAGCGAGATTCCAGAAATGAAGAGAGCAGAGAATCTCAGAAGTCCTCCCAGAAGTCCTTTATTGCTGCACTGTAGAATACCCAGCAGTACAGAGTCTCAGAGTCCCACTTACAGCAAAAGTCCTGGAAGCCCTTAGCAGACAAAGCAGCTGACAAAAGTCCTGAGCATCTTCCTAGCAGCATGCTTACACCAAAGCCCTGACCAGAAGTAGATAACTAATAGAAGCAGAAGTTCCTAGAAGACCTAAAGCCCCAAGCCCTTCCTAACCTAACTCCATAACTGAAGTCCCTAACCCCAGTACCTAATCCTTATTGCTCAGGGTGGCTGTTTCTATGCTTTTTTTTATCAATCCCCTAACCAATAAACCCCAACCACATCTATCAGCTAAAATCTTTTCCCAGTGAGAGGTGGCTCCTGCAGCATGTTCCAATCCAAGGGTGCCAAGGTGAGGACGTTGCTCTTGGCACCCGTGGAATGTGATTGTTTTGCTCCAGGCAGTGTGCTAAGGAACTGGTCATCTAAGGAATCCTGCACTCTGCACGCCTCCAGCAGTTGCCCTCAGAGCAGTGGCTGCAACAATGTTCCTCAACTGCAAAAGATGAAGAACAAAGGTGAAGAAGGTGAAGAGCAAAGACAAGAGGTGGGGTATGGCTTGGAAGCCTTATTTACTTCTAACACGCAAAGGACATCCTTTTATTCTTCCCTTTTTCTTTTATTTTTTTTTCTGAATTCCCTTTTCCGGAGGTTAGTGATCCTTAGATCATTAATGATCAAAGGGTTACCTTTGAGTTGCTCTGATTTTCATAGGTAGAACTTTCCTTGGGTATTTGCATGAGGAATTGCTTCCTGACAAGCTAAAACTGAAAATTAATTAAGAAGATTTTGACAAAAGAGTTTAAATTATTTATCAGGTAAAAAAAAACAAAAACAGAAACAAAAAAATGACCAACCAAACAACAGCAACAGAACAACAACAACAAAAAAAAACTTACAAGTAAACTTTGAAACCCAAATTTTCCTCAATTTCCTTCAAACTATGATTTTATTTCTTAATATTTCAGGTTAAACATTGCTTCTGAATTGCCAGATCAACTCCCAAAAGCCTGGACTCTGATTTAGAAGATATCACCTCTAATACTATGAACAACCACAAACAGAATCTGGAGTCATGCTTTTCCATTCTTAAAAAGACTCTCATTATGAAGGTCACTAAAAGTTGGCCTTTGAGACCTGTATTTCTCTGTCCACATTGTCAGTTTACATGTTGGGAGCTGACTGCAAACCTGGGGAGATTTGGGGTTGGGAAGGTTGTTGTCTGCATTTAGCTCCTGTCTAGGGCTAAAATCCAGCACTTGCTCCCTCACCCAATGACTCCTGCCCAGCACAGAGTGGGCAGCAGGAACAGGCTGCCCAGGGAGGTTGTGGCTGCCCCCTCCCTGGAGGTGCTCCAGGCTAGGCTGGATGAGGTCTTAAGCAACCTGAGCTGGTGGGAGGTGTCCCTGCCCATGGCAGGGGGATTGGAACTGGATGAGTTTTCAGGTCCCTTCTAACCCAACCCATTCTAGTATTCTGTGAGTTTAATGACACAAACAAGCTGACACCAGCATGAAGGATAAAAGCTTAAGCTCACCCCAGTGCTCACAGCAAACACGAATGCAGCCTTGGGGAGCAGAACGATCATGAAATCGCAGAATCACAGAGTGGGCTGGGTTGGAAGGGACCACCAAAGCTCATGCAGTCCAACCCCTCTGCACTCAGCAGGGACATCCCCAGCTGGATCAGGTTGCGCAGAGCCCTGTCCAGCCTCACCTTGAAGATCTCCAGGGATGGAGCCTCAACCACCTCCCTGGGCAACCTCTTCCAGTGTTCCACCACCCTCATGGTGCAGAACTTGTTCCTCACATCCAGGCTCAATCTGCTGTGCTCTAGTTTGAAGTCATTGCCCCTGCTCCTATCACTGCACGCCTTGCAAATGATGTGCAAACCCCCCTAGTAGAAATATAAGAGAGGAGAAACATGACTCAACCTCAGCAGACATCCCTCCTCACACTGAGTGTGTTAATTGTGGGATGGAATTCACTGACAGCAGTTTGGGACAGATGCTGTAGCTTGTGCCCCTCTCAGCTTCAGCTGCTGGCTGACTGGAAAGCACTCTGGGGACCATGGCTGGCCCAGGATTCTAGCCCAGGCAAACCAGGATATGGAGAGAACAGACAGGAAGAGAGTCATCCCCACTGCTATGTCTGTGCACCTACATATCATAGTCTGTTCTTCAGGAGGCTCTACCATCTTCCATGCCTGCAGAACAGGTCTCAGAGCAGCTGAGGGACATCTTGCTCTGAAAAGAGTTTGGAGTGAGTTGGGGGTTGGTAACAAGTGACAGGACCACAGGAAATGAGGGTTTTTTTTTCACTAGATTTCTAGCTGAAGTGGTGTCTTTGGCCAGCTCACACAACCATAGAGAACTGCATTCAGTGTGGGGCCACTTGCAAGCTACAAGAAAGACAGGGAGGGGCTGGAGCAGCTCCACAAAAAGGCAATGAAGCTGTGAAGGGTCTGGAGAACAGGGCTGGTGAGGAGAAGCTGAGGCACCTGGGAGTGGGTAAACTGGAGAAGAGGAGGCAGAGGGAAGACCTCATTGCTCTCTACAACTCCCTTCAAGGAGGGTGAAGCCAGGGGGGTGTCAGTCTCTTTTCCCTGCTATCAAGTGACACAACAATAGGAAATGGCCTCAGGTTGCGGCAGGGGAGGTTTAGGTCAGAGATTAGAAGAAATTTCTTTCCTGAAAAGGTTCTCCAAAAATTGTCACAGGCTGCCCAGGGAGGTGGTGGAATCCCCATCCCTGGAGGTGTTTCAAAGAGGCAGAGGTGTGGTGCTGAGGGCCATGGTTTAGCCCCAGCTTAGGTAAAATTAGATAGTAGTTGGACTTGATGATCTTAGAGGTCTTTTCCACCTGACATGATTTCATTCTTCTATGTGTTCCTGAAATTCCCAGGAGAACACCTAGAACCTTCCAGGCCAACTTGCCCTGTTACCTTTTTTTTCTTATTTTTTGGCAGCGTTTATTTTTTTCTTGGGCTATTTTTCTGCCATAACCCCCCCAAAAAACCTCCACAAACCTATGATTGGCTTTCTTCCTCTTTCAACCCATTTAAAAGCAGAAAACAGAGGCATCACCCAGATAATAACCTTGGAGTCAACTAGAGATTTTTGAGCCTGCTGAATGAGACATCCCTCCCATCATCACTTTATTTGTATTTTTGTTTTCATTTCTTGTTTTCATTTGCTGGATTTGTTTGTTTGAAACACCTTATGTGTTCTGGCTGGAGAAGCCCTAATGTACCTTGAAATAAGTTTTATATTGATGAACTAGTGAGTTGAAGTTAGAAGGCTTCTGCAGGGCCAAGTAAATTTAGAGAGGTTAGTACATGTTGGAGGATGAAATTTAAAATAAAGGCATAAATCCCAGGGGATTAGAGATATTGCTTCTGCTGAAACTGCAAGGATTTGATAATAATAAAAAGCCTCCCCCCCTCCCTCCAATTAAAATAGGTCCCATCTTGGTGCCTCTAACAGCTAGCAAGGATTCCCTCAGTTTCTATGGCAATATGCCCTGGTAAGGATATATCTAATCAGCTTTTGGCTCCCTAGCCCTCATTCCAAACTTGATTTTGAATCATAAACTAATTTTCCACTGCTTGTTATTTAAACAGCTTGCCCTCCTTTCTAAGAATGGGGACACTGATCTTCCTACAGCTCAACAGGGTGGGGAAAGAAAAAGGGAATGGGGATGCAGGCCAGCACTCAAAAAACTAAAATTGCATAATCCTCCCTTAAGGCAATGCACCCAAATCCTTAGTCTCTGAGGCACAGAAAAGTATTAAGAGAAGCCATTATCAAAGTTGCTGATAAATCACCTTGATTCTGACACAAAAGCTTTCATGTTTGCTTCCCCTGCAGTAACCTGTGCAGGGCTTCAAGGAAAGACTCCTGGGCTGGGACAATCCTCACTATCAACACAGGCTGGGGAGGAGGGGAGAGAAAGCAGCCCTGAAGAAAAGGACTTGGGGGTGCTGGGGAATGAGAAGCTGTCCAGGAGCAGGCAGTGTGAGCTTGCAGCACAGAAGGCCAAGGGCAGCCTGGGCTGCATCCAAAGCAGCATTGCCAGCAGAGCCAGAGAGCTGATTCTGACACTTTGCTCTGCTCTGCTGAGACCTCACCTGCAGTGCTGTGTGCAGGGCTGGAGCCCTCAGCACAGGAAGGACATGGACCTGATGGAGAGGGTCCAGAGAAGGGACACAAAAATGATCAGGGGGTTGGAGCAGCTCTGCTGTGAGGACAGGCTGAGGGAGCTGGGGGTGTTCAGCCTGCAGAAGAGAAGGCTCCAGAGAGACCTAACAGCAGGCTGCCAGGACCTTAAGGAGCTACAAGAAGGCTGCAGAGAGACTGTTTGCAAAGGCCTGCAGGGACAGGACGAGGGACAATGACTTCAGACTAGAGCAGAGCAGAGCAGACTGAGATTGGATGTGAGGAACAAATTCTTTGCCATGAGGGTGATGGAACACTGGAAGAGGTTGCCCAGGGAGGTGGCTGAGGCCCCATCCCTGGAGATCTTCAAGGTGAGGCTGGACAGGGCTGTGGGCAACCTGATCTAGTTGGGGATGTCCCTGCTGAGTGCAGAGGGGTTGGACTGGATGAGCTTTGAAGGTCTCTTCTAGCCCAGCCCATTCCATGATTCTGTAATTCTACTAGAAAGCTATGTTGAGTCCTAGGTGGTGATGGTTGTGTTTGAGCAGTCCATGTTTTAATAGATCTGATTTTACATCTTACAAACCTTCATGCAATTCCAAGCACATTTTTAAAAACAAACAAACAAACAAACAAAAGAAATAATTTTTATTTTATTTTTTAATCTTGTTAGAGAAAAATTACAGCCTCCAAATCCAGCAGCAAAACCTTTCTCTTTTTCACCAGCTAACTGCACACAACTCAACACAATCATAACTTTTAAGTAGCTCTACAGCAAAACCCCTAGTGAGTAGGTACAAAAAAAGAAACCAAATATTAGAAAGAAGCCAAGAAAGCAGGAAAACCTTTGAGGGGCATCAAATGATTAGGGCTTATTCTTCCCTGCACATGGAGCAAACCTGGCAAGCCACAGAGCAGAAGTGTACTTGCACTCCTCACTTTTTATAGGTCTTCAAGGCTTGTGAAATGGAATGAAAATGAAAAATGGCTTCCAGATGTGTTTGTTGTCTGATTTAAGACTAAAAGCCTTAAACTAACCTCTGATCCTTCTCCTCCATGTGATCTATTTTCCTTCCTTTCTTCCTCCCTTCCTTCCTCGCTGCCTCTTCTCCCACCTCAACCACCTCTCTGGGCAGCCTGTTCCAGTATTCACCACTCTCCCTGTGCAGAACTTCAGTGGGATAAATCTTTTCAGAAGGAAGTTCTGCACAGGGAGAGTGGTGAATACTGGAACTGTGTCTAACCTAAATCTGTCCTGCTCCAGTTTCAAGCCATTGCCCCTCGTCCTATCACTCCAAGCCCTTCTGAGCAGGCCCTCCCCAGCCTTAATGTAGATGTCCTTCAAATACTGAAATGCAGCTACATGTTTTCCTTCTTTTCTCCAGGCTGAACAGCTCCAGCTCTCTCAGCCTGCCTTCATAGAAGTGTTCAGATCATCTTAGTGGCCTCCTCTGGACCCACTCCAACAGTCCCATGTTTTCCTTGTCCTGGGGGCACCAGAAATGGAGGCAATGCTGTTACAAGGAGGATTCAGCACACATCACTGTGTCACTTTTGGTTAGATCTGGAGTCATCAGAATTTACAGGCTGGTGCCTGCTAGCAAGCCACAGAGTCTGATTGAGAGTTCAAGGGTTTAACTTCAGGCAATCACCCCTACACACAGCTGGTAATGTTTACAGCTTATTTTTTCCCCTGTGATAAGTATAAACTAGGAAATTGTCACAGGAAAGACTCCAATGATTCAGAAGCCACAGTCAAGTAAGCAGCTGGTTTTAGAGGCTCTCCATCCAGTCTATTTTACACTGCATGCTAATCTGTGTAGGCTAACAGGGCTTTGAACCTGCTGTGACTGACCTCAAATGAAGACCTTGCTCCTCTGGAGCTTTTATAACCAGAAATCTTCATAGAAACACAGAATCATAGAGTGGTCCAGGCCAGAAGGGACCTCCAAAGCTCATCCAGTCCAACCCCTCTGCACTCAGCAGGGACATACCCAACTACATCAGGTTGCCCACAGCCCTGTCCAGCCTCACCTTGAAGATCTCCAGGGATGGAGCCTCAACCACCTCCCTGGGCAACCTGTTCCAGTGTTCCACCACCCACATGGTGCAGAACTTGTTCCTAACATCCAATCTCAATCTGCTCTGCTTTAGTCTGAAGTCATTGTCCCTTGTCCTGTCCCTGCAGGCCTTTGCAAACAGTCTCTCTGCAGCCTTCTTGTAGCTCCTTAAGGTCCTGGCAGGCTGCTGTTAGGTCTCTCTGGAGCCTTCTCTTCTCCAGGCTGAACACCCCCAGCTCCCTCAGCCTGTCCTCACAGCAGAGCTGCTCCAACCCCCTGATCATTTCAATGTCCCTCCTCTGGACCCTCTCCATCGTATCTTGGCTTATAACTTCTAACACTTTCCATGCTGAAGGGCCTGGAGCACCTCTTGTGAGGAAAGGCTGGGATCATTTACTCTGGAGAAGAGCAGCCTGTGAGGGCATCTTCTCAGTGTTGATCAATAGCTGCAGAGCAGAAGTCTTAAGAATGGGGCTGGGCTCTTTGCAGGCTGGAGGTGAGGAGAAAGTTCTTCCCAGAAAGAGTAATTGGCTATTGGGATATGCTGCCCAGGGAGGTGGTGGAGTCACCATCCCTGGAGGTGTTCAAACAAAGCTTGGATGTGGCACTTTGAGCCATGGTGGTGTTGGGTATTAGGTGATAGGTTGGACTTGATGATGTCTGAGGTCTTTTCCAGCCTGGACTACCTCTCGCTTGATCTGGTCAAAGGCTGCTTGCTGCTCAGGACCCCATTGGAAACTGTTTCTTTTTCGAATCACATCATAGAGAGGTTTCACAATCTGACTGTATCCAGGAATGTGCAGTCTCCAAAATCCCACTATGCCTAGGAAGCGCAGAGTTTCTTTCTTGTTGGTGGGATTTGCCATGGTGGAGACTCTGTTTATCACATCCATTGGGATGTGACGGCGACCATCTTGCCACCGCACTCCCAGAAACTGGATTTCTCTGGCAGGTCCTTTCACCTTGTCTCGCTTGATAGCGAAACCAGCTTGCAAGAGAATGTCAAGGATTTTGTTACCTTTCTGGAAGACTTCTTCAGCAGTCTCACCCCAGACGATGATGTCATCGATGAACTGAATGTGTTCTGGAGCTCCACCTTTCTCCAAAGCATCATGGATCACTGCATGGCAGATGGTTGAACTGTGAATCCACCCCTGGGGCAAACGATTGAATGTGTACTGAATGCCTCTCCAGGTGAAAGCAAACTGAGGCCTGCATTCCTCTGCTATGGGAATAGAGAAGAAAGCATTAGCAATGTCTATGGTAGCATACCATTTGGCCTGCTTGGATTCCAGCTCATATTGGAGTTCCATCATGTCTGGTACAGCTGCACTCATGGGTGGAGTTACTTCATTCAAGGCACGGAAATCAACTGTCAGACGCCACTCTCCATTCTGCTTTCGCACAGGCCAGATTGGACTGTTGAAAGGTGAATGAGTTTTGCTGATGACCTTCTGACTCTCCAGCTGACGAATCAAGTTTTGAATGGGCACCAAAGAGTCACGGTTGGTTCTGTATTGTCTGTGATGCACAGTTTGAGAAGCAACCGGCAGCTTTACATCCTCTATCTCATGTTGTCCCACAACTGCAGATTCATCCGAAAGCTCAGGTCTAATGGACAACTTCAATTTTCCTCCATCAATTTCTACAGTTGCTATTCCAAAAGCCCATTTGTAACCCTTAGGGTCTTTAAAACGCCCTTCTCTCAGAAAGTCAATTCCCAAAATACAAGGTGCATTAGGTCCTGTTACAATAGTATGTTTCTTCCACTGCTTCCCAGTTAAACTTATGTCAGCCTCTATCTTAAACAACTCTTGAGATCCACCAGTGACTCCCTGAATAGTTATAGATTCTCCCCCTTGATAATTTGATGGTATGATGGTGCACTGAGCTCCTGTGTCCACCAAGGCCCTGTACTTCTGAAATTTTGAGGTGCCAGGCCGCTGGATGTACACATCCCAATAGATTCTGTTATCTCCATTATCCCTTACCTCCCCCTGGCGGAAGGCAGGGCACCCCTAATGGTGGGGATTACCTCCACATGTACAGCTGGCACGACGTCCAGCACCAGAATTAGGATCACTGTTGGAGCTATCAGAGTTGTTCTGGGAAACTGAGGAAGTGACAGCTACCCTCCTGGTATTGCTACCTCTGGATCTGCCCCTCTGCAGCTCCCGTAACCTCTTGAAAAGATCAGAAGTTGGTTGACCATCCCATCTGTTCATGTTCTCACCAAACTGATCACGCAGAGTTATCCAGATACTGCCACGTGATTGCCTCTGCTGTCTGTTTTGGTTTGACCTATTCTGGAATGGCCTTCTTGGAGCACGTCTGTTTCTGACAGCTGAAACTTGTATCCATCTGGAGGAAGAGGAATCAGAATCATCCCCCTTCATCAAGTTGGATATGGAGGTTTTAAATTCCTCCTTCAGCTCTTTCATGCAATTCTTTATTTCTCCAGACAAAGTTTCAATGGTTGAAACCAAAGAAGTACGTGCAAGACTATCCTCCAGTTGCCTCATTTGGTCAGTGAAATGGCCAACAGTGGGAGGCACTCCACCATAATTTCTTGCCACAATCCTGCTTGCCAGAATAGTAGCATAATTAGGAGGAGCAAGCTTAATGAGCTTTTTGGCAAGGCCTGTTCCAACAGGAATTTCATCAGGATTCAGAGTCTTATGATCTCCATACATTACTTCTCTCACAGCAAACTCTCTCAGACGCTTGATTCCCTCAGCTATTGTGGTCCAAGGCTTAGGGTTCCATGGTAAATCATCTCTGCTGGGGTACCTCAGCGAGACTGCCAGTAGGAGGCGTGCCCACAGAGAAACTTTACCAATGCACTTGCCTAGGTGCCTGTCTATGCCTGTATCCTTTGAGAGCATCCCCAACTGAGAGGCCGACTTGTCGCCTACCACCAATGCTGGGGCTCCCATATCAAAACACCTGGCTAGCCAAGACAGGACTGGCTCATTATCTCCTCTGATGTAATCCTTCCTCACATGTCTAATTTCCTGCCTGGGTGCATTAGCTGACTGTATGTCATCCTCATCATCCTCATCATCATCATCATCATCCTGAGGTCTCTGTCCCCATATTCCTATTGTAATCCTTCGCTGAATTTCCTTGAGTTCAGAGGTACTGCCAGCAATTGCTAATTTAGCAGGGTCTACATCCTGACCTACATCTCCATCATCCATGTGGGGTCTCAAGAGGTCTGCCAGAGTTTTAAGGCTAACCTTCTCTTCCTCACCAGAAGGATCTTTCTTAACAGAGGGACCCTGAGTAGAAGGACCCTCATCTTCATCTGCACCATCTCCTGCAGCATCTGCATCTCCTCCTGCAGCTCCTTTTCACTTTCTGGTGATAGTGGCCACCAAATTTACTGGATTGGCTTTCACATTCTCAGCAGAGTTGGAAGGAGTAGAGAAATTTTGTGCAGGGTTAACAGGAGCAGAGGGGGTCTGTGCAGGGTTGGCAAGAGGTGTGCTTTGAGATCCTGCAGCCACTGCTGCGTCTGTCTGGGCAGCAGAGGGAGGAGGAGGAGACTGTGCCTCGTTAATGGTGTCTGCCTGCACAGCTATGTCTGCACAACCATTTCTCTCTGTGTAACTATGTCTGCCTGCACAACCATTTCTCTCTGTGTAACCATGTCTGTCTGCACAGCCATTTCTCTCTGTGCCACTGTGTCTGTTTGTGTACCCCTGTCTGCCCGTGTACCCCTCTCTGCCTGTGTAATCGAGTCTGTCTGTGTCGCAGAGTCTGTCTGTGTCGCCGAGTCTGTCTGTGTAACTATGTCTGCCTGTGTACCCGAGTCTGTTATCTCAGATTCTGGCAAAGGTCCCTCAGCTACTGCTGCTGGCTCTGAGTCAAGGCTGTCGGCAGCTTTCTCACAAACCTTAACTGTGATTTCCTGGTCACTGTAATCAGAATCAGAAACCAATTCCGAACCTCTCTGAGCTTTTCTGTATTTCCTCTTACGTCTATACAGGTCGGAAGAGCAAGTAGCCTTATGTCTTTCTTGACACAGTGCTATCAGTAGCCATATGATTATTCCAAGAAACAACAAAATTAAGGTTAGCACAAGATATCTAGGGTACCACTGGTTCCAAAGACCCTCTGTAGTTGTAAGAGGAGTAACAAACTCAAATGTGTCTGCTAGCAGATTCATAGTTGAGTTACCATATCTTCTTAGCCCAATAAGACCACAACAGAATCCAACACCATTTAGTAACTTGTTCTTAACCCAAATAAACGATTTATATGCCAAATATCTCACAATCTTGTCTATCATGCAGGAAATGGCCCATCTGTAGGCAATTGCACCGATAACAGAGGAAACAGAATGACTCAAAATCCAAAACAGCTTCATTTTGCTTCCTAATCTGAGCAGAAATAAATCTTACAAGCAATCGAGCCCCACGTTGGGCACCAAAAATAAAAATGTGTGTCAGTGTGAGCTGAAATTCCCACCACCACCACCCCTCCCCCCAACAATAACCAGGCTAGCCCAGTCTGGAAGCAAATGAAAGCTGTATTTATATTTACAAAGCAGAATCTACAATCTATGATGAAATGCAATGAATATGTACAAATATACAAAATTCACAACATTTACAAATATATACAATCTACAGAAAAGCACAACCAATCTCCCTTTGCTTCCTCCCAAAGGGGACCCTTCCCAAAGGGGCCTCCCTCTCCAGGAGCTTCCCCCCCAGACCCACCTTGGACAGAAAGCAGAGTTAGTTAGAGCAGAAAGTTGTTAACTTAGCTGCCAAGGTCAGTGTGTTATCTTCAGCCAGAAGAGAAGAAGAAAATAGCAGCCAGACAGCCCAGCAACTGCCCCCACTGCAGAACGCAGAATGTGCAGAGTGCTCCTCTTTGTTTTGAGTAATAGTTCTTAAACATTTCTATCTATCCAAAGGAAGTGTTTAGAACAATCAGTATTTTGCTTTCTTACACCCAATAGTGACTTATTTACACTCTTTCACTTTCTCTGTTCTGAACTTTGCAAGGAAAAATTAAAAAGACATTTTCAAACCATCACAGTGATTCTGTGGTGCCCAGTGATGTGTACAAACCAGAACACAGGAGGGGTCACTTAAACTTCAGGAGAAACCTCTTTCCTGTGAGGGTGGCAGAGCAGTGGGACAGGCTGCCCAGAGAGGTCGTGAAGCCTCCATCTCTGGGGACTTTCAAAAGCTACTTGGACACATTCCTGTGCAGCTTGAATTAGGTGACCCTGCTTTTAGCAGGGTAGGTGGAATAGATGATCTCTAGAGGTCCCTTGCATCCCTTACAATTCTGTGATTCTGTGGGTCAAAATCTTGTCCCTGAGCAAGGTTATGCAACATAACCAATGGCAACTGCAACCTTTCTATATCATAAAAATCACCAGCTTTGGGAAACAATTGCCAGAGAACTCAAGTTCTTTCATGGGATGCTTGGTAATTGGAAGATACCCACAAGGAGTGGGTATCTTCCAATTAAGGTGGTTGATTTTATGATTCTATAATAATTCTATGCATCATATTACAATAATTCTGTTCAGTAGTATCTTTGCTATAACAGCTCAAAGTGACAAAGACATTTTCAGGATGATTGTTTATACAAGTAATCCCTATGCAGAAATGTGAATACTCAAGCAGTGCTCAATTCATATTACTATATTACTGTCCTGGAAATTAATACTTTTAACACTTTAATACTATTAATACTTTAAATTTTGCTCTAAGTAATTCTCTGTTACACATCTAAATACTATGATATTTCTTCCCTTTCCCTTCCACAAATAATGGCAATACCTTGAGTGTTGTGTTCAGTTTTGGGCACCTCAAAACAAGAGGTGGAGGTGCTGGAGCCAGTGCAGAGGAGGGCAATGAAGCTGGGGAAAGAGCCTGGAGAATAAATCTGATGAGGAGTGACTGAAGGAGCTGGGGATGGTTACTTTGAAAAAGAGGAGGCTGAGGGGAGACCTCCTGGCTGTCTGCAACCTGAAAGGACATTGTGGAGAGGTTGGTGCTGCTCTCTTCTCACAGGTAATTAGTGATGGAACAAGAGGGAATGGCCTCGAGCTGTGACTGGGTAGGTTTAGATCAGACAGTAGGAAAAGTTTTTCCTGGCAAGAGTGGTCAGGGATTGGAATGTGCTGCCCAGGGAGGTGGTGGATTCCCCAAGCCTAGCTGTGTTTCAAGGTGGTTTGGATGTGGTGCTTGGGACTCTGGTTTAGGGGTGACCCTTGTAGAGTAGGGTTGTGGGTTGGCCTTGGTGATCCTGAGGGGCTTTTCCAACCTGAATGTTGCTGTGATTCTGTGAGATTGTGGAGGAGGCAACCCTATCTGGATCTTGAGTTCTACCCCTAGTAATGAAGCCCTCCAGTGCATGAAGTGGGCCTAGAAGAATACTGGGCAGGAACCTTTTGCAAGGGCTTGTAGTGACAGGATGAAAGGCAATGGCTTTGAGCTGGAAGAAGGGAGAGTTAGGCTGAGTATTAGGAAAAAATTCTCAGCAGTGAGGGTGGTGAGACATTGGCACAGGTTGCCCAGGGAGGCTGTGGCTGCCCCCTCCCTGGAGGTGTTCAAGGCCAGGTTGGATGAGGACTTGAGCAACCTGGGCTGGTGGGAGGTGTCCCTGCCCGTGGCAGGGGGTTGGAGCTGGATGAGCTTTGAGGTCCCTTCCATCCCAACCCATTCTCTGCTATGAAGTTGAATGCAATGACTCAGTTCTTTTGTGCTGCAGCTGAGCTGATCCACCCAAGGGAGCTCAAGGTTTTGGCTGATGTTGTCTCAGCTAGGAGGAATGAAGAAATTGCTAGAAGCTGTTACCTGGCTAAAGGCTGAATATACATCACAGCAGCTCAGGGAGCCTTTTCCTAGTGACTGAACAGAAACATTTGAAAGGATGAATCCTGCCCTGGTTGGGTGAAACACCAATTAAGCCAGTGGATGGCAAACCAGCTATTCCTGCCAATTCCACCAGAAGCACAACATTGCAAGGCAGCTGCTGGATGCTCCAAAGAGGTAGTTTTGCTGTCTTTTACTTAGCCTTTTAATGGCCTTGGCTTAGCCTGCTTGCTTTCTGAAAGTAACAAACTTGCCTGGTGAGACCACACCTGCAATACCGTGTCCTGTTTTGGGCTCTCCAGCTCAAGAGAGACAGACCTGATGGAGAGAGTCCAGTGGAGGCTAAGAGGATGACTGGGGGATGTGAAGAGAGACTGAGAGCCCTGGGGCTGTTTAGTCTGGAGAAGAGAAGGCTGAGAGGGAATCTGATCAATGTCTATGAATACCTGAGGGGTGGAGGTCAGGATGAAAGGGCCAGGCTCTTTGTGGTGGTGCCCAGTGCCAGGACAAGGAACAATGGGTACAAGCTGGAACACAGGAGCTTCCACCTCAACATGAGGAGACACTTCTGTGTGGTGAGGGTGCTGGAGCCCTGGAGCAGGCTGCCCAGAGAGGCTCTGCAGTCTCCTCCAGAGACTTTCAGAACCTGCCTGGACATGTTCCTGTGTAACCAGCCCCAGGTAACCCGCTCTGGCAGGGGAGTTGGACTTGGTGATCTCTGGAGGTCCCTTCCAACCTCTAATGTTCTGTGATGCTTATTTTTCTTTCACAGATGGGTGTGAACAAAACATACTCCACCTGGAGTACTGCATCTAGTTCTGGAGCCTCTATTACAAGAGGGATATGGACATGCTGGAAGGTGTCCAGATAAGGGTCACCAGGATGAGCAGAGGGCTGGAGCACCTCTCCTATGAGGAGAGACTAAGAGAGTTGGGGCTGTTCAGCTGGAGAGGAGAAGGCTCCAGGGTGACCTTCTTGTGGCCTTCCAGTATCTGAAGGGGGCTACAAGAAAGCTGGGGAGGGACTTTTTAGGGTGTCAGGGAGTGATAGGACTGGGGGGAGTGGAACAAAGTTGGAAGTGGGGAGATTCAGACTGGATGTGAGGAAGAAGTTGTTCCCCATGAGAGTGGTGAGAGCCTGGAATGGGTTGTCCAGGGAGGTGGTTGAGGCCCCATCCCTGGAGGTGTTTGCAGCCAGGCTGGATGAGGCTCTGGCCAGCCTGCTGTAGTGTGAGGTGTCCCTGCCCATGGCAGGGGGGTTGGAACTGGGTGATCCTTGTGGTCCCTTCCAGCCTTGACTGATTCTATGATTCTATGATTCTATACCCAGTGTGATGTTCTTACAGAAGTTTCTTACAGAAACCTTGCCAAAAGCACTTGAACAAGACCTGGTGGGCAGACATGATAGAGGATCATAGAATGTATTGGGTTGGGAGGGACCATTAAAGGCTATCTAGTCCAACCCCCCCTGCATTAAGCAAGGACACCCCCAACTAGAGCAGGGTGCTCAGAGCCCCATCAAGCCTGACCTTGAATGTCTCCAGTGATGGGGCCTCCACTGCCTCTCTGGGCAGCCTATTCCAGTGTTCCACCACATGCATAGTGAAGAACTTCTTCCTTAAGTCTAACTTAAACCTACTCTTCTCTGCTTTCAAACCACTGTGCCCTGTCCTATCACTGCAAGCCTTTGCAGACAGTACCACAGCTTTCCCGTAGAGTCTCTCTCCCCAGCTCTCTCAGCCTGTCCTCATAAGAGAGGTGTTCCAGGCTTCCAATCACCTTTGTGGCTCTCCTCTGGATCCTGTCCATCAGGTCCATGTCCTTCTTGTGTTAGGGGCCCCAGACCTGGACACAGCACTCCAGGTGAGGTCTCTCCAGAGCAGAGGGGCAGAATCACCTCTCAATTTGCTGCCTAGGCTGCTTTTGCTGCAGCCCCGAATGCTTTTGGTCCACATCCTTTTTGTGTTAGGAGCCCCAGAAGTGGACACAGCACTCTTGTGAGGCCTCTCCAGAGCAGAGGGCTAGAATCACCTGTTGGCCATGCTGCTTTTGCTGCAGACCTGGCTGCCTTTGGCCTTCTGGGCTGCAAGTACAGACTGCTTGGCTGAAGTGCAGCTTTGGACATGAGCACTTCAGTATCTTCTGCTACTTCAACAGTCGTCACAATAAAACATGCTTTAAACTGGAAGGTGTTGCTCTCTGAAATCCACAGCTGGTGCCTCGTGTGGCCATCACAGCATGGCATCCCCTGAATGTTCTGAGGGAAAGTCCCAGGCTTGCTGCAGAGGCAGCTGAAGAGTGTGAGATGTCCTGACAGTGCTGGAGCAAAGTGTAATTGCCTGCAGGATGGGGAGAGCAGGAGCGCTGCTGCTCCCTTGCACTCGCTGCTTGCGGTGATCATAGGCAAAGCCTGGCTAGGAGTATTGGGGCAGGGCTAGGGCTTTCTACTCTAATTGGGCAGAGTGACCTGGTTGGAAAATGAAGATCCTTTCATCCAGAACTCTAACCAAAAAGACAGGAAAGAAGTTATCTAAGATGAATGTATGCCCCTCAGGAAGTCCTGACTGCCCTCTTAGAAAGGGAAGTAGCCATGAATAAAGCCCTGGCAGCTGCTGAAGGACCTTCTCTGAATGACATTTGGACTCTTGTCCAAAGAATTGATGGATGTCTGAAAGCAGCAGCCCTAAATCCTACAGCTTGATGTCACAGAAATGCCACTGAGTATAAGGGGTCTGGCTTTCAGACTTAACTCATATAAATACCTCTGGACTGATTTGTTTGGATTCATTTCTGGTTTGCTTCAGTGTGCTATCAGAACCAGGCACAGAAATTGTTACCTGCTCTAAGTCATCTACAAAGCAGGTGGCCCTGACTGCAAGTCAAATGGTAAAGCATGAATGGATTAACATCAAAACATTTTTCTTTCTCCCTTTCTAAGTGAAATTGCTTTCAGCTTGTTGAATTTCTAATGCATCCTCTGGTGATCACTTCCTCAGTCTTCCAGTCCCTCTTTGCTCTCTCATCTGCTCAGCTCTGATGATACTGCAGCATACAGAGGTAGGAGCTGTATTTTTAGAGGCAGGATCATTATAATTGATTTTTCCCCTTCAGCTGCTGTGAGGAGTAACCAGATACTTTGTCACTTTTAAGTCTAGAAGCTCACTATTTCTTTCCCTCTGTGCCATTCCATCACAGCTCAGTGCGAAGTGTGTTGAAGGGATAGCTGAAGTCTTCCCGCTGAGCCAACAGCCTAGTTTTTAATTGGCTTTTATGAATCATCTTCAAGGTGTTTGAAATGGCAGAAAATAAATTCTAAGATCATTGAAAAAGGATGTTGGTTCCTTTTTTGTCTCATTATTCCCTTGAATGATCACTTTGTGTGCATCCTTAGCTGCATCTTGGAGAATTTTGTTTCCTCAGAACAAGTCTGGTTAAATCCTTGATGCTCTCAGTTAATGAACACAGAGAAATTATTGTCTCCTAAAATGCTGTTACAGAGGAAATATTTAATTTTTTTTTTTTTTTAATTGCAAATATATCATAGAATTTTTTGGGTTGGAAAAGGACTCTAAGATCAAGATCATCCAGTCCAACCACCACCTCAACACCACCATGGCCATTCAACCATGTCTCGAAGTGCCACAGCCATGCATTTCTTGAGTGTGTCCAGGGATGGTGACTCAACCACCTCCCTGAGCAGTCTGTTCCAATCCTTCACCACTCTTGCAGCAAAGAAATTGTTCCTAAGACCCAAACTGAACTGCCACTGGCACAATTTCAGGCCATTTCCTCTCCTATCACCTGAGAGTAGGGAGAAGAGATCAGCCCCCACCTCACCCCAACCTCCTTTCAGGGATTTGTAGAGGGCAATGAGGTCTCCTCCTTTAAGGTCATCAACTTCAACCATTATCCAACTCTGCCATGGCTGGTGCTAAACCCTGGCCCTCAGCACCACATCTCTGCCTCTTCAAAACACCTCCAGGCATGAGGATTTTACCACCTCCTTGAGGAGCCTGTGCCATTTTTCAAGAACTCTTTCAGGGAAGAAGTTTCTTCCTGGCAAAGCTGGCAGCTCGTGGCTTGGACAGATTCACTCTGAAATGGATCAAGAACTGGCTGGAGGGCAGGACCCAGAGAGTGGTAGTGAATGGTACCACTGCCAGCTGGCAGCCAGGCACTGGTGGTGTCCCCCAGGGATCAGTGCTGGGCCCCATCCTGTTCAATATCTTTGTTGATGAGCTGGATGAAGGAATTGAGTCCATCCTCAGTAAGTTTGCAGATGACACGAAGTTAGGAGCAGGAGTTGATCTGTTGGAGGGTAGAAGGGCCCTGCAGAGGGACCTTGCCAGGCTGAATGGGTGGGCAGAGGCCAATGGGATGAGATTGAACAAGGCTAAGTGCAGAGTTCTACACTTTGGTCACAACAACCCCAGGCAGCACTACAGGCTGGGGACAGAGTGGCTGGAGAGCAGCCAGGCAGAGAGGGACCTGGGGGTGCTTGTTGATAGTAGGCTGAACATGAGCCAGCAGTGTGCCCAGGTGGCCAGGAGAGCCAATGGCATCCTGGCCTGCATCAGCAAGAGTGCAGCCAGCAGGACAAGGGAGGTTATTCTTTCCCCGTACTCAGCACAGGTCAGGCCACACCTTGAGTCCTGTGTCCAATTGTGGGCTCCTCAATTCAAGAGAGATGTTGAGGGACTGGAAGGTGTCCAGAGAAGGACAACGAAGCTGGGGAGGGGTCTGGAGCACAGCCCTGTGAGGAGAGGCTGAGGGAGCTGGGGGTGTTTAGCCTGGAGAAGAGGAGGCTCAGGGCAGACCTCATTGCTCTCTACAACTGCCTGAAGGGAGGTTGTAGCCAGGTGGGGGTTGGGCTCTGCTCCCAGGCAAGCAAGGACAGAAGGAGAGGACACAGTCTCAAGCTGTGCCAGGGGAGGTTTGGGCTGAATGTGAGGAAGAAATTCTTCCCAGACAGAGGGATTGGCCCTTGGGATGTGCTGCCCAGGGAGGTGGTGGAGTCATCATCACTGGAGATGTTCAAGAGAAGCCTGGATGAGGCACTTGGTGCCACGGTCTGGTTGATTGCTTAGGGCTGGGTGCTAGGTTGGACTGGAGGATCTTGGAAGTCTCTTCCAACCTGGTTGATTCTATGATTCTATGATTCTAATATCCAACCTAAACCTCCCCTGGTGCAAGCTGAGGCCATTTGTTCTCATCCTGTCACTAGTGAGAAGAGAATGACCTCCACCTCAGCCCAACCTCCATACAGCAGGTGGTTGTAGAGAGCAATGAGGTCTCCTTTCCCAGCTAAACAAGCCCAGTTCCCTCAGCTGCTCCTCACCAGACCTGCTCTCCAGAACAAAAATGCAAAGCAGGCTTCAAAAGGAGATGTAGTCAGGCATGAGGAAAGCTCTAGCTTACAAACTCTGATTTGTCCTGCTTTAAGCCTCCTCTTATTTTTTTCCATGAGAACATGAAACAACTAGGACTAGAGAACCTTGAATGTTTCTGTTCAATCCACTGCAGACTGCAGCCTAGGCAATGGGATGAGACCATCTGAATGAAATTACCTGTACCTAATACAGTGAATCTGCACAAGAGAAGTGACACTTCAGTCCCTTTGATGAATACACTCAGCTTCTCCACACACCACACTTCTTTCAGCACCAGGAGGTTTTCTGCTGGCTTCCTCAGTGTTTCTGAGGCAGAATTTAACTCCTTCTGCCTGGAAAAATTAAATACTCATAAAACTTCAAAGTGTCTTGATAGGAGAATAGGGAGCAGTGTTGAAGTGACTGATGTGAGTTTTGGGCTACATCTTTAAGCATTCCAGATTAATAAATTCCATTCCCTTAATATACCCAGCTACCATTTTAATTTTTTCTGTGGCAAACAATGAGCTTTCTAATCCATTCTTGCTAACAGTGTTATAAGCTGTAATGTCATTTCCTGCCAGTTAAAAAACAAAAATCACTTGGAAAGCACCTGGGAAAGCAGAAAAAGGGCCAGAGCAAGAAAGCACCTAGCAGTAAAGGAGTGGTTTATTTCACTGGCAATCACAGAACAATAATCACAGAAGGGTTTGGACTGGAAGGGACCTGAAAGAGCATCCAGTTCCAATCCTCCTGCCATGAGCAGGGACACCTCCAACCAGCCCAGGTTGCTCTAGGCCCTGTACAACCTGGCCTTGAACACCTCCAGGGAGGGGGCAGCCACAACCTCCCTGGGCAACCTGTTTCAATGCCTCACTACCAGTTCCAGTACCTCACTACCAGCACTGCAAAGAATTTCTTCCTCATCTCCAGTCTCAATCTCCCCTCTCCCAGCTCAAAGCCATTGTTCCTCATCCTGTCACTCCCAGCCCTTGCCAAAAGTCCCTCCCCAGCTCTCCTGGAGCCCCTTCAGGTACTGGCAGGCTGCTCTAAGGTCTCCCTGGAGCGTTCTCTAGGCTGAACAGCCCCAACTCTCAGTCTGTCCCCAGAAGAGAGGTTCTCCAGCCCTCTGATCCTTTTCATGGACCCACTCCAGAAGTTTGATGTTCTCTTTGTGTTGGGGGCCCCAGAACTGGATACAGTACTCCAGTAAGCAAAGGAATTCCAGGAAATAAAGGAACGCCTGAGATTACGAAACAAATGTCATCTCAGAATGAGTGAACTTCATATTCCATATCCCCCATACTGCTTTTTTTTACAAGCCAAAACATGTCAGTAAACTTTCAGAGGACTTTTTTTCTCTCAGTAGAATGTTTGTCAGTATCAAAAGGGAAATATTTAGACATTACTGTGTTTACTTCTCTTTTCTTTGTCCCATTAACCAGACTGCTTTGAAACTGTTTTATTGACTTGAAAGTGTCACTTCAAAAACCAACCAACCAACAAAAAACAAAACAAAAACTAAACAAAGAAAGGGAGAAAATAGGTACACAACCCCAAACAAAACTCACTAAGTTTGAGTGAAGAGATGTGGAGGCAATGCTAGAAGGCTGTAAGTTTTCTCTAGGGAACACCCCATGGTAAGCTGCAGACCTGGGGATGTGTGGTTGGGAAGCTGTGAGTCAGAGAGGGACCTGGGGGTGCTGGTTGACAGTTGATTAACTATGAGCCAGCAGTGCCCAGGTGGCCAAGAAAGCCAAAGGCATCCTGGCTGGGATCAGAAGCAGGGTGGGCAGCAGGGACAGGAGGTGACCATCCCCCTGTGCTCAGCACTGGGGAGGCCACACCTTGAGAGCTGTGTTCAGTTCTGGGCCCCTCACTCCAGGAAGGACATTGAGGAGCTGGACCCTGTCCAGAGAAGGGCAACGAGGCTGGAGAAAGGCCTGGAGCCCCTGGGCTAGAGGAGGGGCTGAGGGAGCTGGAGATGTTGAGGCTGGAGAAGAGGAGACTGAGGGAGACCTCATTGCTCTCTGCAGCTCCCTGCAGGGAGGTTGGAGTGAGGAGGGGACAGCCTCTGCTCCTTGGTGGCCAAGAGACAGGAACAGAGGAAATGGTTGCAAGGTGCAGCAGGGGAGGTTCAGGCTGGATGCTAGGAACTATTTCTTGCCAGGGAGGCTTTTCAGCCGTTGGAATGTTCTGCCCAGGGCAGTGCTGGAGTCACCATCCCTGGAGGGATTCTTTCAGTGGAAATAGCACCCCTGAAGAATCACAGCATCATAGAATGTTAGGGGCTCCAAAGCTCATCCAGTCCAACCCCCCTGCCAGAGCAGGAGCACCTAGAGCAGATCACACAGGAACACAGCCAGGCAGGGCTTGAATATCTCCAGAGAGGCAGACTCCACAACCCCCCTGGGCAGCCTCTTCCAGGCTTCTCTCACCCTCACAGGGAAAAAATTCTTTCTCCTGTTTCCATGGAACTTCCTCTGCCTTACTTCCACCACTGCCCCTTGTGCTGGCATTGGGCATCACCCAGCAGAGCCTGGCTCCAGCCTCTGGGCCCTCCCCCTGCACATCTTCATCACCAGCAATGAGGTCACCCTCAGGCTCCTCCTCTCCAAGCTCCAGAGCCCTCAGCTCCCTCAGGCTCACCTCCTAAGGAAGATGTTCATAAGAAGGGCTATTCCAAGTCTTCATGGGCAATTAGTATCTTTCTGTTCCTGTGTGACCTGCTCTAGGTGCTCCTGCTCTGGCAGGGGGGTTGGACTGGATGAGCTTTTGAAGTCCCTTCCAGCCCCTAATGTTGTGTGACTCTGTGGAGAGGGATACTGCCTTTTATTTTTCCCCATTTTTTTTTTTTTTTTTTTTTTAAGTTTCTAGAGAAAGAGGCTTGGTTTTCAAGTTTCATCTCACAAAGTTTCCCTGGTACCAAGAAACCATGCTTCTATGAAAATGCAACTTATCAGCCAAGGAAAGCTCTGGCCTATTTGGAGCATCAATATCTGCAGATGAAAAGAGTTAAGTGTGAAGTCTGCTACAAAGACAAAAGCCTCAAACTGAAGAGCCACTGTGGCTGTACATGACTTGACTAAGTGCCTAACTTCTAAGGCTCACTAGTTTAAGAGCAGAGAGCAGGGGAGGTTTTAAACCACAATAAATTTAAACCAGGAATTGAAGATGTTACCCTGCCACATGAGATGAGAACAAATGGCAGTATTAAATTCTCAGCATTATCATCCAGTAAGGATCATCAAGTCATCAAATCACAGCAGCATTTCAGTTGGAAAAGCCCTTTCAGATCAGTGAGTCCAACCATCCTCTAACTCTGCCAAGGCTGGGGCTAAAGCATGGTCCTCAGCACCACCTCTCTGCCTGTTTGAAACACCTTCACAAATTAAACCACCTCTCTGGGCAGCCTGTTCCAGTGGTTGAGAACCCTCTCAATGAAGGATTCTCTTCTAATGTCCAACCTAAACCTCCCCTGCTGCAACCTGAAGCTGTTTCTTCTCATCCTTTTTACTAAGGAGAACTCCACCTCGCTCCAACCTCCTTTCAGGTACTATTAAAGAACCATAGAATCAAAGAATTCATCAGGTTAGAAGGGACCCTCAAAGGTCATCTTGTCCAACCCCCCCTTGCAGTCAGCAGGGACATCTCCAACTGCCCAGTGCCACATCAAGTTTGACCTTGAAAGTCTCCAGGGATGGGGCCTCAGCAACTTCTCTGGGCAGCCTCTTCCAGTACTTCGCCACTCTAATTGTAACAGAGCTTCCTCCTGATTTCCAACCTAACTCTGCTCTGCTCCAGTTTCAAACCACTGCTCCACATCCTATCCCCACAGACCCTTCTGAACAGTCTGTCCTGTAGATCCCTCTCATATCTTGAGTTTCATTTAGCTCTGTATACATTTGCACCAATATATTCCTTTACCACAGCATAAACCTGAAGATCCTCTTGCTGAAAATCCTGGTTCCCACAGAGAAATCCAGATCCTTGTGATGTTCAAGCTGCCTCCCAGCTAACAGCACCTCCACTAACCTGTGCTGCTACAAGCACACGTATGTGTCTCTCTGGAATGCCCCCTAAGACCTGGGAGACTGTTTCATCTTCATGAAAAAGATCACTCACCTTGACTTCATTCAGCAGGAAGAGTTCAGCTAAAGGAGTTCCTCCCTCTGGCTTTGTTTTTCTGTTGTTGCTATCAGGACTTATTACCTCAGCTGGAGGAGAAGAACAGGGTGTCATGAGGGTGTCTGTGTTTGTATCTTGGCTCTAAAATTGTCATTGCTTTCTCTTGTTGCTGATAAACAAAGGTGCTCAAAAGCACTGAGAGGCATAAGGGGCTTCAGGTGAAGCATGCAGCTATTTCCCAGTGATTCTGCTGTAATCAGTACTCAGAATTCTCCTTGGTTCAAAATCAGATAATGTTTTACATGAGGGAATAAGATCAAGAAGTGTTGTCCAGATCCTTAACAGATGAGGGGAGAGCAACTGATGTCATTGATGTGGACCTGAGCAAAGCCTTCCACACTGTCCCACACCACATCCTGGTCTCCAAGCTGGTGACACATGGGTTTGATGGGTGGAGCACGAGATGGATAAAGAACTGGCTTGATGACTGCACCCAAAGAGTGGCTGTCGATGGCTCCATGGCCCAGTGGAGGCCAGGGACAAGTGGAGTCCCTCAGGGATCAGTGCTGGGACCAGGCTTGTTCAACATCTTTGCTGGTGCCATGGACAGAGGCATTGAGTGCACCCTCAGCAAGTTTGCTGATGACACCAAGCTGTGTGGTGCAGCAGACAGGCTGGAGGGAAGGGATCCATCCAGAGGGACCTGGACAGGCTGGAGAGGTGGCCACAAGCCAAACTCATGAGGTTCAACACAACCAAGTGCAGGGTCCTGCATCTGGGTTGAGGCAATTCCAAGCACAAATCCAGGCTGGGCAGGGACTGGCTGGAGAGCAGCCCTGAGGAGAGGGACTTGGGGGTGCTGGTGGAGGAGAAGCTCAACAGGAGCTGTCAAGGTGCACTTGCAGCCCAGAGAGCCAAGCAGAGCCTGGGCTGCAGCAAGAGAAGTGTGGCCAGCAGGTCAAGGGAGGTGATTCTCCCCCTCTGCTCAGCTCTGGTGAGACCCCACCTGGAGTACTGCATCTAATTCTGGAGCCTCTGTTACAAGAGGGATCTGGACATGCTGGAAGGTGTCCAGAGAAGGTCTACCAGGATGAGCAGAGGGCTGGAGCACCTCTCCTATGAGGAGAGCCTGAGAGAGTTGGGGCTGTTCAGTCTGGAGAAGAGAAGGCTCTGAGGTGACCTTCTTGTGGCCTTCCAGGATCTGAAGGGGGCTCCAAGAAAGCTGGAGAGGGACTTTTTAGGATCTCAGGTAGTGATAGGACTAGGGGGAATGGAATGAAGCTGGATGTGAGGAGTTGTTCCCCATGAGAGTGGTGAGAGCCTGGAATGGGTTGTCCAGGGAGGTGGTGGAAGCCTCATCCCTGGAGGTGTTTAAGGCCAGGCTGGATGTGGCTGTGAGCAACCTGCTGTAGTGTGAAGTGTCCCTGCCCATGGCAGGGGGGTTGGAACTGGGTGATCCTTGTGGTCCCTTCCAACCCTGACTGATTCTATGATTCTATGATCCTGCTTTTGCCCAGTGATAGACAATTCAGCTATTCCTTATAGTCAGTGATCTTCAAAGGATTTATCAATAACTTGGCTGAGGGGCCAGAGAGTACTCTCAGCCAGTTTGGTGATGGTATTGAACTGGGAGGAGTGGCTGACACCCTGTCTGGCTGCCCTGCCAGTCAGGCAGTTGGGCAGAGGTGAACTTCATGAAGTTCAACCAGGGCAAATGCAGAGTCCTGCACCTGGGGAGGAACAACCCTCTGCAGCAGGACAGGTGAGGGGTGACCTGCTGGAGAGCAGCTCTGCAGAAGGCTGGGAGTGCTGGTGGACACCAGGATGACCATGAGCCAGCAACATACCCTCATGGCTAAGAAGGCCAATGGTCTCCTGGGGTGCATTAAGAAGAGTGTGGCCTGCAGGTCATGGGAGGTTCCCCTACCCCTGCACTCTGCTCTGGTCCAGTTCTGGGCTCCCCAGTTCAGGAGGGGTGGTGGACTGATGGAGAGAGTCCAACAGAGGATCTTGAGGATGCTGAGAGCACTAGAGCATCTATCCTGTGAGGAAAGGCTGAGAGACCTGGGAGCCTTTGGCCTGCAGAAGAGCAGACTGAGAAGGCATCCTCTCAATGCATAGAGGCTGCAGGTAAGGAGGATGGGGCTGAGCTCTTTGCAGTGCTGACCAGAGATGGGATGGGGGCAGTGGGTATGGATTGGAACACCAGAGGTTTCACTTGGACTTCAGAAAAAAATCTTCCTTCTGGTGAGGGTGCTGGAGCCCTGGAAATGTTGTGCAGGAGGCTGCCCGGAGATGTTGTGGAGACTTTCAAAACCCAGCTGGATGTCACCCTCCTGTGCACCCTGCTCTGATGGCCCTGCTGTAGCAGGAGGGTCAGACTAGGTGGTCTCTGAGGTCCCTTCTGACCCCTACCATTCTGTGATTCTGTGTGCTTGTTCCAACCCACACTCCTGTCTCTGCTTGCTGGGGCAGAGCTCCAACACACTCCTGTGGTTGACACAGAAAAGAAAGCAAAAGGCTCCATTTGCTGAATAATTTCTTCCCGTGTTGACTTATCCCAAAGGAGCTATCCTTGCCATTTCCTCTGCATACAGCTTCCTCAGTGCATTTACCCCACACTGGTCACCCACAGTCTGAGGCATTGCTCAATATATTATTTCACCCACTCTGGATTTCCCCCAGAGAATGGCAGTGACTCCTGGCTGCTCCTGAGTCACTGCTGATTTTATTGCAAAGGATGAAGAAGAGCAGTGAAGGAAACCAGGCTGATATTTACTCTCCAGGTATAGTGACTCTTTAATTTGTAAGGAAGATATCATGAACCAGGGTAGCTTCTGCCTACTGAAACACTCTCTGCCTTTCTTAGAGGCAATGGCAGTATGTTGGCCAAGCTGGGCATGGAAACTGTTCAAGTCCCTGGGACCCGATGGGATACACCCACAGGCATTGAGGGAGCTGGGGGAGGAGATTGCTGAGCCAATCTCTCTTATATTCCAAAAGCCATGGAACTCTGGGGCAGTCCCCACTGACTGGGAAAGGGGAAACATAGCTCCCATTTTCAAAAAGGGAAAGAAGGATGACCCAGGGAACTATAAGAGGCTTCCACCACCTCCCTGGGCAACCTGTGCCAGTGTCTCACCAGCCTCATGGGGAACAACTTCTTTCTAACATTCGATTTGAATCTCCCTCCCTCTAGCTTGGATCCATTCCCCCCGGTCCTGTCACTCCCTGACACCCTCAAAAGTCCCTCCCCAGCTTTCCTGGAGCCCCCTTCAGATATTGGAAGGCCACTGGAAGGTCTCCTCAGAGCCTTCTCCTCTCCAGACTGGACACCCCCAGCTCTCTCAGCCTGTCCTCCAAGCTCCAGGTGAGCTCACAGAAGGAAGATTAACTTCTGACAAAGACAAGAAGTCAAGGAGGAAAGCTGAACCATGACAGGGGTATTGTAGGTATAATTCTCTGGGTCTCCTCAGAGCCTTCTCCTCTCCAGACTGGACACCCCCAACTCTCTCAGCCAGTCAAATACAGGTGGAATGAGCTGGCCCAGCACCATGGTAGGCTGGGCCCTGAAACTGACTAATGTAGGGGAATCCACAGCCTCCCTTGGGAGGTGATTCCAATGTCTGATAGTTCAACAACTATTGAAGATCTTGTGTCCCCCCCCTAATTCTCTGAAGTCTATGAAGATTTTGAGAGGAGAATTCCTGCCATGGTTACTGTTCAAATGCTATGCTGAAACCATGTGGAGTCCTCACATCCCTCTCACCCTATCACTGGAAGCCCTTCTAAAAAGAAAGCTGGGAAGGGACTTCTGAGAAGGGCTTCTAGTGATAGGATGAGGGGAATGGCTTTGAGCTGGAAGTGGGAAGATTGAGATTGGAGATGAGGAAGAAATTCTTGACAGTGAGGGTGGGGAGAGACTGGCACAGGTTGCCCAGGGAGGCTGTGGCTGCCCCCTCCCTGGAGGTGGTCAAGGCCAGGTTGTACATGGAGCAACTTGGGCTGGTGGGAGGTGTCCCAGTCCCTAGCAGTGGGGTTGGAACTAAAAGCTCTTTAAGGTCCCTTCCAACTCAAACTATTATGTGACTATGACTCTATAATGCCCAATGATATAAACCTCTCCTTTACTGGATGTCCCCTCCCTGGAGGTGTTCAAGACCAGGCTGGATGAGGCCTTGAGCAACCTGGCATCCCTGCCCATGGACCTAGTTGGTCTCTGAGGTCCCTTCCAACCCAAATCATGCTCTGATTCTGTGATTTTCTCACTGGGCCTTGCTGAATTAGCCTTTCTGCTGCATTTTCCCCTCCCCTTTAACAGAATAAAGCATTAAGTTTGTCATTTTCGAAAGCAAGTTTATTTCCATGTCATTTCTGATCTATCTGATGGAAATAACTCCCACCAAAAGCCTCTCCTGCTGGTCTTCCTTTCACCACAGAAGCTAAATATGGAAGTCAGCATGTATTAAGTGGCATTAGATGCTAACATCCAGTGACTGCAGACTGCTGAGACACTGTCAGTTACCATCTCCCTGGGACATCTGTCAATATTAATACACTAAGTGGCTGAGCAATCATCCCTTGTAAATAAGTACCAGATCCAAACCCATCACCCTTCAAGCAGTGCAATGGAGGCTCAGGGATCGAAGATGAACATGGTATTAGTATCAATTACATCATTTATGCCCATTTTTGCCTTATGAAAATTAATAGCTCTTAGAAAATAGACTGCAAGACAGGGCTCAAGTTCCCTGGGCTATGCTTTTGCTTCATTTTTGCCACTCCCTCAGAAACCACAGAGATGTTTGGTCTTAAGAAGACATACATTGGGTCAGTTCAGTTTATCTAGCAGTTAGAAAAATGCTGTTGGATTCTCTTTTCCACTTTGCTGCAGTTTTGCTGAATGACATCAGGAGAACCAGGCAACCTTGTCACAAAGTAGTCAATCAATTCCCTGAAAGGAGGTTGGAGTGGGTTGAGGTTCAGTCTCTTCTGCCTAGTATCAAGTGATAGAATCAAGTGACAAAAGGGTAATAAAGAAGAATCTGGGAACTACAGGAGAGTCAGGCTCACCTCTGTGCCTGGTAACATCATGGAGCAGATCCTCCTGGAGGCACTACTGAGACAGAAGAATAGTGAAGAGGTGATTTGGTACAGACAGCACAGGTTCACCAAGGGCAAATCCTGCCTGACACTTCTGGTGGCCTTCTATGACCAGGTCACAACATTAATAGATGAGGGGAGAGCAACTGATGTCATTGACCTGGACCTGAGCAAAGCCTTCCATACTGTCCCACACCACATCCTGGTCTCCAAACTGGTGACACATGGGTTTGATGGGTGGACCGCAAGGTGGATAAAGAACTGGCTTGATGACTGCACCCAAAGAGTGGCTGTCAATGGCTCCATGGCCCAGTGGAGGCCAGGGACAAGTGGAGTCCCTCAGGGATCAGTGCTGGGACCAGGCTTGTTCAACATCTTTGCTGGTGACATGGACAGAGGCATTGAGTGCACCCTCAGCAAGTTTGCTGATGGCACCAAGCTGTGTGGTGCAGCTGACAGGCTGGAGGGAAGGGATCCATCCAGAGGGACCTGGACAGGCTGCAGAGGTGGCCACAAGCCAACCTCATGAGGTTCAACAAGACCAAGTGCAAGGTCCTGCAGCTGGGTCGAGGCAATCCCAAGAACAACTACAGACTGGGCAGGGACTGGCTGGAAAGCAGCCCTGAGGAGAGGGACTTGGGGGTGCTGGGGGAGGAGAAGCTCAACATGAGCTGTCAAGGTGCACTTGCAGCCCAGAGAGCCAAGCAGAGCCTGGGCTGCAGCAAGAGAAGTGTGGCCAGCAGGTCAGGGAGGGGATTCTCCCCCTCTGCTCAGCTCTGGTGAGACCCCACCTGGAGTGCTGCATCCAGTTCTGGAGCCTCTGTTACAAGAGGGATCTGGAGGTGCTGGAAGGTGTCTAGAGAAGGGCCACCAGGATGAGCAGAGGGCTGGAGCACATCTCCTATGAGGAGAGACTGAGAGAGTTGGGGCTGTTCAGTCTGGAGAAGAGAAGGCTCTGAGGTGACCTTCTTGTGGCCTTGCAGGATCTGAGGGGGGCTACAAGAAAGCTGGAGAGGGACTTTTTAGGATCCCTGGTAGTGCCAGGACTGGGGGGAATGGAATAAAGCTGGAAGTGGGGAGATTCAGACTGGAGGTGAGGAAGAAGTTCTTCCTCATGAGAGTGGTGAGAGCCTGGAATGGGTTGTCCAGGGAGGTGGTTGAGGCCCCATCCCTGGAGGTGTTTAAGGCCAGGCTGGATGAGGCTCTGGCCAGCCTGATGTAGTGTGAGGTGTCCCTGCCCATGGGTGATCCTTGTGGTCCCTTCCAACCCTGACTGATTCTATGATTCTGTGAGAGGAAATGACCTGAATTTGTTCCAGGGGAGGCTCAGGTTGGAGATTAGGAAACATTTCCTTGCTGCAAGAGTGGTCAGGGACTGTGACAGGTTGCCCAGGGAGGTGTTGGAGCCACCAGCATCCCTGGGCATGCTCAAGAAATGTGTGGCCATGGCGCTTTGAGACATGGTTGAATGGCCACTGTGGTGTTGGGTTGATGTTTTGACTCAATGATCTTAGAGGTCTTTTCCAAGTGAAATGATTCTATGATTCTGTGATCTCAGTACCTCATGCCTACCCAGCTGTGCAATAAATGTAAGACTCAGTAGTACAGAATGAGGGAACACACAGATCATGGACCTCACTCATTCCTTCTGCAACGGAGATTCACCCTTACATACACCAGGCCATGTTCATTTACTCCTATGTGTATCTAAGAGAAAAAGCTGTGAGAGTCTGCACTGGTAACAGTTATGGAAAATACCATGCAAGGAGACACTGAATGCAATTGGCCACTGCAGATGCACAGAAAGCTGGAGGAAGAATTTTAACAACCAATAACAACTTGTTCAAAAAATTAAGATAATCACAGACTCAGAGAATTGGAAGGGACTCAGTTCAACTCCCCTACCAGAGAAGGAAGGTCACAAAGGAGTGTATCCTGATAGCTTTGAAATGTCTCCAGAGGAGGAGACTCTAGGCAGCTTGCTCCAGGCCTCTAGCACCTTAAGAGTAAAGAAGTTTTCCCCTCTGTTCCCATGGCACTTCTTCTGCTCCAGCTTGCCCCCACTGCCCCTGGTGCTGTCCTTGGGTATCCTTGAGCAGAGCCTGGCTCAGTCCTCCTAACACTGCCCTACACATCCTTATCAACAGCAAGGAGGTCACCCCTCAGGCTGCTCCAAGCTCCATGCCCCAGCTCCCTCATGTTGTCCTTCTAAGGAAGATGTTCCACTGCCTGCAGCACTTCTGTGGCTCTGTGCTGGACTCTCTCAAGCAGTTCCCTGAGGTCCTTCTTGAACTGAGGGGCTCAGAACTGGACACAATCTTCCAGATGGCCTCACCAGGGCAGAGTAGAGGGGGAGGAGAACCTCTCTCCACCTACTCACCACAGCCCTTCTAATCCCCCCCAGGATGCCATTGGCCTTCTTGGCCACCAGAGCACATTGCTGGCTCATGGGCAACCTCCCATCCACCAGCACCCCCAGGGCCTTTTCCCCTTCCCTGCTCTCCAGCAGCTCAGTCCCCAACCTCTCCTGCTCCATGAGGTTGTTCTTTCCCAGGCGCAAGACTCTCCCCTTGCCCTTGTTGAATTTCCTTCCATTTCTCCCTGCCCAGCTCTCAGCCTGTCAGGTCTGGCTGAATGGCAGCACAACCCTCCTGTGGCAGCCACTCCTCCCAGTTTGGTGTTATCAAGAACCTTGCTGATAAGAAGGAAGTCTCTGTGCCCTCAACCATGTCACTGATTAATATATTGAACAGCTCTGGTCCCACCAGCAGCCCCCCAGGTCCCCACTATCTACAGTCTAGCTGTTTGTAAGACACTTTAAGCTGGCAGCAGTAGGTGCATCTGTAGGAGCTGCTGGAGCTCCTGCTCAAGCTTTACACCCACTTTAGTATCTGCAACAATGGCGTCTCTCCCTGCAGTGCCTTCTGCAACTGCTGAGCAGCACTGCAGGAAGAGAAAGGGTAGGGCTGCCAATATAATCAATACATCAGTGCTGACCCCAGACGTGCTGACTCAGCAGCATCTTTGGTGAGGAAGGCCTGCCTTAGCACACAGAACTTGCTTTAGCAGCCAAGTGTCAGGCTACTGTGCCTCAGGCTACTGTGCCTCAGTCTCTGTGCCCATTTTCATTCTCACCCAACGTACACCAGGCAGCCCAGAAGGTGATGCTCCAGGCTTGGGGCACAGTGGCTGGAAAGTTGCCTGGCGGAAAAGGATCTGGGGGTGCTGCTTGACAGCAGCTAACATGAGCCAGCAGTGTGCCCTGCTGGCCAAGAAGGCCATGGGCATGCTGGTCTGGATCAGCAATGGTATGGCCAGCAGGAGTAAGGAAGTGATTGTGACCCTGAAGTTGGTACTGGTGAGGCCACAGCTCTAATTCTGTCCTCATTTCTGGGCCCCTCACTACAAGAAGGACATTGAGGTGCTGGAACATGTCCAGAGAAAGTCAATGAAGCTGGGGAAGGGCCTGGAGAAAGGGCTGGTGAGGGACAGCTGAGAGACCTGGGGCTGTTAAGTCTGGAGAAGAGGAGGCTGAGGGGAGAGCACATTGCTCTCTCCAACTATCAGAAGGGAGGTTGGAGTGAGGTGGGGACCATTTCTCCTCTCTAGTATCAGGTGATAGAATGAGAGGAAGTGGCCTGAAATTGTGCCAGGGGAAGGTTAAGTTGAATATCAGGAAAAAATTATTTCCTGCAAGAGTGGTCAGGGATTGAAATAGGCTGCACAGGGAGGTAGTGGAGTCTCCATCCCTGAAGATGTTCAAAACCCATGTAGAGATGGCATTTTGGGAACATGGTTTAATGGGCATGGTGCTGTTGAGTTGATGGTTGGATTTGGTGTTCTTAAAGCTCTTTTTCCAACCACAGTGTTTCTGTGATTTCTATGACTTCTCTCTCTTCCTGTCACTCGTTAAGGCATTGCAAGGAGGAAGCAGGACAGGCAGGGGATGGACAGGGAAAGTGTAGCAGGATAGGATGGGTGAGAACTGGCAGCATGACCTCTGTGTAACCTTAAATACTCAACAGTTGTAACCCTAGAAGCTTTCACATTGAGTACACAAGATCTTCTTCCATGGCTGCAGGCCCAGGATTTGTTTCATTATATTAAAAAGCTAGGAGGAAAGAAAAATAAAAAATCTCTGAAGTTTCTGAGAAGTTTGGACAATGTAAAGTGCTGGATAATAGCCTAAAATAGTCTGTTTGAGGACTAGGCTTGTGTCAAGCAGCCTGTGACTAATGTGAAGCTGGGAGAGTGGCAGGGAAATATGACATCAGGGACAAAGTGGAGGGGGCTTTCCATCAGGCAGGGAAGCATAACATCTCTTCTCAGAAGGGTAATTTCTCATTAAGTGTCTTCTGACATCCCCCAAACATTAACAGACTTGTTGAGAAAATGGCACTTCTCCTGAGCACAAAAGAGGGTGGCAGTTGTGAGCAGCAAAGGCTGGAAGACTACTCAGTGTCAGCAGAGAGTGGTGTCTGTTTTGGAAGAACACCTTCAATTAGTAATTATTTTTCCAAGCAGGAGAAAAGTGGTGCTGAGGCAAAAAGGCCTAATTAGGACAGACTGAAAAGTTTCAGCTTTGTAAAGAGATCTCTGCCAACTGGTTTCTTACATTTCCAGTTCCAAGTGGTGGCCCCCAGGGCTCAGTAGTGGGGCTGGTTCTGTTTGAACATTTTCATCACCCACCTGGATGCAGATGACACCAGGCTGGGGGGCAGGTCTGTGGCAGTTTTAGGCTGTACCTTTAAAATTTTCCACAGTTCTTGAACAAAGGATGGTAGACTGCAAGTAAGTCACTACTGGGTGTAAAGAGGAAAATAATGCTAGTTCTGAACAATCCATTGGAGAGAGTTCTGCCAGAAGAATTAGTCTGGTAAACAATCTTTCTCTCTTTCAGCTTCCTCACTCTGAGAAACACTACCTGGTGCTTCTGCTTGACCTTGGCTGCATTGTTTTGGCTAAGTTCCAACAACCCTCTGCTCTTTTCTCTTGTCCCTTTGTGTTCGGGGGGTGGGGTGGGGGGGGGGGGGAGGAGAGGGGCATGGAGTAGGAAGCTATTAGCAGCTCCCCTGTTTTTTAGCCAGGGGGGTTCTTGTGTTGTTTGTTAATGGTAAATCCCTGTAACTCTGTCAATATTGTACTGAGGCTCTGGCCAGCCTGATCTAGTGTGAGGTGTCCCTGCCCATGGCAGGGGGGTTGGAACTGGATGATCCTTGTGGTCCCTTCCGACCCTGACTGATTCTATCGTTCTATGATTCTATATTTTGAACACAGTCAGTGCATTCCATTGTAAGTTGTAGTCCTGCTTGTCAATATAGCTTCATTTGCTTCCAGCTGGCCTGGGCTGGCAAAGTTAATCTTGGGATGGGTGGGAATTTTCAACCCACCACAAGGTTGGTCTGCTGGAGGGCAGGGAGGCTCTGCAGAGAGAGCAGAACAGGCTGGATCCATGGGCTGAGGCCAATGGGATGAGATCCAAGAAGGTCAAGTGTTAAGTGCTGTGTTTGGGCCACAACAACCCCATGGAACGCTCCGGGCTTGGGGCAGAGTGGTTGGAGAGCTGCGAGGGGGAGAAGGACCTGTGGGTGTTGATTGAGGGTCAGATGAAGATGAGCCAGCATTGTGCTCAGGTAGCCTTCTCAGCCACCAGCACCCTGGCTTGGATCAGCAATAGAGTGGCCAGTAGGACCAAGGAAGGCATCGTGTCCCTGTACGTGGCACTGGTGAGGCCACACCTTGAGTACTGGATTCAGTTTTGGGCCCCTCACTCCAAGAAGGACTTTGAGGTGCTGGAGCAGGTCCACAGAAGGACAACAAAGCTGGTGAAGGGTCTGGAGAACAGGGCTAGTGAGTAGTGGCTGAGGGCTCTGAGGTTGTTTAGCCTGGAGGAAAGGAGATTGAAGGGAAACATTTTACTCTCTGCAACTACTTGAAGGGAGGTTGTTGTGAGATGAAAGCAAATCCCTTCTCCTGGGTAACAAGCAATAGAACAAGAGGAAGTGGCCTTGAGTTGTGCCAGAGGAGGTTTGAGGAAGTTTAGATTGGATATTAGGGAAAATTTATTCACCAAAAGGGTTTTGAAGCCCTAGAACAGGCTACCCAAGGTCACAGGTGGAGTCCCTGAAGGGATTTAAAAGCCTTAGAGATGTGGTGCTGAGGGACATGGTTTAGTGCAGACCTGGCAGTGCTGGGTTAATGGTTGGACTTGAAGATCTGAAAGGTCTCTCTTCCAACCAAAATGATTCTAGTTTTTATGCTCCAATTGTATGATGCAGAAGGCAAGGGGAGGGCTGTTAATTCAAATGGCAAAACCCAAAACCAACACAGAAGGAAAAATGTAAGAATTTGTCTTTTACTTAAACCCCAAACTGTCTCTGCTTCTAGAAAATATCAGCCCACAACCACCTAGCCTGCTATCAAACCTTCTAGCATTTCAGTTTCTTTCCAGATAGCCACAAATTGGAAGGGACAATCAGCACAGAAACATAAAACAGAACAAAACCAACCTCAGGAGCTGAGTGTGCAGCCATCATTGCTCTGCAGACACTGATTGCTGTTGTCATACCAGAACACGTCTGCCAAAAAATCACAGAGAAATGATCACAGTGAAATGATCAAAAAAATCACAAGGAAATGGTCCACTTTGGGAAAATGTTTCTGTCTGGATGCCTCTTCTAAGATTAAAGTAGGCTCTAAACTCCAGTCATTTGGCATTTTATTTTTTGTTTGTTTTATGATGAAAATGTGACTTTTTTCCTTCTTAGGCAGCTTGTTACTCAAATATATTTGTGTTGTATTTAACATAGAATTGCTTGGGTTGGAAAATCCCTCTAAGATCATCCAGTCCAACCATCAACCCAACACCACCATGGCCATCAAACTGTGCCCTGAAGTGCCACATCTACATCTACAGGTTTCTTGAACACCTCCAGGGATGGGGACTCCACCACCCAATAGTTGTGTATTTGCAGTTAAGCAGAATTCCTAATGGAGAAGCTTCTACTCCTAACATATGCAAGAACTATGATCTGCATACACACCAAAACCATACTGCATGATTCCAGTTACAGGGAAGAGAACTGAACTTTAACCTGAGCTTTCTCTGTGCTGAGCAGTACTGGAGACCCTGGAGGAAGGCAGTTCCTCAGTGCTATATCTACAGCCCTCAAACTTCTGGTGGTTCAGAAGTGATGCTACAATAGCCCAGCCTGGGGATTCCACTGTGTAAGGAGTTCAGTTTGTCTGCCTCTCACCGCCTGGACATTGTTCTTCCCGAGGTGTCTCCACAGCATTGTCCCAGGGGGATCCCTGCTTATCTACAAGACCACAAACTCTGCCTCTGTAGCAGCTGAGAAGTGGAGGAGCCTGCAGGTTCTGCTCTCAAGAGTGTTTGGGTGCAAGCTGGGGCTGGCTGTGACCAGTTTTTGAGGGTCTCTTGGAGAGGAGCCTCACTGATGACTGACACAGCAGTTTAGAACCCAAGCAGCACACAGCTTACCGTGAGACTGGCACTGCCTCATGTCACCAACCCTGGGAACAGAGCTGACACCAGCCAAATGAGCTATGAGGGGGACAGGCCCCAAACCTCCCTTTGCTTTCCCCCTCCCTGTGGTGGGTTGAAATCCACCCTCAACATAAAATTGCCAGACCAGCTGTGATGGTTTTAAAGACTGTGTCTCTAAGTTTTCTTCACAAAGTTTGAGCAGAAAAGTGAAAGAATGTAAATAAATCACTCTTGGGTGTAAGAAAGCAAAACAATGATTATTCTAAACACTTCTATTGGAGAGAGAGAAATGTTTAAGAGCCAGTATTCAAAACAAGATACAGGACAGGGGGCAGTCAGGCAGTCTAGCACTCCCTCTTCTCTCGGTCTGCCTGCCTCTTTTCTTCTCTGGCTGAAGATTTGTTGGCTGTACCTATTTGTAAATGTTGTGACTAACCTCTATTTGTACATATTGCATTTCATCATAGATTGTAGTTTTGCCTGTAAATTCAGCTTTATTGGCTTCCAGATTGAGCTAGCCTGGTTAGTGTCGGTGTGGGAGGGGGATTCCAGCTCTCTCACTGTAACACCAGCTCAGTTGGAAAGCTGAATGAAGCTGTATTTACAAGCACAGCTACAATCTAGAAATGAAATGTAATGAATATGTACAAGATATGCAATATTTACATATATTTACAATTTATAAACAGCACAAGTAACCCCCTGGACAAAAAAACAGGAGGCTATTAACAGTTTCCCCCTCCCTGATTCCTTCCCTACTCCCCTATTCACCGGACAAGAGAAAGAGCAGAGAGTTGCTCTTAGTTACTCAGCCACAAGAATGTGTTCAAGGCCAGCAAAGCCAGCAGGAGCCAGAAGTTAGTCTCTGCCAGAGCCAGGAATCAAAAAGAGAGAAAGTTAGTTTACAGATCTAACTTTTCTGCTAGTTATCTGTCCAAAGGGATCATTTAGAACTTATCATTCTCTTCCTTTTCACATCCAATAGTAATTTATTTACATTCTACCACTTTCTGTTCAAGATCTGTGGAAAATTTTCTAGGTACAGCCTGAAACTACCACACTCCCCCTTAGAGGTTTGAATGGGGAAAAGCAGAACAGCAGGAGAGGAGTCCCAAAGGTTGCTCTTTCTCCTGCCATGAGTGGGGGCTACACATGTAACTCAGCCCCACGCCATGGGAGGTTCCCGTGCTCTGAATCCCATACTGGGTTTTAACAGGCTGAGGGATTCCTGCTCAGTATTTAATGCCAATGGACACATTTGTCTGGTGACAATAACTCAGAGTGATCTGAGAGCAGGAGGGCTGCTCTGAGATGGCTTCTGCTTTGTATTAGTTTGGGTTAAATTAACGAGGCAGGAATTATAAAATATAGTTATTTTTATTTTCCCAAAACCCCATCCCAAAACTATGTACAAAAACCGATAGAATTATTTACAGGTTCTATTGGGTCGTGGATTCTTCCAGGATGCTTGTGGCAATTTTGACACAATTTAGAGAGTTCAGAGACTGGAAAAAGCTATGACACAAATAGCTTCACCCACTGATAAACCAAAGGCCAACCAATAACCCTTAGGAAGATCTGATCAGGCCAGGATTTACTCACGAGGATCAGAGTGGGAATTTGGAGATGGTCCCTAGCTCACTCTCTCTGCTGACAGGCTCCAGAAACTCAGTTTGTAATCCAGTTGGAGGCTCAGACTTTATCCCAGGGCTCTGGACCAGGCACTTGAAGCAAGGCAAGACACTCGAGACGACAAGGCTTGAAGTGAGGAGAGGCTTCAGCAGAGGTGAGCAAGGCTTGAGCAAGGCAGATTTGAGCGAGGGCCGATCTGAGCAAAGCCGATCTGAGCAGGAGCCCCCAGGCTCCCCAGCCACTTATATATATACAAAATGCCAGAGGTCACTTGGTCCAATGGGGCACCAAAGCTAACATGTAGCCACCCAATGGAAAGCCTTCTGCCAGGCTATGACCATAAAAGGCAGAGGCCAGGACCTCATATTTGGGAAGCTTTCATGCTCTGACCCCAGCTGGCATCTTGTTTACCAGACAGGCAAGGGCCTGTCCCCTTTGTTCCTTTTCCCACCTTGCCCTGTTGTTGTGGCAAGAAGGAGGGGAGAGAAAGGACCTGTCTAGACATCTTGAGGCCTGTCTGGATTTGTACTGGGCCATGTGTCATGGCCTTACCACCACATCCCTGCACCCTGCTTGGCCGTGCTGGACGAGAAGCTACGGTGCCAGCCGTGAGCTGCCGCTGCCTGCTGCAGGCAGTGCCGCACCTGGCCAGGAGTGCCCCTGTGCTGCCAGTGCCCTCTGGGGCGGAGTGCTGCAGCACCCACAGAAAGCAGTTTCCTTTGGTTTAGTGCCACGGCACTTTGTGGATTATTTTGCAGCTTCTGGAAGCTGTTTCCTGGACCACAAAACCTAGGAGAATGTTCTCCCCCTTCATGGCACCGTTTTTCATGGTAGATTCAGCTCTCTCTGCTTCAATTTTCCTAAACTCTCTGGGATCTGGTTGGCTGCTTACACACTTATAAAGGCACTTATAAAGGTACTTACACACTTATAAAGGTAAAGGCAAACTGAGGCCTGCATTCCTCTGCTATGGGAATAGAGAAGAAAGCATTAGCAATGTCTATGGTAGCATACCATTTGGCCTCCTTGGATTCCAGCTCATATTGGAGTTCCATCATGTCTGGTACAGCTGCACTCATGGGTGGAGTTACCTCATTCAAGGCATGGAAATCAACTGTCAACATTCTCCATTCTGCTTTCTCACAGGCCAGATTGGACTGTTGAAAGGTGAATGAGTTTTGCTGATGACCTTCTGACCTCACAACTGATGAATCAAGTTTTGAATGGGCACCAAAGAGTCATGGTTGGTTCTGTATTGCCTGTGATGCACACTTTGAGAAGCAACTGGCAGCTTTACATCCTTTATCTCATGTTGTCCCACACCTGCAGATTCATCTGAAAGCTCAGGTCTAAGTGACAACCTCAATTTTCCTCCATCAGTTTCTACAGTGGCTACTCCACAAGCCCATTTGTAACCCTTAGGGTCTTTGAAATGGCTTTCTCTCAGAAAATCAGTTCCCAAAATACAAGGTGCATCTGGTCCTGTTACAGTACTGTGTTAAAAGCTGTCTCGTGGGCTCCTCCTTCCCAACTTTTCTGAACTTTCTAAATTGTTTGTAACTGTTAATTGAATCACAGAATTGCCAGGGTTGGAAGGGACCTTAAGGATCATCCAGTTCCAACCCCCCTGCTATGACCAGAGACACCTCACACTACATCAGGTTGCTCAGAGCCACATCCAGCCTAGCCTTATAAATCTCCAAGGGATGAAGCTTCCACCACCTCCGTGGGCAACCTGTTCCAAGAATCCCTTGTTGTGATACCAAGCTGTAAATAAACCTCTAGGCTTTGTGTGTATTTCGGATGGAATTTTTTCCAGGACAATACAAAATTTGTATTTTCATAACTCTTGCCTCCTATTCATAATTAATGACCATAATGTGCCATAACCATGGCAACTGAATGCGGAAACTGTGGCTGTGTATGGGATTGGAAAAGGTATAAAACTTCAAAGGTGTGCTGGGGCACACCCATCCTGGATGGGGCTGAGAAGAACCCAGCCCCAGGTGGACAAAAGAAATTTAATCTGGGGAGGGCTTGGTCCCTCCCCTGCTTGGAGAAGGTGGTCCCCTGACTCAGAGGTGGTCTATTCCACTTCCCCTTTGTGGCAGTTTAGGCTGGGTGCCCCCTGCCACTGCTGCATGAGATACACCTCTGGTGTCCCAGGTACCCACCCACTAGGGGTGGGTGGACACAGGAAACGGCATATTTCTATCCATAAATCCTGCGCCCTATAAAGCCATCTGCAGAATCATCCTCTTCCTCTTTCTTCCCTCTCTGCTCCCATGGGAGATGTCCTCTCTTATCGGGTAATGCCGGGGGGGTATCTCAGGCCTTTTAGGCCTGACTAGGCCTAATGCGAGGAGAAGACTGGAGGGGAGGGGTCAGTCTCAGACCTGGCCAGCCTGAGACTTGCCTAGCAGTGGGAGGGGGGGAAGGAAGAGCCCTGAGGGATTGGGTAGACCCTCAGGTGGGAGGAGGGAAGGATTGGGAAACCTCTGGGTACTGTGTGGGGGACTCTGTATGCTTTGGGATGTTCTTTTCCACTATGCTTTGTAGTTTGTAGTTTTTCTGTATTTTCACCAATCGCTTTTTTTTTTTCCACTTAAACTTTCCATCACTCTCCAATCCGTTTGTGTGTGTCATTCTTTTGTCCCTTTCGGGGCAAGAGATGTTCTGGCTGGCCTCAAACCAGCACACCCTTCATGTCCAGCAAGCCTATAAAAAGGGTGGATATCTTGCTGCTCTTCCCTTTTTCCTGCCTCGTCTGCTCGAGAGGACTTCCTGCTGCTGTTGCTGTCACTGTCTCCTGCACCGGACCACGTGGCTGGGGCCCTTTCTCTCTCTCTCAACTGAATCCACCGACATCCAGGGGAACACAAGGCCATCCAGGCTTGGTTTTATATATATTTTTTCCCACTTACCCTCATCCCTCACCTCTGTGAACCACCCCCCCCCCCCCCCCGTTACTGATATATATATATATATATATGTAAAAAAATATTTCTCTTTTCCTTTCCCTTTTGTGAAAAAAGAAAAAAAAATTTACTCCTCCTACTTCCAAACCGACTTCAGAATATTTCTTTCACGAATTTTTTTTCTTTCCCTTTTCCCTACCCCCTTTTTTTTTTTTTTCCTTTATTCTCTCTCTCCACCCTGCCGAGAAAAAAGGGAGAGGGGCAGGGGGAGGAATTTGTATCTATTATCATTTGAGCTCCTAAACTCAGACCTCAAACTACCACAATATTTCTTTTGGCGCTTCCAACGTGGGGCTTGAGAAATATTTTTCCTTTTTTTTTTTGCTTGAAAATAACACCTGATTAGCAAAGAAGGGTTTGGAATTAGAGATGGTAATTTTAGAGATTCTTATGGTTCAAGTTTTTGGATGGGCTGTTGGCTGGATCTTTTGGACGCATGTGTATAAACTACTGACTTACCATGTGCTTTGGTTAATTATAGAGATGCTGCTTGACTGGATAAAAACTCTGCCAATGCAGTTTTGCATGTACCTCTTGAATTCCATCAATCTTACTGGCGGTGGGCGTTTCTCAAACTTTTCTGACATAAAGAATTTCTCTGAAACCTATTATGAAACTAAACGTGTGGATAAAAATATTGCTGAAGGAGAATGGGACTATGTAAAAATATGCTCTGTAGGCTTAAATGTAATCTTGATAATCATACTCGCTCTGGCCATGTGGGGAAGGGGGTGCCCCAACCCATTAAGAGCTATCTGTAGAGGGACAATCGGTTTAGGGAATTCTTTTGTAAGCCTTAATGGCCCAAAGGCGGAGAGCTGTAAGCACTGCAGGCACTGTGATAATGTTTATGAAAACAGGAGGGAGGGGTCTGGCTGCTGTGAATGCTATGCAGCCCGATGGAGGCTGGCCAAACCTGAGGCCCAGCCCCGAGGGTTTGACCCCCCACCAACAGCTTCACACATAACCCCTGATGCTCCTCCACCTGTAGTTTCCCTAGCACCGGTTACCACACGCAGGAAAAAGATGCAAAAATCAGCTCCAAATACGGATGGTGAAGAAGGCACCTCAGCAGGACCCAGCACATCTCAGAACCCACCAGCAGATGGAGAGGACTCAGATCAGGAGATCATAACCATCACATCTCTGCCCAGAAAAGAATTAAGGCAAACTCGTCTGGACTACGCACGGAGAGAGGGTGAGACAATACTAAACTGGACCCTAAAATGTTGGGATGAGGGTGCAGAAACTGTAGATCTAGATAAGAGGGAGGCGAAGCTTCTAGGCTCCCTGTCTCATGATGCCGGTCTGGATAAAGAATTAGCAAAACTCGATGGAACACACACTCTCTGGGCCCGGATTACTAATGCTATAAAGCGCAGGTACCCTACCAGAGAGGATTTGCCTTGGGCCCCAATTAAATGGACGGCTATGGAACAGGGCATTCGGTACCTGAGACAGATGGCTGTGCTGGAGATCAACTATGGAAATGGCCAGCTCCCCTTGGACCCAGATCAGGTGTCCATGAAACGGTCCTTAGTAAAGAAACTCACCCAGGGTGCCCCTCAAAGATATGCACACACACTAGGAGGGATGCTTCTGACTGGACAGGATGGAAGTCCTAAAACTGTGGGTGACTTTGCTAGTGACCTGAGGGAATATGAGGACAGTGTCAGTCACAGGCCCATAATCTCAGCCATAGAGGCTATGACTAAAGACATCATCAAATAGATTAAGGCCTCCAAGCCTGAACTGAAGGAAGGGGATGACAACTTTTCTCCCCCTTCACCTTCTCCATCCGAATGGATCCATGTTTCAGCCATCAGGAATAAACGTCATTCTCCTCCCCCTAGGAGATCACCCCAAGCTAATCAGGGGATGTCAAGGGTGGCTCTGTGGAGAGCTCTCTGTGACCATGGGGAAAACATGAACCGCTGGGATGGCCAACCCACCTCTGCACTCTGGGCCAGAGTACGGGAACTGCAAGGTGGCCCCAATGGGAATAACTCGCCCAGGAGAAGGGCAGCCCCAGTTTCCCAGGGTGGTTCCTCCCGTTCAAGAGACCCTTCTCCCAGTAACACAGGGCCCTGTGACAAATGTGGGCATCGCCACCAGCATTAGAGGTGCCCTGCCTCCAGCCAGGTGGAGGTCAGGGACAACAGAGTGTACTGGGATGTGTTTGTGAAATGGCCTGGCACTTCAGAAGCCCTGAAGTACCGAGCTCTGGTGGACACAGGGGCCCAATGCACCCTAATACCATCAAGCTACAGAGGGACCGAGCCCATAACCATTCAAGGGGTCACAGGGGGCTCACAAGATCTGACTGTACTGCAGGCTGAGATAAGCCTGACTGGGAATGAGTGGGGAAAACACACCATAGTGACTGGTCCAGATGCACCTTGCATTCTTGGCATTGACTTTCTGCGGGAGGGATGTTTTAAGGACCCTAAGGGGCACAAGTGGGCATTTGGGGTAGCAGCTGTAGGGACTGCAGACAGGGAACAGCTGTCTGCCATGCCTGAGCTGTCAGATGACTCCTCCGTAGTTGGCAGCCATAAGGTGCAGGATTTGAAGTTACCAATTGCTTCTCGCATAGTGCATCGCAGGCAATACAGGACCAACCGAGACTCTCTGCACCCCATACATCAACTGATTCGACGACTGGAGAGCCAGAAGGTAATCAGCAAAGCTCATTCACCTTTCAACAGCCCAATATGGCCAGTGGGGAAGGCAAACGGGGAATGGAGATTGACTGTGGACTACCGTGGCCTGAATGAAGTGACTCCTCCGATGAGTGCTGCTGTGCCAGACATGTTGGAGCTCCAGTACGAACTGGAATCGAAGGCGGCCAAGTGGTATGCCACAATAGACATTGCTAATGCTTTCTTCTCCATTCCCATTGCAGAAGAATGTAGGCCACAGTTTGCTTTCACCTGGAGAGGTGTCCAATATCAATGGAATCGTCTCCCCCAGGGGTGGAAACACAGTTCTACCATCTGCCATGAAGTGATCCAAACTGCACTGGAGAAGGGTGGAGCCCCTGAGCACCTGCAGTTCATTGATGACATCATTGTATGGGGTGAGACAGCAGAGGAGGTCTATCAGAAGGGTAAGAGGATAATCGATATCCTGTTGGAGGCTGGCTTTGCCATAAAGAGAAGCAAGGTAAAAGGGCCTGCCAGAGAGATCCAGTTTCTGGGAGTTCGATGGCAAGATGGCCGTCGCCACATCCCTCAGGATGTGGTGAATAAGGTAGCCACTATGGTGCAACCCACTAGTAAGAAAGAGACACAATCCTTCTTGGGGCTTGTGGGCTTCTGGAAAATGCACATTCCCGGGTATAGTCAAATAGTGAAACCCCTCTTCCATGTAACACAGAAGAAAAATAGTTTTGTGTGGGGATCTGAGCAACAGGTAGCATTTGACCAGATAAAACGAGAAGTGGTCCATGCTATGGCTCTGGGACCTGTTCGAACTGGGCCAGAGATCAAGAATGTGCTGTATACTGCGGCTGGTGAGAGTGGTCCTACATGGAGTTTGTGGCAGAAAGCTCCTGGTGAGACAAGGGGCAGGCCCCTAGGTTTCTGGAGTAAGGGGTACAAAGGTTCTGAGGCCAACTACACTGCAACAGAAAAGGAGATCCTAGCTGCCTATGAGGGAGTCCGAGCTGCTTCTGAGGTAATTGGGACCGAGTCACCACTCCTTTTAGCTCCAAGGCTTCCAGTCCTGACTTGGATGTTTAAAGGGAGGGGCTCAACCCCACATCATGCCACAGATGCCACCTGGAGTAAATGGATGGCCCTGATAACTCAGCGAGCTCGAATGGGGAACTTTGAACGCCCTGGCATAGTAGAAGTGATCACCAACTGGCCAGAGGGTGCTGACTTTGGGATGCCACCAGAGAAGACAGTGACCCGTGCTGAGGAAGCTCCCCCATATAATGACCTCCCTGATAATGAAAAGGGCTATGCTCTATTCACAGATGGATCTTGCCGTCTTGTAGGGAGCAAGCGGAGATGGAAGGCAGCTGTCTGGAGCCCAACAAGGCAAGTGGCAGAAGCAAGGGACGGAGAAGGCGAATCCAGTCAGTATGCAGAGGTAAAAGCTGTCCAGCTGGCCCTGGATATAGCAAAACGGGAGAACTGGCCGGTGCTTTACCTATATACTGACTCCTGGATGGTGGCAAATGCCTTATGGGGGTGGCTGAAGGAATGGAAGAAGAACGGATGGCAGAGGAAAGGAAAGGCTATCTGGGCCGCAGACCTGTGGCAAGACATTGCTGCCCATCTGGACAAGCTGCCAATAAAGGTACGGCACATCGATGCACACATTCCCAAAAGCAGAGCCACTGAGGAACACCAGCACAACCACCAAGCAGATCTGGCTGCTAAAATCTCCCAGATAGACTTGGACTGGGAACACAAGGGTGAGCTATTCCTAGCTCGCTGGGCCCATGACACTTCAGGTCACCAAGGGAGAGATGCCACATACCGGTGGGCTCGGGACAGGTCAGTGGACATATCCATGGAAGCCATCTCCCAGGTTATTCATGAGTGTGACATCTGTGCTGCCATAAAGCAGGCTAAGCGCATGAAGCCTTTATGGTATGGGGGGAGATGGTCAAAGTATAAGTACGGAGAGGCCTGGCAGATCGACTACATCACCCTTCCTCGATCTCACAGTGGCAAGCAGTACGTACTGACCATGGTGGAGGCAAGTACAGGGTGGCTGGAAACCTACCCAGTACCTCATGCCACTGCCCGCAACACCATCCTGGGCCTGGAGAGACACGTCCTGTGGAGACACGGCACCCCAGAGAGGATCGAGTCGGACAATGGAACCCACTTCAAGAACCATCTCACAAGGGACTGGGCAAAGGAACATGGGATTGAATGGATTTACCATATCCCATACCATGCACCAGCTGCAGGGAAGGTTGAACGCTACAATGGCTTGTTGAAGACCACCCTAAAAGCCATGGGGGGTGGAACCTTTAGGAACTGGGAAAGACACCTAGCTCAGGCCACTTGGTTAGTCAATAGCAGAGGGTCTGTAAACCGAGCTGGTCCTGCCCAGTCCAACCTGCTGCAAACAGTGGATGGAGATGGAGTTCCTGTGATCAATGAGAAAAACCTACTAGGAAAATCAGTATGGGTTTTCCCTGCTGTTGGTGGGGGCAAACCAACCCGAGGGGTGGTCTCTGCTGAGGGGCCTGGTCACACATACTGGGTCATGCTAGAGACTGGGGATATTCAGTGTGTGCCACAACGAAACGTGACGTTGGCTGAAAAGGTATAGCCTCTGAAGGTAACACCAATTAATGTAATGTAATCACTGTATAATAGTTATAAGTCATTGTAAGTTTTCTCTCCTAGTTTGATAACAACCTGGCGTCCAGGATCCAACATGAACCCACCGCACACAAGCATCAGCTCAAAAGGACTTCTGCCTCATCTCACCTACACCTGCTCTTGCTTCCCATGCACCAATAGACTGTTCCTGACTCCCCTTCAGAGGTGAAGATGGTTTCCTGTTCTCTCTTATTCTTCTCCACGTTCCTGCCCAGCTCAAGCACCACCTGCATCAACAGGCACCAGAGAGAGAGACTGTCCTGAGAGAGAGACACACAGCCGGGATAAAGAGAGACTGCCCTGAGAGAGAGACACACACAGCCGGGATAGAGAGAGACTGCCCTGAGAGAGAGACACACACAGCCGGGATAGAGAGAGACTGCCCTGAGAGAGAGACACACACAGCCGGGATAGAGAGAGACTGCCCTGAGAGAGAGAGACACACAGCCGGGATAGAGAGAGACAGCCCTGAGAGAGAGAGACACACAGCCGGGATATAGAGAGACTGCCCTGAGAGAGAGAGACACACAGCCGGGATAAAGAGAGACTGCCCTGAGAGAGAGACACACAGCCGGGATAAAGAGAGACTGCCCTGAGAGAGAGAGACACACAGCCGGGATAGAGAGAGACTGCCCTGAGAGAGAGACACACACAGCCGGGATAGAGAGAGACTGCCCTGAGAGAGAGACACACACAGCCGGGATAGAGAGAGACTGCCCTGAGAGAGAGACACACACAGCCGGGATAGAGAGAGACTGCCCTGAGAGAGAGAGACACAGCCGGGATAAAGAGAGACTGCCCTGAGAGAGAGAGACACAGCCGGGATAAAGAGAGACTGTCCTGACAGAGAGAGACACAGCCGGGATAAAGAGAGACTGCCCTGAGAGAGAGAGACACAGCCGGGATAGAGAGAGACTGCCCTGAGAGAGAGACACAGCCGGGATAAAGAGAGACTGCCCTGAGAGAGAGAGAGACACAGCCGGGATAGAGAGAGACTGCCCTGAGAGAGAGAGACACAGCCGGGATAAAGAGAGACTGCCCTGAGAGAGAGAGACACAGCCGGGATAAAGAGAGACTGTCCTGAGAGAGAGAGACACAGCCGGGATAAGAGAGAGACTGCCCTGAGAGAGAGAGAGACACAGCCGGGATAGAGAGAGACTGCCCTGAGAGAGAGAGAGATACAGCCGGGATAGAGAGAGACTGCCCTGAGAGAGAGAGAGACACAGCCGGGATAGAGAGAGACTGCCCTGAGAGAGAGAGACACACAGCCGGGATAGAGAGAGACTGCCCTGAGAGAGGGAGACACAGCCGGGATAAAGAGAGACTGCCCTGAGAGAGAGAGACACACAGCCGGGATAGAGAGAGACTGCCCTGAGAGAGAGATACACACAGCCGGGATAGAGAGAGACTGCCCTGAGAGAGAGAGACACACAGCCGGGATAAAGAGAGACTGCCCTGAGAGAGAGACACACACAGCCGGGATAGAGAGAGACTGCCCTGAGAGAGAGAGACACACAGCCGGATAAAGAGAGACTGCCCTGAGAGAGAGACACAGCCGGGACAGAGAGAGACTGCCCTGAGAGAGAGACACACACAGCCGGGATAGAGAGAGACTGCCCTGAGAGAGAGATACACACAGCCGGGATAAAGAGAGACTGTCCTGAGAGAGGGAGAGAGACACAGCCGGGATAGAGAGAGACTGCCCTGAGAGAGAGACACACACAGCCGGGATAGAGAGAGACTGCCCTGAGAGAGAGAGACACAGCCGGGATAAGAGAGAGACTGCCCTGAGAGAGGAGAGACACAGCCGGGATAGAGAGAGACTGCCCTGAGAGAGAGAGAGACACAGCCGGGATAGAGAGAGACTGCCCTGAGAGAGAGAGACACAGCCGGGATAAAGAGAGACTGTCCTGACAGAGAGAGACACAGCCGGGATAAAGAGAGACTGCCCTGAGAGAGAGAGACACAGCCGGGATAGAGAGAGACTGCCCTGAGAGAGAGACACAGCCGGGATAAAGAGAGACTGCCCTGAGAGAGAGAGACACAGCCGGGATAAAGAGAGACTGCCCTGAGAGAGAGAGACACAGCCGGGATAAAGAGAGACTGTCCTGAGAGAGAGAGACACAGCCGGGATAAAGAGAGACTGCCCTGAGAGAGAGAGAGAAACAGCCGGGATAGAGAGAGACTGCCCTGAGAGAGAGAGAGACACAGCCGGGATAGAGAGAGACTGCCCTGAGAGAGAGAGAGACACAGCCGGGATAGAGAGAGACTGCCCTGAGAGAGAGAGAGACACACAGCCGGGATAGAGAGAGACTGCCCTGAGAGAGAGAGACACAGCCGGGATAAAGAGAGACTGCCCTGAGAGAGAGAGACACACAGCCGGGATAGAGAGAGACTGCCCTGAGAGAGAGATACACACAGCCGGGATAGAGAGAGACTGCCCTGAGAGAGAGAGACACACAGCCGGGATAAAGAGAGACTGCCCTGAGAGAGAGACACACACAGCCGGGATAGAGAGAGACTGCCCTGAGAGAGAGAGACACACAGCCGAGATAAAGAGAGACTGCCCTGAGAGAGAGACACAGCCGGGACAGAGAGAGACTGCCCTGAGAGAGAGACACACACAGCCGGGATAGAGAGAGACTGCCCTGAGAGAGAGATACACACAGCCGGGATAAAGAGAGACTGCCCTGAGAGAGGAGAGAGACACAGCCGGGATAGAGAGAGACTGCCCTGAGAGAGAGACACACACAGCCGGGATAGAGAGAGACTGCCCTGAGAGAGGGAGAGACACAGCCGGGATAAAGAGAGACTGCCCTGAGAGAGGGAGAGACACAGCCGGGATAGAGAGAGACTGCCCTGAGAGAGAGACACACACAGCCGGGATAGAGAGAGACTGCCCTGAGAGAGAGACACACACAGCCGGGATAGAGAGAGACTGCCCTGAGAGAGAGACACACACAGCCGGGATAGAGAGAGACTGCCCTGAGAGAGAGACACACAGCCGGGATAAAGAGAGACTGCCCTGAGAGAGAGACACACAGCCGGGATAAAGAGAGACTGCCCTGAGAGAGAGAGACACACAGCCGGGATAGAGAGAGACTGCCCTGAGAGAGAGACACACACAGCCGGGATAGAGAGAGACTGCCCTGAGAGAGAGACACACACAGCCGGGATAGAGAGAGACTGCCCTGAGAGAGAGACACACACAGCCGGGATAGAGAGAGACTGCCCTGAGAGAGAGACACACAGCCGGGATAAAGAGAGACTGCCCTGAGAGAGAGAGACACAGCCGGGATAAAGAGAGACTGCCCTGAGAGAGAGAGACACAGCCGGGATAAAGAGAGACTGCCCTGAGAGAGAGAGACACAGCCGGGATAGAGAGAGGACTGCCCTGAGAGAGAGACACAGCCGGGATAAAGAGAGACTGCCCTGAGAGAGAGAGAGACACAGCCGGGATAGAGAGAGACTGCCCTGAGAGAGAGAGACACAGCCGGGATAAAGAGAGACTGCCCTGAGAGAGAGAGAGACACAGCCGGGATAGAGAGAGACTGCCCTGAGAGAGAGACACACAGCCGGGATAGAGAGAGACTGCCCTGAGAGAGAGAGACACAGCCGGGATAGAGAGAGACTGCCCTGACAGAGAGAGACACAGCCGGGATAAAGAGAGACTGCCCTGAGAGAGAGAGAGATACAGCCGGGATAGAGAGAGACTGCCCTGAGAGAGAGAGAGACACAGCCGGGATAGAGAGAGACTGCCCTGAGAGAGGAGAGACACAGCCGGGATAGAGAGAGACTGCCCTGAGAGAGAGAGACACACAGCCGGGATAGAGAGAGACTGCCCTGAGAGAGAGAGACACAGCCGGGATAAAGAGAGACTGCCCTGAGAGAGAGAGACACACAGCCGGGATAGAGAGAGACTGCCCTGAGAGAGAGAACACACAGCCGGGATAGAGAGAGACTGCCCTGAGAGAGAGAGACACACAGCCGGGATAAAGAGAGACTGCCCTGAGAGAGAGACACACACAGCCGGGATAGAGAGAGACTGCCCTGAGAGAGAGAGACACACAGCCGGATAAAGAGAGACTGCCCTGAGAGAGAGACACAGCCGGGATAGAGAGAGACTGCCCTGAGAGAGAGAGACACACAGCCGGGATAGAGAGAGACTGCCCTGAGAGAGAGAGACACAGCCGGAATAGAGAGAGACACAGCCGGGATAAAGAGAGAGACTGCCCTGAGAGAGAGAGACACAGCCGGGATAAAGAGAGACTGCCCTGAGAGAGAGACACAGCCGGAATAGAGAGAGACTGCCCTGAGAGAGAGAGAGACACAGCCGGGATAGAGAGAGACTGCCCTGAGAGAGAGAGACACAGCCGGGATAGAGAGAGACTGCCCTGAGAGAGAGAGAGACACAGCCGGGATAGAGAGAGACTGCCCTGAGAGAGAGAGACACAGCCGGGATAAAGAGAGACTGCCCTGAGAGAGAGAGACACAGCCAGGATAAAGAGAGACTGCCCTGAGAGAGAGAGACACAGCCGGGATAGAGAGAGACTGCCCTGAGAGAGAGAGAGATACAGCCGGGATAGAGAGAGACTGCCCTGAGAGAGAGAGAGACACAGCCGGGATAGAGAGAGACTGCCCTGAGAGAGGGAGAGACACAGCCGGGATAGAGAGAGACTGCCCTGAGAGAGAGAGACACACAGCCGGGATAGAGAGAGACTGCCCTGAGAGAGAGAGACACAGCCGGGATAAAGAGAGACTGCCCTGAGAGAGAGACACACACAGCCGGGATAGAGAGAGACTGCCCTGAGAGAGAGATACACACAGCCGGGATAGAGAGAGACTGCCCTGAGAGAGAGAGACACACAGCCGGGATAAAGAGAGACTGCCCTGAGAGAGAGACACACACAGCCGGGATAGAGAGAGACTGCCCTGAGAGAGAGAGACACACAGCCGAGATAAAGAGAGACTGCCCTGAGAGAGAGACACAGCCGGGATAGAGAGAGACTGCCCTGAGAGAGAGACACACACAGCCGGGATAGAGAGAGACTGCCCTGAGAGAGAGACACACAGCCGGGATAGAGAGAGACTGCCCTGAGAGAGAGAGACACAGCCGGGATAGAGAGAGACTGTCCTGAGAGAGGGAGAGAGACACAGCCGGGATAGAGAGAGACTGCCCTGAGAGAGAGACACACACAGCCGGGATAGAGAGAGACTGCCCTGAGAGAGGGAGAGACACAGCCGGGATAAAGAGAGACTGCCCTGAGAGAGGGAGAGACACAGCCGGGATAGAGAGAGACTGCCCTGAGAGAGAGAGAGACACAGCCGGGATAAAGAGAGACTGCCCTGAGAGAGAGAGAGACACAGCCGGGATAGAGAGAGACTGCCCTGAGAGAGAGACACAGCCGGGATAGAGAGAGACTGCCCTGAGAGAGAGAGACACAGCCGGGATAAAGAGAGACTGCCCTGAGAGAGAGAGACGCAGCCGGGATAAAGAGAGACTGTCCTGAGAGAGAGAGACACAGCCGGGATAAAGAGAGACTGCCCTGAGAGAGAGAGACACAGCCGGGATAAAGAGAGACTGCCCTGAGAGAGAGAGAGATACAGCCGGGATAGAGAGAGACTGCCCTGAGAGAGGGAGAGAGACACAGCCGGGATAGAGAGAGACTGCCCTGAGAGAGGGAGAGACACAGCCGGGATAAAGAGAGACTGCCCTGAGAGAGGGAGAGACACACAGCCGGGATAGAGAGAGACTGCCCTGAGAGAGAGAGACACATCCGGGATAGAGAGAGACTGCCCTGAGAGAGAGAGACACAGCCGGGATAAAGAGAGACTGCCCTGAGAGAGGGAGAGAGACACAGCTGGGATAAAGAGAGACTGCCCTGAGAGAGAGACACACACAGCCGGGATAGAGAGAGACTGCCCTGAGAGAGAGAGACAAACAGCCGGGATAGAGAGAGACTGCCCTGAGAGAAAGACACACACAGCCGGGATAAAGAGACACTGCCCTGAGAGAGAGAGAGACACAGCCGGGATAGAGAGAGACTGCCCTGAGAGAGAGAGAGACACAGCCGGGATAGAGAGATACTGCCCTGAGAGAGAGAGACACAGCCGGGATAGAGAGAGACTGCCCTGAGAGAGAGAGAGACACAGCCGGGATAGAGAGAGACTGCCCTGAGAGAGAGAGACACAGCCGGGATAGAGAGAGACTGCCCTGAGAGAGAGAGACACAGCCGGGATAAAGAGAGACTGTCCTGCGAGAGGGAGAGAGACACAGCCGGGATAGAGAGAGACTGCCCTGAGAGAGAGACACACACAGCTGGGATAGAGAGAGACTGCCCTGAGAGAGGGAGAGAGACACAGCCGGGATAGAGAGAGACTGCCCTGAGAGAGGGAGAGACACAGCCGGGATAAAGAGAGACTGCCCTGAGAGACGAGACACACACAGCCGGGATAGAGAGAGACTCACACAGCCGGGATAGAGAGAGACTCACACAGCCGGGATAGAGAGAGACACACACAGCCGGGATAGAGAGAGACTGCCCTGAGAGAGAGACACACACAGCCGGGATAGAGAGAGACTCACACAGCCGGGATAGAGAGAGACTGCCCTGAGAGAGAGACACACAGCCGGGATAAGAGAGACTGCCCTGAGAGAGAGAGACACAGCCGGGATAAAGAGAGACTGCCCTGAGAGAGAGAGACACAGCCGGGATAGAGAGAGTCTGCCCTGAGAGAGAGAGACACAGCCGGGATAGAGAGAGACTGCCCTGAGAGAGAGAGACACAGCCGGGATAAAGAGAGACTGCCCTGAGAGAGAGAGACACAGCCGGGATAGAGAGAGACTGCCCTGAGAGAGAGAGACACAGCCGGGATAGAGAGAGACTGCCCTGAGAGAGAGAGAGACACAGCCGGGATAGAGAGAGACTGCCCTGAGAGAGGGAGAGACACAGCCGGGATAGAGAGAGACTGCCCTGAGAGAGAGAGACACAGCCGGGATAGAGAGAGACTGCCCTGAGAGAGAGAGACACAGCCGGGATAGAGAGAGACTGACCTGAGAGAGAGAGAGACACAGCCGGGATAAAGAGAGACTGCCCTGAGAGAGAGAGAGACACAGCCGGGATAGAGAGAGACTGCCCTGAGAGAGAGAGACACAGCCGGGATAGAGAGAGACTGCCCTGAGAGAGAGAGACACTACCAGGAGAAAGAGGGACTGACAACATGAACTCTAATACCACAACTCATGACTGGATAAAGAAACTGTGACAGGAAAGTGGAAGTGAAATAGGGGGGTGGACTGTGCTGGGACACACACATCCTGGATGAGGCTGAGAAGAACCTAGCCCCAGGTGGTCAAAAGAATTTTAATCTGGGGAGGGCTTGGCCCCTCCCCTGCTGGGAGAAGGTGGTCCCCTGACTCAGAGGTGGGCTATTCCACTTCCCCTTCCTGTCCAGCAAGCCTATAAAAAGGGTGGATATCTTGCTGCTCTTCCCTTTTTCCTGCCTCGTCTGCTCGAGAGGACTTCCTGCTGCTGTTGCTGTCACTGTCTCCTGCACCGGACCACGTGGCTGGGGGCCTTTCTCTCTCTCAACTGAATCCACCAACATCCAGGGGAACACAAGGCCATCCAGGCTTGGTTTTATATATGTTTTTTTCCCACTTACCCTCATCCCTCACCTCTGTGAACCCCCCCCTGTTGCTGATATATATATATATATATATATATATATACGTAAAAAATTATTTCTCTTTTCCTTTTCTCTTTTGTGAAAAAAGAAAAAAAAATTTACTCCTCCTACTTCCAAACCAACTTCAGAATATTTCTTTGACAAAATTTTTTTCTTTCCCTTTTCCCTACATCTTTTTTTTTCCTTTCTTCTCTCTCTCCACCCTGCCGAGAAAAAAGGGAGAGGGGCAGGGGGAGGAATTTATATCTATTATCATTTGAGCTCCTAAACTCAGACCTCAAACTACCACAAAAGGTAACAGGGAAAGTTTGGAGCTCCCCCTCCCATCAAGACCTTCAGGATCAGCGAGACATCACCTGGATCCACCTGGGTAACTCTTTGCTTTTGATACCTCTCCCTTTTTTCCTCCTTTTCTGTATTTCTATCTTTTCCTCCTGCACGCCTAAGCAAAATAAAATGCAACTGTTTTTCCCAAAGCAACTACTCAGTTCCTTCTTTGTTTCATAAAGGAACCATCCCTTCCACAAAAGTGGATTGAGACCAGCTGTGTGACCCGAAACCTTACCTTTCAGGCTGTGAGAAAGGACAAAATCCAATTCTATGCAAGATAGGAATGAACAGAGGCAGAATCAGAGATTGCAGCAGTTAGTAACTCACTCAAAGACTTCAGAGAAAAGCATCAATAGGAAACGTTATATATTTATACACATTTACTAGATCCCCTCAGTCTGGAGAGGAGAAGACTGAGAGGGAATCTGATCAATGTCTATCAATAGCTGAGGGCTGGGGTTCAGCAAGGAAGGGGCAGGGACAGCCTCTGCTCACTTATGCCCTGGCGTAGGACAAGGGGCAATGGATGGAAACTGCAACACAGGAGGTTCCACCTCAACATGAGGAGGAACTTCTTGACTGTGAGGGTCCCAGAGCCCTGGAGCAGGCTGCCCAGAGAGATTGTGGAATCTCCTTCTGTGGAGCCATTGCAGCCCTGTCTGGATGTGTTCCTGTGTGACCTGTGCTGGATTTTCTGGTCCTGCTCTGGCCAGGGGGCTGAACTGGAAGATCTCCAGAGGTCCCTTCCAACTCTTAACATCTTGTGATCTATGATACTGTGATATAAAAGCTGAAGAAAAGAAGATTCTGGACACAGCAATACAGCAACACTTTGAGCAGCAGTTCACAACCTTTCACCTCCTGGTTGATGTCTGCCTTACCAGCAGAGACCTCTGACATGCCTGAATTACAAAACATGCAAATGTTTAACCTGGTCAGATGTTATTCCTGAGGGAGGTCTCACTCAAACAATTCTATTATTCCATGAACAGGCTGACCCCCACCTCTCTACAACCTCCTCTCAGGTAATTGGAGAGAACAAATGCTAATGTTAAAATAAATCAAGTGATATAGGGAGAAATAATAAATTAAGTTCCCACTTTTCTAACTGTTTCACAAAGCCTGGAAACACTTTGCACTTAAAACCAAACTGCAGACATTGTCAGCTTCAGGCATTTCACAGCTCCCCTAGTAAGTGTTGGCAGTGCTGTGTTTTGCTTCTTTTTTCTGGCACAAAATACTTCTAATTCATAAATTTATGAATTATACATATATACATATATATATATGCACATATACATATGCATATATATATATATAAACATAACTTCTCTCTTTATATAGCACTCCTGCAGCAGATGCCACCAGAAAAACCCAGCAGTGTTACAGACTGGGGGTGAGTGGCTGGAGAGCAGCCTGGCAGAGAGGGACCTGGCAGTGCTGTGTGACAGCAGCTGGACAGGAGCCAGCAGTGTGCCCAGGGGACACAGAAGGCCAAGGGCACCCTGGCCTGGATCAGGAATGGTGTGGCCAGCAGGAGCAGGGATGGAATTCTGCCCTGCATTTGCTTCCAGACTGAGTTAGCCTGGTTATTGTCAGTGGGGGGGATTTCAGCTCTCACACCAATACAACTGGTTCAGCCTCACCTTTCCAAATGGCCATATTCTCAAGCCTTAAAGCCAATAAAAACAATCAGGAGAAATAATCATATCATCACAGAATGCTTTGGGTTGGAAAGGATCCTTAAAGGTCATCTCACCCAACTCCCCTGCAGGTAGCAGGGGCATCTCCAACCACAGCAGTTACTTAGGGCTCCATCAAGTCTGACCTTCAATGTCTCCAATGATGGGACCTCAACCACCTCTCTGGGCAACCTGTTCCAATATTCACCACTCTCATTGTGCAGAACTTCCTCCTGATGTCCAACATAAATCTGCCCTGCTCCAGTTTCAAGCCGTTGCCCCTCGTCCTATCACTCCAAGCTCTTCTATGCAGTCCCTCCCCAGCCTTCATGTAGGTCCCCTTCAGATACTGAAATGCAGCTACAAGGTCTCCCTGGAGCCTTCTCTTCTCCAGGCTGAAGAGCCCCAACTCTCTCAGCGTGACTTCATAGAAGAAGTGTTCCAGCCCTCTGATCATCTTTGCAGCCTCCTCTGGACCTTCTCCATCAGGTCCATGTCCTTCCTCTGCTGAGGGCACTGGAGCTGGATGCAATACTCCAGGTGAGGTCTCAGCAGAGCAGAGCAGAGGGGCAGGATCCCCTCTCTCCATCTCTGGCCATGCTGCTTTGGATGCAGCCCAGGCTGCCATTGGCCTTCTGTGCTGCAAGCTCATACTGCCTGCTCCTGTCCATCTTCTCCTCCATCAGCACCCCCAAGTCCTTTTCTGCAGGACTGTTCTCTATCTCATCATCCCCTGGCCTGGATTGATACGGATGATTACGATAACTCAGGTGCAGGACCTTGCACTTGGCCTTATTGAACCTCAGAAGGTTCAAGACTGAATTCTGCTCTCTAACAGTAGCTACTCTTACATTTGTCCAAAGGAGCCATGAGATTTTTTTTTTTGGTTTAGCTTTCAATGTGGACCTGCCTGTTTCTATTAGATTCACATCAGAGGTCAGCAGGGATTAATGAACTCCTTGAGATTTAATAATACAATGTCCTCCCTTCCAGTCCTTTCTGCAAAAGCTTAGACAACTTCCACAAGCTTTGTGCAAAGTTCCTGGCTTCCATTTGTTGGCCACTGCTGTGTAAATGAACTTCCTTTTTCTGCTGCTGGTGAGGAAGTAATTAACAAAAAGCTGTTTGAAGAGCTGGTGATGAAAACTTCCCTCCTGAGAATGATGATCTCAGCTCTCATTGATCAGCCTGAGGTTTCTAGGTCCCTAATGAAGATTCAAAAAGGCTAAGGCAGTAGAGATGAATTGTCCAAACCTGGCATCCATGTCTCTTTCCCACGTTAATTGTCAGCTTGTTTCACCACAAAGAATTTGTGAATTGGGCCAGATTGGATGTGTGAGGCAGGAGGAGGAAATAAGCATTTGAGTGGAAGGAAACACTACCAGTGGTCATGGCAGCTCCTCCCATTTCTAACCAGCTGAGCAAGTCCTGACAGTGAGGGTGGGGAGACACTGGCACAGGTTGCCCAGGGAGGCTGTGGATGTCCCTCCCTGGAGGTGTTCAAGGCCAGGTTGGATGAGTCCTTGAGAAACCTGGGCTGGTGGGAGGTGTCCCTGCCCATGGCAGGAGGGTTGGAACTGGATGACCTTGAAGATCCCTTCCAACTCAAACCATTCCATGATTTATTTTTTCCTTCTCTTTTTTTTTTTCCCTTGGAAAGAGAGAGCTGTGGTGTCTTGAATGACAGCTGCAGCAAGGCTCCATCACAGAAAAGCAACAGAGGGGGAGGAAAGCAGAGATGAGTATTTGCTTGCAGAAAAAAAGATACATAAAGTATGCATCCATTTAAAAAATCCTTTTTTTTTTTTAGGGCATATTGGTCTGGTTTTATGTCACTATAAATATTATCTTGTTCCTTAGTGGCATTGTTTTCACTGCAGAGAACTAAAAGAACAGACCCTTTGTGTTTTCTAGCTGGCAGTTTCACATGCTGTACCTCATCCTCCCTCTTTTCTTGATAGCTGTTTTGAGACCAATTTAGATTTACTGGAAGATCGCAGAGACACAGAAAGGATTCCATTTTGGTGCCACAGAAAGGGAGATGAGAGGAGGGCATCAGGCAAGGTAGCAGTGGGAACATGACCACTTCTGCCCATAATTTCAGTTTTGTACAAGATGGTGTGAAAGACAGCATTGGCCATGGGGGCCACACAGGATCACAGCTCACAGGCTCACAGGATGTTAGGGGTTGGAAGGGACCTACTGAGATCCTCCAGTCCAACCCCCCTGCCACTGCAAGACCAGAGAATCCAGCACGGGTCACACAGGAACACATCCAGACAAGTCTGCAAAGGCTCCACAGAAGGAGACTCCACAACCTCTCTGGGCAGCCTGTTCCAGGGCTCTGTGAGCCTCACAATAAAGAGGTTCTTCCTCATGTTGCTTGCTGAAGACCTCCCTGAAAGCAATTGGGAGGGGGGGTTGTGGAACTTTGAAAAACTGGGACAAACATCCAGCACAAGTACTTGGCTGGTAAATAATAGAGGTTATGCAAATCAAGCTGGTGCTGCTCAATCAGATTTGTAACAAATAATAGAAGATGATAGTTCCTGTTGTCCATGGAAAGAATCCATTAGGGAACACTGTTTGGGTATGTTCTCCTTTGGGTGAAGGCAAGCCTGCCCGAGGGGAGGTTTCTGCCAAAGGTCCTGGTCATACATATTTGGTAATGCAAGGAAATGGTGAAATTCAGTGTGTTCCACTGTGTCAGTGTGAGCTGAAATTCCCCCCACACCAACAATGACCAGGCTAGCTCAGTCTGCAAGTGAATGCAAGCTGTATTTACAAGCAGATCTACAATCTATGATGAAATGCAATGAATGTGTACAAATAGACACTAGTCATAGCATTTACAAATAGGTACAATCAACAGAAAAGCACAACCAAGCTCCCTTTGCTTCCCCCCAAAGGGGATCTCCCAAGGGGCCTCCTCCCCAGCCCCACTAGCAGAAAGCAGAGTTAGCTGAAAGTAAAAAGGCTATTAACTTAGCTGGCCAAGGGTGTTGTCTTCAGCCAGAAGAGAAGCAGCAGCCAGACAGCCCAGTAAGGTGCCCCTGACTGTGCCTACTTTGTTTTGAGTAGTGGTTCTTAACCATTTCTCTCTCTCCAATGGAAATGTTTAGAACAATCATTATTTTGCTTTCTCACACCCAATAGTGACTTATTTACAGTATTTCGCTTTCTCTGCTTCAACTTTGTGAAGAAAAATTAAAGAGACAGTTTCAAACCATCACATCTACAAAGAATTCTAGCTTTAGCTCAGAGGGTTTAAATTCAGAGTGTGCAATATCAGTTGTTAGGAGTTCCTTAAGTTCCTTTTCAGCTACAAGGTGACATCCAAATAAAGAATCCAAGAGGAATCTACAGTATATGAGCATGAACCTGATGTGACCTGGGAAGTTCTGTTTTGTCTCATCTGTTGAGAGACTGCTTCCTGTTAAGCTCTGCACTGATCTACACCAGAGAGACAGCCAGAAGGGAGAGTGAGCTGAAACTTGGAATTTCCTACTCATCATATACATAGTGTTTTTAATTAGGTGAAAGCTGGGGAGGGATTTTTTAGGGTGTCAGGGAGTGATAGGACTGGGGGAGGTTGGAACAAAACTAGAAGTGGGGAGATTCAGATTGGATGTTAGGAAGAAATTGTTCCCCAGGAGGGTGGTGAGAGACTGGAAGAGGTTGCCCAGGGAGGTGGTGGAAGCCTCATGCCTGGAGGTTTTTGCAGCCAGGCTGGATGTGGCTGTGAGCAACCTGCTGTAGTGTGAGGTGTCCCTGCCCATGGCAGGGGGTTGGAACTGGATGAGCCTTGAGGTCCCTTCCAACCCTAACAATTCTGTGATTTTATGATTCTTATGCAGAAAGTGAAGTGGAAGAAAAGGAGTGGAATGTTACAGGGTAAGGGACTAGTGTCCTAACTTGTACAAGTTTTCCAGAGAATGAAGTCCAGTGGGATGGACAATCTCAAAGGGGCTGAACAGAATATAAAGGACAAATTTATTCCATTTCATTGGTTGCAGTTTGGGAGCACATCTTGTTCTCTCTCTTCTCAAGTTTTTCCCTCTTTGCCTCCCTTCTGAACTTTGTTTTCACCTCTCGCGGCCGATCATTGTTTGGGCTGTGGACCAGAGCTGATTCTGTCACTTTGCTCTGCACTGGTAAGACCTCTTCTGGAGTACTGTGTGTAGGTATGAAGCTCTCAATACAGGAAGGATGTGAACCTGATGGAGCAGGTCCAGAGGAGACCACAAAAATGATCAGGGGGTTGGAGCAGCTTTGCTGTGAGGACAGGCTGAGGGAGCTGGGGGTGTTCAGCCTGGAGAAGAGAAGGCTCCAGGGAGACCTCAGAGCAGCCTGCCAGGACCTGAAGGGGCTGCAGAGAGACTGTTTGCAAAGGCCTGCAGGAACGGGACAAGGGACAATGGCTCCAAACCACAGCAGAGCAGATTGAGATTGGATGTGAGGAAAAAGTTCTGCACCATGAGGGTGGTGGAACACTGGAACAGGTTGCCCAGGGAGGTGGTTGATGCTCCTTCCCTGGAGATATTGAAGGTGAAGCTGGACAGGGCTCTGGGCAACCTGATGTAGTTGGGGATGTCCCTGCTGAGTGCAGGGCAGGTTGGACTGGATGAGCTTTGGAGGTCCCTTCTGGCCCAGACCATTCTATGATTCTGTGATAACTGAGCTGATACAGAGCCCTCTGGTATTTGTCCAGGGGAAGGTGTGGGCTCCTTTTGTGCACAAGGGAGGTCTGTAAAAGGGATTAGATGAGCTATTGCCTAGTTGTATCTGTACCTAAATGTTTGTGTACCTCTTGTATTTCATATAATTTTGTATGTGATCCACTTTTTGTAAACACTATTTTTCATTTAACTTCCAAAGTCTCAGTCCCTGTGGCTATTTACCCTTTTTACGGCAAATTCCACATTCTGTGTGGTGTAAACCCACCTCAAGGGTGTAGAGGATCAGCCCTCTCCTCTTCCCAGTCTAACCACCACACCCTTGTCTTAATGTCTTTTGTTACAGCACAGAAGGCAAAGGGAACTTTCATATTAAAAAAACCCAAACAAAAAACAACAACAAAACCCAAACCCAAACATTCTGGAGTACTAAACACTTTGATTCATACAAAAAGGATATCCCAAAGATTGAGAACAATCCAGGCACTCTCCCAGAATTTGAAAATTGCACTTCCACTGCAAAAAAAAATAAGCTGTCAAATCTTTAATGCTCTGGGAAAAAAAAATAACAAAACCAAACCAAAAAAAGCAAACTCAGCTATTCAAGGCAAAAAGTTAATTCTCTCACCATGTTCTATATTCACTGCTGACCCTTTCACCTGTCTCTACTTCTGTGTTCCTCCCCCCTTTCTGGCTTACAGCAGAGAATCTGATTGCATTGCTAACCATCTATTAATATTTAATCACTTTACATTACATACAGCAATCAGTGACCTGTCTGGGCTTTTCCTGTATGATTAACCAATTATCTCCTCAAAGCCAGAAGGGCACAAGCAGCTACCTTCCCAATTTTGTAAGAAACACCACTGAGTACGCTATGCCAGGCAGCCTCAAACTGCACTCATCAGAACCACACTTAGTTCTGTTAAACAACAATAATCTTTAAACCAAGATTGTTTGTTAGAAGAAACTTCTACAGCCCCCTGGGAGGTGGTTGAATCCCCACCCCTGAAGGTGTTTCATTGCTCTCTGCAGCCACCTGCTGAATGGAGGTTGGGGTGAGGGGGGTGAGGTCATTCCCTCCTCGCTAGTAACAAGTTATTGGATGAGAACAAACGGCCTTCAAGTTGCATCAGGGGAGATTTAGGTTGGATATTAGAAAAAACTTCTACATGGAAAGGGTTCTCAAAGACTGGAACAGGCTCCCCAAGGAGGTGGTTAAATCCCCACCCCTGGAGGTGTTTCAAAGAGGCAGAGATGTGGTGCTGATGGCCAGGGTTTAGCATCAGCCTTGCTGCAGTTAGAGAATGGTTGGACTTGATGATCTTAAAGGGCTTTTCCAGCTGGAACAATTCTAGGATCCCAAAATCTCTATTAAAAATATAACTGTAGATATTATACATCACACATGGGCAATTAAACACAGAAAGCACTCAAATAGTGTCCAGATCTCATTAAGGACAATAAAAAACTAAGTACTGATGGAATGAGCAGTGATAAAGCCACTCTGTGGCACTGCAGGAGTGCAAGAAAGAAACAATACCTGGACATCAGAGCTTATCTGATCATTCTGGCAAGAACCTAAATGCACTGACACTCTCAGAACAGTTGAGTCCAACTGTCAGCCTAGCACCACCCTGGCCATTAAACCACCTTCCAAAGTTCACACATTTCTTGATGTGGTAGTTTGAGCTCTGAGTTTAGGAGCTCAAATGATAATAGATATAAATTCCTCCCCCTGCTCCCCCTGTCCCTCTCCCTTTTTTCTCGGCAGGGTGGAGAGAGAGAAGAAAGGAAAAAAAAAAAAAAGGGGTAGGGAAAAAGGGAAAGAAAAAATTCATGAAAGAAATATTCTGAAGTCGGTTTGGAAGTAGGAGGAGTAATTGTTTTTCTTTTTTCACAAAAGGAAAAGGAAAAAAATATTTTTTTTTTACATATATATCAGTAACGGGGGGGGGGGGGGGGGTGTGTGTTCACAGAGGTGAGGGATGAGGGTAAGTGGAAAAAAAATGTACAAAACCAAGCCTGGATGGCCTTGTGTTCCCCTGGATGTCGGTGGATTCAGTTGAGAGAGAGAAAGGGCCCCAGCCACGTGGTCCGGTGCAGGAGACAGTAACAGCAGCAGGAAGTCCTCTCGAGCAGACGAGGCAGGAAAAAGGGAAGAGCAGCAAGATATCCACCCTTTTTATAGGCTTGCTGGACAGGAAGGGGAAGTGGAATAGACCACCTCTGAGTCAGGGAACCACCTTCTCCCAGCAGGGCGGGGCCAAGCCCTCCCCAGATTAAATTTCTTTTGTCCACCTGGGGCTAGGTTCTTCTCAGCCCCATCCAGGATGGGTGTGCCCCAGCACACTTGAACAACTCCAGGGATGGGGACTCCACCACCTCCCTGGGCAGCCTGTTCCAATCCCTAACCACTCTTGCAGCAAAGAAACCAGAGCAATGAGGTCTCCCCTCAGCCTCCTCTTCTCCAGACTAAGCAATCCCAGTTCCCTCAGCTGCTCCTCACCTGAACTTTTCTCCAGACCGTTCACAGCTTTGTTGTCCCTCTTTGGACACGCTCTAGCACCTCAAGGTCTTTCTTGTAGTGAGGGCTCCAAAACTGAACCCAGTATTCCAGGTGAAGCCTCACCAGGGCCAAGTACAGGGACACAATCACATCCCTGGTTCTGCTGGCCACACTGTTCCTTATCCAGGCCAGGATAGTGGTGACCTTCTTGGCCACCTGGGTACACCTTGGCTCGTGTTGAGCCCCAGCAGCCCCAGCCCTTTTGTGCAGGGCTGTTTGCAGCCACTCTGCTCCAAGCCTGGAATGTTCATGGGGTTGCTGTGACCCAAGTGCAGGACCTGACACTTGACTTTGTTGAGTCTCATACAACTGACCTCAACTCACCAATCCAGCCTGTCCAGATTCCTCCGCAGAGCATCCCTACCTTCAAGCATATCAAAGCTCCCACCCAGTTTAGTGTCTTCTGTTAGCTCACTGAGATGTCCCATTACTCCACACACCAGGCCCAACTCACCCAGCTTTGCTTTTAGCATTGAATGTTCAGAAACAGCTATAGGGATTATGACAGCAAGACCTGAATTTACATCACCTAAAGTACAAACTCAAGGTCTGCCTGTCATTCTGTCATCCTTGTGTGGCACAGCAAGGAGGAAGATGCACATTGGGTATTTTTCTCCAGAGAAATTATATGGGAATAGTAGAAAACCCTTTACCTCCAGCAGACATTGAGACATATTACATAGACTAATGGAATTACAGAATGGTTTGAGTTGGAAGGAACCTCCAAAGGCCATCCAGTCTAACCCCCCTTGCAGTCAGCAGGGATATCTTTGCCCATGTATAAGAAGCAACAGAAAGACTTTGGAATTTAAATTGCTACTGCTTTTCTGTGTTTCTGTTGGAGAGGAGCCCAAAATTAAAAGAAAATATGATGGCACATTAAGAGCTTGCCAGATTTACTAACTCCTTTTACTGTGGAGCTCATCCAACAGAGTTTGATATCTCCCATGAGTACTAATAACAGCTTAGTTACAGGAATAAAACAATGAAAGAACTCTCTCTCCTTAAGCACATTGATGAGCAAAAGCCATGTGTTGGTGCCATCCTGCTCTGAGCAGGTGGAGATCAGAGAACCAAATGGATTAACATACAATCATAGTGTACTCCACAGACCACAGCTTGTGATGAGCAGATGATTAGTCAGATGTGCTCTGTTCCCACCTGTTGCAGCACAAGGATCTTTCTAGAGAAGCAGCTTTCTAAAGCAGGCTCTGGTTCTGTGCAGGCTGTGGCTGACCCACTGGCAGCTCCTTGTGGCCACCAGGGTGATGTTTTTCCCTTTTCTCAGTCTGCCTTTCAGCATGGACAATGCACAGGCAACATTTCACAGAATCATGGAACAGTAGGGGCAGGAAGGGAGCTCTGAAGATCATCTAGTTCAGCCCTCCTGCTAAAGCAATATCACCCTGAGTAAATCACAAAGGAACACCTTCAGGCAGCCCTGGAATGCCTCCAGACATGGAGTTTCCACCACCTCTCCAGGCAGCCTCAGAATTCCTCCAGACATGGAGACTCCACCACCTCTCCAGGCAGCCTGGGAATGCCTCTCCCATCACACCCTGTGGGGCTTGGGCTATGCAGGGACCTGCTGTTGGTGCACTGTTCACACAGGGTCCCCTGGGAGTCATTGCCTCCCCACTGCCTCCTCCGGGTCAGGGGCTGGCGCCTCTGCCTCCAGAGCTGTTCAGGGTGCAGTATGTGCATTGGCCTTTCAGTGATCACTGTATCACAGTATACTAGAGAGTGGAAGGGACCTCAAGTGATCATTGGATCCAACCTCCTTCCCAGAGCAGGATCACTTAGGGTAGTCTGCACAGGAAGGCATCCAGATGAGTTTGGAAAGTCTCCAGAGAAGGAGACTTGAGAAGTCCCCTGGGCAGCCTGCTCCAGGGCTCTGTCACCCTCACTGGAAAGAAGTTACCCATGTTGAGCTGAAACCTTCTCTGTTCAATTATGTCTCCATTTTCCTTGACTAAACCACTCCCTATTGAGACAGAAGAATAGTGAAGAGGTGATTTGGTACAATCAGCACAGGTTCACCAAGGGCAAATCCTGCCTGACAAACCTGGTGGCCTTCTATGACCAGGTCACAACATTAATAGATGAGGGGAGAGCAACTGATGTCATTGACCTGGACCTGAGCAAAGCCTTCCATACTGTCCCACACCACATCCTGGTCTCCAAACTGGTGACACATGGGTTTGATGGGTGGAGCAGGAGATGGATAAAGAACTGGCTTGATGGCCGCACCCAAAGAGTGGCTGTCAATGGCTCCATAGCCCAGGGACAAGTGGAGTCCTTCAGGGATCCGTGCTGGGACCAGGCTTGTTCAAAATCTTTGTTGGTGCCATGGACAGAGGCATTGAGTGCACCCTCAGCAAGTTTGCTGATGGCACCAAACTGTGTGGTGCAGCAGACAGGCTGGAGGGAAGGGATCCATCCAGAGGGACCTGGACAGGCTGCAGAGGTGGCCACAAGCCAACCTCATGAGGGTCAACAAGACCAAGGGCAGGATCCTGCATCTGGGTCGAGGCAATCCCAAGCACAAATCCAGGCTGGGCAGGGACTGGCTGGAAAGCAGCCCTGAGGAGAGGGACTTGGGGGTGCTGGGGGAGGAGAAGCTCAACATGAGCTGTCAAGGTGCACTTGCAGCCCAGAGAGCCAAGCAGAGCCTGGGCTGCAGCAAGAGAAGTGTGGCCAGCAGAGCAAGGGAGGTGATTCTCCCCCTCTGCTCAGCTCTGGTGAGACCCCACCTGGAGTACTGCATCCAGTTCTGGAGCCTCTGTTACAAGAGGGATCTGGACATGCTGGAAGGTGTCCAGAGAAGGGCCACCAGGATGAGCAGAGGGCTGGAGCACGTCTCCTATGAGGAGAGACTGAGAGAGTTGGGGCTGTTCAGTCTGGAGAAGAGAAGGCTCTGAGGTGACCTTCTTGTGGCCTTCCAGGATCTGAAGGGGGCTACAAGAAAGCTGGAGAGGGACTTTTTAGGATCCCTGGTAGTGCCAGGACTGGGGGGAATGGAATAAAGCTGGAAGTGGGGAGATTCAGACTGGAGGTGAGGAAGAAGTTCTTCCTCATGAGAGTGGTGAGAGCCTGGAATGGGTTGTCCAGGCAGGTGGTTGAGGTCCCATCCTTGGAGGTGTTTAAGGCCAGGCTGGATGAGGCTCTGGCCAGCCTGATGTAGTGTGAGGTGTCCCTGCCCATGGCAGGGGGCTTGGGACTGGATGATTCTTGTGGTCCCTTCCAACCCTGACTGATTCTATGATTCTATTATTGCTGTGCACCACCCAAAAGAGCCTGGCCCCCTCCACTTGACACCCACCCCTCAGCTATTGAGAGACATTGATCAGATCCCCTCTCAGCCTTCTCTTCTCCACACTAAACAGCCCCAGGGCTCTCAGTCTCTCTCCACAGGGGAGATGCTCATGTCCCCTAAGCATCCTCAGGGCTCTCCCTTGGACTCTCTCTAGCAGTGATGCTGTTGCCATGCTTTAAAGCATCTTTGAGCTAATAACACAACTGGGTTCTCACAGAAAGCGAATGAGAGTTGCTGCCCAGAGGCAGAAAGCTTCTCTTTAGTTTCATAAATTTTCTTCTTTGGATACTTGTGGGCAGAGACATTTTTGTTAGGAGTCTAAGTGACTGAATAGAGAACTTTGAGCAATACTGAAATCTGCTTGTTATTGCCTCTTTGTCAGTAAAGGTGAGGTGTTTGGCTATCTACAGAATAGGTGCAGGAAAACATTAGCCATTTAATTCTTGCAAATAGGTTTCCCAAATATTGGCTATGTCCTACTTGCTTTTCTAGATGCTTTTCTCCACAGTATTTGGATGTACTTCGGCAAAAAAAGGGTTGAAGTGAAATATTGTGTGATTGAAAGAGGGTAGCTATAAAGACTCAGTAGATTCAAGGGAATCTGAAATGTGAAGGAGGGGAAAATCACATCCATTTCAAACTTAAAGGTTTGTTTGCATGTGAGCCAGCAGTGTGCCCAGGTGGCCAAGAAGGCAAATGGCGTCCTGATCTGCATCAAAAATAGTGTGGCCAGCAGGAGCAGGGAAGTCATTGTGCCCCTGTACTCAGCACTGATTAGGCCACACCTCGAGTCCTGTGTCCAGTTCTGAGCCCCTCAGTTTAAGAAGGACATTGAGATACTTGAAGGTGTCCAGAGAAGGGCAACGAGGCTGGGGAGGGGCCTTGAACACAAACCCTGTGAGGAGAGGCTGAGGGAGCTGGAGGTGTTTAGCTTGGAGAAGAGGAGGCTCAGGGCAGACCTCATTGCTGTCTATAACTACCTTAAGGGAGGTTGTAGCCAGGTGGGGGTTGGTCTCTTCTCCCAGGCAACCAGCACCAGAACAAGAGGACACAGTCTCAAGCTGCACCAGGGGAGGTTTAGGCTGGAGGTGAGGAGAAAGTTCTTCACAGAGAGAGTTGTTAGAGGTTGGAATGTGCTGCCCAGGGAGGTGGTGGAGTCACCATCCCTGAAGGTGTTCAAGAGGGGATTGGACGTGGCACTTGGTGCCATGGTTTAGTAGTTATGAGGTCTTGGGTGACAGCTTGGACTTTGATGATCCTTGAGGTCTTTTTCAACCTTATTGATTCTGTGATTCTGTGAGTTTGGCATTCTGTCCTTCCATACACATTAAGGGTGTTTTGGCCACCCCCTTTCTCATGCAGTTACACCAGGATGTGGTTTCTGGAGTGATCTCCTGAGTGACTTCAGGTCATAGGGCCAGACTCTTCTCAGTGGTATCTAGTCACAGGACACGGAGTAATGGACAGAATCACCACAGAATTCACCAGGTTGGAAAAGACCTTCAAGATCATCTAGTCCAACCTATCACCCAACACCATCTAATCAACTAACCCATGGCACTGAGTGCCTCGTCCAGTCTGATTTTAAACACTTCCAGGGATGGTGACAGACTGGGACACAGGAGGTTCCACATAAACATAAGCACAAAGTTCTTTCCTTTGTGGGTGGCAGAGCACCAGACTAGTCTGCCCAGAGAGGTGGTGGAGTCTCCATGTCTGGAGGCATTCCAAGACTGCCCAGAGAGGTAGTGGAGCGGCAACTCTCGGAGTACTCCGTGTGAGCAGCGCTCCCGATGGCTGCGCTCAGCAGGGTCCCTGCCCCGCAGAGAGTGCCGGGGTAGCAGCAGTTTTCAGGGGACTACGTGTTGAAAGGTCCCCCGACGGCTCTGCTCGGCATGGTCTGCACTATCAGCTCCACTGCGCCCCTCCTTCAGCTCTGCGCTGCTGCGCACTGTCCATGCCCCCTGGCTCCTGTCGCCGCTCCTTCAGCTCCGCGCTGCTGCGCACTGTCCATGCCCCCCGGCTCCTGTCGCTGCTCCTTCAGCTTCGCACTGCTGCGCACTGTCCATGGCCCCAGCTCCTGTCGCCGCTCCTTCAGCTCCGCACTGCTGCGCACTGTCCATGGCCCCAGCTCCTGCCGCCACTCCTTCAGCTCCGCACTGCTGCGCACTGTCCATGCCCCCCAGCTCCTGTCGCCGCTCCTTCAGCTCCGCGCTGCTGCGCACTGTCCATGGCCCCAGCTCCTGCCGCCGCTCCTTCAGCTCCGCACTGCTGCGCACTGTCCATGGCCCCAGCTCCTGTCGCTGCTCCTTCAGCTCCGCACTGCTGCGCACTGTCCATGGCCCCAGCTCCTGCCACCGCTCCGCGCTGCCTGCACGGCCGGGAGGGTTCTCCTGCCCACACTCTCTGCCACCACTGCACCCTGCTGCTGCACTCCGTTTCCTCCCCTGCCATGGAGGGGCCCTGGCTTTTCGAAGTGTGCACCTGCCACCAAGAACTTGGGACTGTTCCTGGAGCCAGGGAATGGTAATATTTCTTCCCTAAACTTTTCCCACCTTCCTCTCTTTCTCTCTATGCTTTTCCCTCTCCTTTGCTTTTCCATTTCCCTCTGCTCCAGTCCAATCAAACCCAATTCCTCAGCCATTTGACATCAATTCACTTTTATTTACTCCAAGAGAATTATTTGAATCTTATCATGAGCATTCCTGCTTCTCAGGGTTGGTACAGGATAACCAGGGCTTCATACTGCTGAAGCCAACAGGCTTTTCCTCATGGTCATACAGAATCTGGAAACAGGCAGTGTTGACAGGGAGGCCTGCTGAACACGATCAGGGAGAATCTTTCTTCTTGGTGAAGCATTGGAACAGTCTAGTGTTGGAGTCACCATCCCTGGAGGTGTTAAAAAAATGTGTAAGCATGGCACTTCAGGATGTTAGTTTAGGGGCTGTGGTGGGGTTGGGTTGATGGTTGGACTTTTCCAGCTCTGGTTGGACTTTTCCAGCTCTGTTTCCTACCCTACTCACTTCTTTCTTGGTATTGTCACAGAATCACAGAATTATCAGGGTTGGAAGGGACCACAAGGCTCATCCAGTTCCAACCCCCCTGCCATGGCCAGGGACACCTCACACTACAGCAGGTTGCTCACAGCCACATCCAGCCTGGCTGCAAAAACCTCCAGGCATGAGGCTTCAACCACCTCCCTGGGCAACCTCTGCCAGTCTCTCACCACCCTCCTGGGGAGCAACTTCCTCCTAATATCCAATCTGAATCTCCCCACTTCTAGTTTTGCTCCATTCCCCATAGTCCTATCACTCCCTGACACCCTCAAAAGTCCCTCCCCAGCTTTCTTGTAGACCCCTTCAGATCCTGAAAGGCCACAAGAAGGTCTCCTTGGAGCCTTCTCTTCTCCAGACATCCTCCTGTTCAGCCTTGATGAAGGTCCTGTTTCCCTCAGCAGAAGGTGTTTATCCCATTACCTGCCATGCTCTAGTTGCCATGTCTTCACAGAATGTATACTGTGTAGGTAAGTTCTGGTATTAACCTGTGATAGTAGAGATGAACGATGAAGGCACTCATGGTGTAGATGTCCTCATTGTGAGTCAGGCAGTGTGAAGGGAAACATTAGAGAAGTCACATAGGAGAAGTGCTTAGAAACATGAGAGAAATCACATTTTAGGCAGTAATTCCAATAGCATTTGAAAGTCTATTTTCCAATGAGATGAACCGTGCCCCAGATGTGCCTATTCCTGTCTAATCTGAGGGAATGAGGAAGCACAAATGAAGACACTGAAAATAGTTAGGTTAGATGAATCTCACTTAGAAAAACATTACAGACCATTGTAGCATGACAGCACATGTAGTGTAGTTACTTATTTCATGCAAGGGGTATCAAAATATGCATTAAAAGGAAATGATGTCTTGATCGTGTAGATAAAGCACCTGCACTTTCCCCCTTTTATTTAATCTTCTTGAATTTATGTTCCTTCAAACATGGATTTAGGTTGCACATTGGGATAAAAATTCTTTCCTGAAAGAGCGGTCAGGGATTAGAACAGGCTGACAAGGAAGGTAGTGGAGTTCCCATCCCTGGAGGTGTTCAAGAAACCTGTGGCCATGATACTTGGGTACATGGTTTAGAGGGCATGGTGGTGCTAGGCTGCTGGTTGGACTGGATGATCTTGGAGGTCTTTTTCAACCAAACCAGTTCTATGTTCTCTTTTTACCCTAGTGCTAATGCACTGGCTGTCCCACTGCTATTCAGTTTGAGGCTAAGTTCAAATTAGAAGCAAACACCAGCTCCTGTAGTTTGTTCAGCAAAGCCCCACAACTCATTGAAGAAAGGAGCATTAACTTGGGGGGGTGTGCATAGAATTCAAGTTCTTTAAGGAAAAGTTAGCTTAGGAAGGGAACCACTGCTGTATATTATCAGCTGAGAGGACACTACAGCTTCTCGTAACCTGAAGGGGGCTACAAGAAAGCTGGGGAGGGACTTTTTAGGATCTCAGGTAGTGATAGGACTGGGGGGAATGGAATAAAGCTGGAAGTGGGGAGATTCAGGCTGGAGGTGAGGAAGAAGTTCTTCCCCATGAGAGTGGTGAGAGCCTGGAATGGGTTGTCCAGGAAGGTGGTTGAGCCCCATCCCTGGAGGTGTTTGCAGCCAGGCTGGATGAGGCTCTGGCCAGCCTGATGTAGTGTGAGGTGTCCCTGCCCATGGCAGGGGGCTTGGGACTGGATGATTCTTGTGGTCCCTTCCAACCCTGACTGATTCTATCATTCTATAATACTTCATTGAGCAATACTTGATGTGAAGCTGGAAGAGAGTGGATTTAAGCTTGATTAAAGCTGGAAGAGGGCATGTTTAGACTGGACACAGTGAGAGTGGGGAGATGCTGAAACAGGTTACCAGAGAAGTTGTGGGTGCCCTCTCCCTGGAGATGTTCCAGGGAGGCCATGTTGGATGAGTCCTTGTGCTGGGGCACACCCATCCTGGATGGGGCTGAGAAGAACCCAGCCCCAGGTGGACAAAAGAAATTTAATCTGGGGAGGGCTTGACCCCTCCCCTGCTGGGAGAAGGTGGTCCCCTGACTCAGAGGTGGTCTATTCCACTTCCCCTTCCTGTCCAGCAAGCCTATAAAAAGGGTGGATATCTTGCTGCTCTTCTCTTTTTCCTGCCTTGTCTGCTCGAGAGGACTTCCTGCTGCTGTTGCTGTCACTGTCTCCTGCACCGGACCACGTGGCTGGGGCCCTTTCTCTCTCTCAACTGAATCCACCAACATCCAGGGGAACACAAGGCCATCCAGGCTTGGTTTTGTATATTTTTTTCCCACTTACCCTCATCCCTCACCTCTGTGAACCCCCCCCCCCCCCCCTCCCGTTACTTATATATATATATATACGTAAAAAATTATTTCTCTTTTCCTTTCCCTTTTGTGAAAAAAGAAAAAAAAATATTCCTCCTACTTCTAAACCAACTTCAGAATATTTCTTTCAGGAATTTTTTTTTTCTTTTCCTTTCCCCTACCCCTTTTTTTTTTTTTTCCTTTCTTCTCTCTCTCCACCCTGCCGAGAAAAAAAGGAGAGGGACAGGGGGAGGAATTTATACCTATTATCATTTGAGGTCTTAAACTCAGAGCTCAAACTACCACAGTCCTTGAGCAACCTGGGCTAGTGGAAGGCGTCTCTGCCCGTGGCAGGGGGGTTGGAACTGGATGAGCTTTAAGGTCTCTTCCAACTCAAACGATTCTGTGACTTTAAAAGCGTCCTTGGTTGTCAGTGAATGTTAGGGAATATAAGCTGAGTATTGTGTCCGGTTGTAGGCTCCCCTGCTCAAGAGGGAGAAGGAACTACTGGAGAGAGTACAGAAGAATGCTGAGGGAAACATCTCTCTGAGGAGGAAAGGCTGAGAGGCCTCGGGCTGTTTAGCCTGGAGAAGAGCAGACTGAGAGGGATCATCTCAATGATGATCCCAACATTTCACTGTCCCCATGGCTAGTGCTTATTCTCTTCTTGCATATTTGTACTAAAGAGTTAGGTACAATCAATATTGAAAGGGTGGAGGTCATGAGGTTGAGGCCAGAATCTCAGTGGTGGCCAATAAAGGACAAGAGGCAAGGGATGCCAACTAGAACCCATGGGATTGGTTGTAATATGAGATAGCTTTTATTAACATAGAGCTTTGTGACCAAATGCCAAAGAAAAGTTGATGTAGCACATTGGCTTGATCTGTCATGTTATTTTTTTTTAATCACTCTAAACAACTCAATAAAAGTCAAAAAGTCAAAAGTCAAAAAACAACTCAAAAAAAGTCTCTACAGCCTGCCACCATAATCAGAGTAATTAGTCTTCATCCATTACATGTCAGCTGCTTCTGGATGTTCACTAAAGCTTAATAACTGTCATTCTCCACTGTAAGAACTGATATTAGAAGACATTACTATGAATTCATCACATTATACAACAGTTTGGCTTTTCCACATGCAGATTATGTTGCATTTTTTTTGTTAGAAACATTTATACACCCAGCAGTGACTTCTCTGCTCGCTCTGTCCTCTTAGGAGGAGAGCCTGAGGGAGCTGAGAGCTCTGGAGCTTGGAGAGGAGGAGCCTGAGGGTGACCTCATTGCTGGTGATGAAGATGTGCTGGGGGAGTGCCCAGAGGCTGGAGCCAGGCTCTGCTGGGTGATGCCCAATGCCAGCACAAGGGGCAGTGGTGGAAGCTGAGGCAGAGGAAGTTCCATGGAAACAGGAGGAAGAATTTTTTTCTCTGTGAGGGTGACAGAAGATTGGAAGAGGCTGCCCAGGGGGGTTGTGGAGTCTCCCTTTCAAGACCTGTCTGAATGTGTTCCTGTGTGATCTGCTCTAGGTGCTCCTGCTCTGGCAGGGGTGTTGGACTGGATGAGCTTTGGAGGTCCCTTCCAGCCCCTAACATTCTGTGATGCTGTGATTCTGTGTAACAAACCACAGGAAACCAGCATTTAACAATGGAAACTGTAATCAGACATTTTGTACTAGATGCACATCTTTGTGGTTACTGAATCTGGCAATAAAAAGGAAACTGGAGCACTCTCATTAATTCAACCACCTGGGCTTAAGGGAAAATGGAGATCTCTTTGTTTCAGTCACAGAACATGCAGATACTTGAGAACTTTCTAGGAAAGCTGTTGCCTGAACTTTTCCTCTCACAAAGTGGTGCACACTGAGGCCAAAAATGCATATGGCACTGCAGAAGCACTGACAGCCTAAGGGAACAGAATCACAGAATCAACCAGGTTGGAAAAAAAGTTTTGAGATCATCAGGGAGGTGGCTGAATCCCCATTCCTGGATGTGTCTCAAGGAAGAAGAGCTGCAGTGCTGAGGGACATGGTTTAGTACCAGACTTGGTAGGGTTAGTGACTGGTTGGACTCAATGATCTTCAAAGGTCTTTTTTCAACCCAAATTATTCTATGATTACATATGTTTATGTGTTTTGTAAAAGGCCCAACACACCAACAAACACAATCCTCATAACCTGAAGACTCAACACTGCATTTTTAACATCCTCCTATGAAACTGAAACACAGTGCCTCCAAATGCTGTCATAAAATTGAAATTAGTGGTGAGGGAAACATGCTTTTGAGCATTAATATGCATTGAAAAGTTAAACAATCACAGAATCACACACTTAACCAGGTTTGAAAAGACCTCTGAGATCATCCAGTGCAACCTATCACCCAACACCATCCAATCACCTAACCCATGGCACTGAGTGCCTCAGCCAGGCTGGTTTTAAACACTTCCAGAGACAGTGACTCAACCACCTCCCTGGGCAGCACATCCCAATGGCTAATCTCTCTGTCTGGGAAGAATTTCTTCCTCATATCCAGCCCAAACCTCCCCTGGTGCAGCTTGAGACTGTGTCCTCTTGTTCTGTCCCTGCTTGCCTGGGAGAAGAGCCCAACCCCCACCTTCCATCATCTTCACATCTTCCTGAAACTGAGGGGCCCAGAACTGGACACACCTGACTACAACCTCCCTTCATGTAGCTGATGCATTCTTACCTCCAGAAACTACAGAGTTCCTACAAGTGCATCCTCAATTTTAACTTCATAGTTTGTGAAGCAGTGACTACCAATTGCATGAACATGAACATGAGTTATATTATGTGGTTCTGTGATTTTCTGATAGGAAACTTTGGCTCACACCACTTTTAAGAGGGCAGCATAAAACCTTTGAAGCACCCCTTAACATTATTTTTCCTCTTCTCCAGGCTAAACAACTCCATTTTCCTCAGCTGCTTCTCCCCTGCCCTGTTCTCCAGACCCTTCCCCAGCTTTGTTGCCCTTCTCTGGACACACTCCAGCACCTTAATGCCCTTGTAGTGAGGAGCCCAAAACTGAACCCAGTACTCAAGGTATGGCCTCAGCAGTGCTGAGTACAGGCAGCAATCACTTTCAATGTCCTGCTGGCCACAGCATTGCCAGGATGCTGTTTGCTTTCTTGGCCACCTGAGCACACTGCTGTTCAGACAGCTTTCAGTCAGAACCCCCAGATCCTTTTTGCTGGACAGCTTTCCAGCCCCTCTGCCCCAAGGCTGTTTTATGCATGTAGTTGTTGTGATCCAAGTGCAGGAACTGACACTTGGCCTTGTTAAACCTCTACCACTGACCTCAGCCCATCCATCCAGCCTGTCCTGATCCCTCTGCAGAGCTTACTTACATTCAAGCACACCAGCACTGCCACCCCCCCTATGTCATCTGCAATATCTCATTGTAAAATTTCTCTTACCTAAGGTAGAGCTTAAATGCTGGTGCAGCCTTGCAGGCATTAGCCAGACCAAGCTGCTGCTGAAGATATTTTCAGCCACTGAAAAATGTTGGTGTTAGGTACAACTTACATGAGTATTAAGTCATTCCAAACCTCCTTTTGAAATTATTTCCTAATAATGGTGGTCCAGCAGTGTATTTGAACTCTGCATGCAAAGGGCTGGAGCTCCTCTGATATGAGGACAGACTAAGAGAGTTGGGGTTGTGCAGTCTGGAGAAGAGAAGGTTCCAAGGAGACCTTCCTGTGGCCTTCCAGGATCTGAAGGGGCTAAAAGAAATCTGGGGAAGGACTTTTGAGGGTGTCAGGGAGTGATAGGACTGGGGGGAATGGAGCAAAACTAGAAGTGGGGAGATTCAGATTGGATGTTAGGAAGAAGTTTTACACCATGAGGGTGGTGAGAGACTGGCAGAGGTTGCCCAGGGAGGTGGTGGAAGCCTCATGCCTGGAGGTTTTTTCAGCCAGGCTGGATGTGGCTGTGAGCAACCTGCTGTAGTGTGAGGTGTCAATGCCCATGGCAGGGGGATTGGAACTGGATGCTGCTTAAAATAAGATTAACTTAAATTTGGGACTGGTTTTTGTTTCTGGGGTTTGTTTGTTGGTCCAATTTTTAGCTCCGCAGTTCAAGAGGGACAGGGATCTACTAGAGAGAGTCCAAGGGAGGGCTACAAGGCACTGCCTTGTGAGGAAATGCTGAGAGCCTTGGGGCTGTTTAGTCTGAAGAGAAGGCTGAGAGGGATCTGATCAATGTCTATCAATAGCAGAGGGCTGGGGGTCAGGAAGGAAGGGACAGGGACAGCCTCTGCTCACTTGTGCCCTGGGATAGGACAAGGAGCAAGGGATGGAAACTCCAACACAGGAGGTTCCACCTCAACATGAGGAAGAACTTCTTCACTGTAAGGGTCCCAGAGCCCTGGAGCAGGCTGCCCAGAGAGGTTGTGGAGTCTCCTTCTGTGGAGCCTTTGCAGCCCTGTCTGGATGTGTTCCTGTGTGACCTGTGCTGGATTCTCTGGTCCTGCTCTGGCAGGAGGCTTGGACTGGAAGATCTCCAGAGGTCCTTTCCAACACTTAACATCCTGTGAGCCTGTGGTTTGGTGTTTTTTTTTTTTTTCTTGGTGGGTGGGTTTGGGGTTTTTTTGTTTGTTTTATGTATTCATAGAGTTTAATCTTTTGTTACCAGGCTTGAGGAAGCTGATCACACTCACAGGAATGCTAAGTGGTGCTAACTAAAGACAAAAGGCATCAACAGGCAAGGAGAGATTTGATGCAGTTCTCCCAGCTGCAGCTAAATTTCAGTGTGCATTAGAGACAGATAGAAAGAGAAAGATCTAAATGGCCTCCAGGTCAGTCATTTCATCTTTTTGCTCTTTGCAATGCCTTTTGAACCAGTTACGGGTGAATCCACTCTCAGTGTAAATTCCTTCTGACTAGGATGCTGCCATACCAAAAAGTCAGTTCTTCTAAGCTGTTCCCTCTGTAAATCAGGGCAAGGATGGTGTTTACAGTATTGAATGAACTGAGCACTTCTAACAGTTTTATCAGTCTTGAATTAAGGCAGATGTTGACAGGATTGAGGACTTAAAACCCTCTAAGTGAATTACTTTGCAAGGATAAGCTGTTTATTTCATCAGTTTGCTGGACATTAACCTTGGATTCTAAATTTAAGCTGCTTTATATCCTTTCCCAGACACATTAGCATTAGATCACTTCTGCTTTATCTCTGAAGGTTAACAGATTAATGACAATCTATGTATTCATGTGACTAAGCCACAACCTTCAGTTGCATCAGAAACAGGAAACAGAAGGTGAAGGACTACCACCTGCCATGCTCTGGAACTCAACCCAGCAGCCCGGACTGAAGAATGCTGCAATTGGATTAGAATCCTGGCTTCATGTTAGTGAACTAGGGTGTGCTCCTGCCCCTCTGCTCTGCCCTGGTGAGACCACATCTGCAGGATTGTGCCCAGTTCTGGGCTCCCCAGTTCAAAAGAGTATGCTGGACAGTGTCCAGTGGAGGCTACCAGGAAGATAAATGGAGCTGAAACGTGTGTCTGAGGAGGTAGGGCTGAGACCTGGGGATGTTTAGTGTGGAGAAGAGCAGACTGAGAAATGATCTTACCAATGGTTACAAATGCCTGCAGGGTGGGTGTCAGGAAGAAGGGTCCAGGCTCTTTTCACTGGTGTCCTAGGATAGGACAAGGGACAGTGGATACAGACTGGAACCCAGCAAGTTCCACCTCAACATGAGGAAAAACATTTTTCCTGTCAGAGTGACAGACCCCAGAGAGGAGTCTTCTTCTCTGGAGACTTTCCAGACCCACCTGGCTGTGCTCCTGTGTGATCTGCCCTGGGTGATCCTGCTCTGGCAGGGGTTTGGAGGTTGCTTCCAACCCCTAGCATTCTATGGTTTACTCTAACTAAGGAAACTAAGTTATTTGCTTTAACACAAGGAGAAACATGGCTCCCTGTGCTACCCTGACCTATCCATTCCTTGTTTGAAGGACTTTCTTCTCCTACCACCACTGATAAGATAGGTAAAGCCATTTGGCTAGGCTAGGAATTGCTCCTGACCCTACGTCAGTCTGTTCTGAACCTTGAGTATCACATCCAAGCTTCTGTACCAGCAAGAACAAAAAGAAGACTGGCTCTCAAATTAGGGAATTTGGTTTATTTCTTTTCAAAATGTTTTTCCCTGCTAATTTTTTCCTACCTTGGCAGTAACAAAACTGATCTGATGCACTTCTCCTGAGCATGTTTTTCTCATCAAATCATCACAGAATCACAGAATCACAACATCCATAAGGTTGGAAAAGTCCTCAAGGATCATCAAAGTCCAACCTGTCACCCAAGACCTCATGGCTACTAAACCATGGCACCAAGTGCCATGTCCAATCCCCTCTTGAACACCTCCAGGGATGGGGACTCCACCACCTCCCTGGGCAGCACATCCCAATGGCAAATGTCTCTCTCTGTGAAGAACTTTCTCCTCACATCCAGCCTAGACCTCCCCTGGCACAGCTTGAGACTGTGTCCTCTTGTTCTGGTGCTGCTTGCCTGGGAGAAGAGACCAACCCCCACCTGGCTACAACCTCCCTTCAGGCAGTTGTAGAGAGCAATGAGGTCTGCCCTGAGCCTCCTCTTCTCCAGGCTAAACACCCCCAGCTCCCTCAGCCTCTCCTCACAGGGTTGTGCTCCAGACCCCTCCCCAGCCTTGCTGCCCTTCTCTGGACACCTGCCAGCATCTCAATCTCCTTCTTAAACTGAGGAGCCCAGAACTGGACACAGCACTCAAGGTGTGGCCTAAGCAGTGCTGAGCACAGGGCAGAATGACTTCCCTGCTCCTGCTGGCCACACTCTTGCTGATGCAGGCCAGGATGCCATTGGCCTTCTTGGCCACCTGGGCACACTGCTGGCTCCTCTTCAGCTGCTGTCCACCAGCACCCCCAGGTCCCTCTCTGCCTGGCTGCTCTCCAGCCACTCTGACCCCAGCCTGTAGCTCTGCATGGGGTTGTTGTGGCCAAAGTGCAGCACCCGGCACTTGGACTTGTTAAATGCCATCCTGTTGGACTCTGTCCATCTGTCCAGCCTGGCAAGGTCCCTCTTCACAGACTCCTACCCTCTAACAGATCCACACCTGCTCCCAGCTTGGTGTCATCTGCAAATTTACTGATGGCTGACTCAATCCCCTCATTCAGCTCATCAATAAAGATATTGAAGAGGATGGGGCCCAGCACTGATCCCTGCACTCCTCTGGGTCTCCCATTTTAGCTAGCCCTTTGCCAGGATTTTCATCTATTGGACTTCTTTGTTTCCTATTCAAGTGAGTTTTATACTTGGGAAGTGTTCTGGATTGACAGCTCAGGAGAACTGAGTCCTCTGTTTACCCATGGCATAATTTCAATCTACAGTTAGAGGCATAACCTGAGAGGTGTTTGCTCTTGCCCACCATTACTTTGGAAGTTGGCACTACCTAGCACAAGAATCCTTCTTTGGATGGCTTGGATGGCTTGGAAAGTTGTCACTTATAATAGCTTTTTCTTTCTTTTTTTTTTTTTTTTAATCCACCTTTCACTGATAAACAGAATCACTCTTCTTTATTTTCTGTCCTCCAGAAAGGGATGATGAGGAGAACTACAGAATCACAAAATGGTAGGAGCTAAAAGGGACCTCCAGAGATCTAGTCCAACCCCTCCTATTAAAGCAAGCTCACCTAGGTCAGGTCACACAGGAACACACCCTGGCAAATTTTGGAAGTCTCCAGAGAGTCACAACTTCTCTGGGCAGACTGATCCAGTGCTCTGCACCCTCAAAGTGACTGGATGATCTGTCTGGGATTTCTGTCCTTGCTCACACTTAAAAGAACCCAGAGAGCTGTATCTGCAATACCCCTGTCACGGTTCAGCTTTCCTCCTTGACTTCTTGTCATGGTAATGTGGCAGTTTAGGCTGGGTGCCCCCTGCCACTGCCGCATGAGATACACCTCTGGTGTCCCAGGTACTCGCCCACTGGGGGTGGACACAGGAAACGGCATATTTCTACCCATAAATCCTGCTCCCTATAAAGCCATCTGCAGAGTCATCCTCTTCCTCTTTCTTCCCTCTCTGCTCCCATGGGAGATGTCCTCTCTTATCGGGTAATGCCGGGGGGGTATCTCAGGCCTCTTAGGCCTGGCTAGGCCTAATGCCAGGAGGAGAATGGAGGGGGGGGGCAGTCTCAGACCTGGCCAGCCTGAGACTTGCCTAGCAGTGGGAGGTGGGGGGGGGGGGGGGGGGGGGGGGGGGGGGGGGGGGGGGGGGGGGGGGGGGGGGGGGGGGGGGGGGGGGGGGGGGGGGGGGGGGGGGGGGGGGGGGGGGGGGGGGGGGGGGGGGGGGGGGGGGGGGGGGGGGGGGGGGGGGGGGGGGGGGGGGGGGGGGGGGGGGGGGGGGGGGGGGGGGGGGGGGGGGGGGGGGGGGGGGGGGGGGGGGGGGGGGGGGGGGGGGGGGGGGGGGGGGGGGGGGGGGGGGGGGGGGGGGGGGGGGGGGGGGGGGGGGGGGGGGGGGGGGGGGGGGGGGGGGGGGGGGGGGGGGGGGGGGGGGGGGGGGGGGGGGGGGGGGGGGGGGGGGGGGGGGGGGGGGGGGGGGGGGGGGGGGGGGGGGGGGGGGGGGGGGGGGGGGGGGGGGGGGGGGGGGGGGGGGGGGGGGGGGGGGGGGGGGGGGGGGGGGGGGGGGGGGGGGTGGGGGGGGGGGGGGGGGGGGGGGGGGGGGGGGGGGGGGGGAAGGAAGAGCCCTGAGGGATTGGGTAGACCCTCAGGTGGGAGGAAGGGAGGATTGGGAAGCTTTTGGGAATTCTGTGAGGGGGTTCTGTATGCTTTAGGATGTTCTTTTCCACTATGCTTTGTAGTTTGTAGTTTTCTGTAGCTTCACCAATTGCTTTCCCATTTAAACTTTTTCCATCACTCTCCAATCCGTTTGTGTGTGTCATTCTTTTGTCCCTTTCGGGGCAAGAGATGTTCTGGCTGGCCTCAAACCAGCACACCCTTCATGTCCACGTGAGAATTCAATGCTCTTTCTGGGAGTTCACCAGGAGCTTGGAGGACAGGCTGAGAGAGTTGGGGTTCTTCAGTCTGAAGAAGAGAAGGCTCTGAGGAAACCTTCTTGTGGCCTTCTAGGATCTGAAGGGGGCTACAAGAAAGCTGGGGAGGGACTTTTTAGGGTGTCAGGGAGTGATAGGACTGAGGGGGATGGATCCAAGCTAGAGGAGGGGAGATTTACATTCGACATTAGGAAGACGTTGTTCCTTGTGAGGGTGAGACACTGAAACAGGTTGCCCAGGGAGGTGGTGGAAGCCTCATGCCTGGAGGTTTTTGCAGCCAGGCTGGATGTGCTCTGAGCAACCTGATCTAGTGTGAAATTTTGGAACTGGATGATCCTTGAGGTCCCTTCCGACACTGACAATTCTATGATTCTATGATTTCTATCTCTTTTTTGGCCCTTCACTCTAGCTGCTACTAGCTGGTACTTTTGCTTGGCTTTACTGCCTTTGGCTCTGTTCCTTGTTGTGGCCAGGTACTAGCAGGGCTATATTAACTGCTTTCTCCTCCTTCCCTTCTGCAGGGTGAGGAAGAAAGGGGTTGGGTGGTGGGGGGAGAAGGAGGCTGTTGGTAGCCCCCTGGCTTTGTCCAGAGGTGTCTCTGTGTGGTTTCTAAATTGTAAAAATCTGTAAATATACATTCCATACATATTTATTGCATTTCACATTTCTAGGCTTTAGTCAGCTTATAAATAATAACTTCCTTTGCTTCCAAACCTTCTGAGCTAGTCTGGTGATTTATTTTGGGGGGTGATTCTCCAAATTTATACTGAGGGGAACTTCCTAAACTCACCACAGAGAAATACCATAAAAAGCACTCTGTGCATCAAAGCTTGAACACTTTGCTTCAAAGGTTGACCAAACCACAGTATCTTCAAGACCAAATCAGCTCTGTGATGGGGCAACCTTGGATGGTGCATGAGCAACCTACTCTAGCTGAAGATGTATGTACCTGCTCACTGCAAGGGGCTTGAACTAGATGACCCTGAAAGTTCCCACCCCACCCAAACCATTCTCTGACTTTTTGCTCCATCCACTGAGCATGATTTACCAAGCAGAGGAAGTCCAGGCACCGCAGTCCCACTGACCAAGGTTACCAACTGAGATAAAAATTCAAATGTCTATACATCACCACAGCCAATTTAGTTTTCCAAATGGAAATAACTTCACAGCTTAGCCCCAGCTTGGGAAAAGTTGCACAGAAAATTGCATGTCAAGATGATAAATCTGTCAATTTAGGAAGCAGCTTATTGTTATGGGTCATGACACCAACAGGGAAATTGGGCCCCTCGCTCCAGCACAGGCACTGAGGTACTGGAGTATATCCTGAGAAGAGCATCAAAGCTGGTGAAGGGTCTGGAGAAGAGGGAGCTGAGGGAACTGGGGGTGTTTAGTCTGGAGAAGAGCAGGCTGCTCTCCACAACTTCCTGAAAAGAGGTCAGAGCCAGGAGAGTTCCTGTTTCTTCTCCCAAGGAACTAGCAATCGGATGAGAGGAACTGGATTCTAATTGCACCAGGGGAGGTTGAGATTGGATATTAGGAAAAACATCTTTGCTGCAACAGTGGTCAGGGATTGGCACAGGCTGCCCAGGGAGGTGGTGGAGTCCGCATGCCTGGCAGTGTTCAAGAAACCTGTGGCCATGGCACTTGGGGACGTGGTTTAGTGGCCATGGTGGTGTTGGGTTATATGTTGGACTCAATGACCTTAGAGGTCTTTTCCAACCAGAACAAACCTATGATTCTGTAGTTCCTGACCAAAAGGTGCCTTTAACTGGGCTAATAGGATTGATCTATGATCAGGAGAATTGTTTCTGCATGAAGTTCTAACTGAATGGTTCCTTTTGCATCATTGCCTGGCACTAACCTGGAGAACACTTCAGCTTGGAATCACTGCTTTGCCTGAAGGAGTTATGAACTGAACAAACATAAATAAATTGAACCAAAATTCTAACTGGTTTTCAAGCAAATAAAGGGGGAAAAAAAAAAGATAAAGGGAAAAATATTGACAAATAAATTTAGCTTATCAGCCTGGAATCACTGCTTTGCCTGGAGGAAATAGGAACTGTATAAACACAGATAAATTGAATAAAATTTCTAATTGGTTTTCAAGTAAGTATAGGGGGGAAAGAAAGAAAAAAATATTGACAAATAAATTTAGTTTATCTGAATTGTTGTTTTTTTTTTTTTAAACATGAAAATGCTTTCCCCTACATTAGCTCCACTAGAATCTACTCTTTCTGTATCATTACACTTAATATTAAGTCAGTTGTAGTTTTGAAGACATTAAAGGGAAATATCCATCCTAAAATAGGAGTTCTTGTAAAAATGTTTGGGAAAATGCTTTATCTGCTAGAAGATTATTTTTGCAGTTCTTCCTCTCTTAATTTCCTAACCTCCCTGTAGCAAAACTGAGAGAATACTGATATGGAAAAGAAATTGTATACACTTAGAAATTAAAGCTTCTTTAATTAGCAGGGTTTTTTTCCAGACAGAAAGGTGGAAGTCAATCACAGAATCACAGACTGGGTTACAAGGGACCTCTAAAGCTCACCCAGTCCCTCCTCCCCACAGTCAGCAGGGACATCCCCAACTAGATCAGGTTGCCCACAGCCCTGCCCAGCCTCACCTTGAAGATCTCCAGGGATGGGGACCTCAACCACCTCCCTGAGCAACCTGTCCCAGTGTTCCACCACGCTCATGGTGCAGAACTTGTTGCTAAATAAAACAAAGAACTCGCTGAGGAGCTAAGATCAAGCAGAATATTTGTGCATAAAACTAGCAGGACTCGCAGACCTCTGTCTGAAAAGAACTAATTATAAACCTTAATCAGGACTTTATACATCTCATGAAGGTAATGAGCGGCCCCTTCTATTCTTGCTGCTAATTCTACATTATGGTTATCCCCTCTCCTTCTGCTTCTGAGTGACGGTGCCTAGTTTTTTCTTTTTCCTTGAATTTTTATCCTGTGTTATTTTACTGAGATACCTTAAAAGTAATTGTTTTAATTATTTTATTATTTTTGTTTTAAACAAAAACCTGACAACTGAATCCTTCTTGAAGGATGGTTCAGGTACTTCTCAGTGATTATGTGATAATGTTTTCCTAAGTATAAGAACTCCCTTTTAACTCTGGCATAGGTGACTCTGCAACACCACACACAATCCTAGGCTGTCTGCAGAAAGGGACCTGGGGGTGCTGATGGCCAAGCAGCTGAATAGGAGCCAGCAGTGCCCAGGTGGCCAAGAAAGCCAAAGGCATCCTGGATGGGATCAGCAATGCTGTGTCCAGCAGGAGCAGGGAGGGGATTGTCCCCTGGGACTCAGCTCTGGGGAGGCCACACCTGGAGCGCTGTGTCCAGTTTGGGGCAGCTCAATCCAAGAGAGATGTGGAGGTGCTGGAGCCAGGGCAGAGGAGGGCAAGGAAGCTGGGAAGGGCCTGGAGAAGAAATCTGATGGAGAGAGACTGAAGGAGCTGGGAATGGATAGTGTGAAACAGAGGAGGCAGAGGGGAGACCTCCTGGCTGTCTACAGCTAACTGAAAGGAGGTTGTGGAGAGTTTGGTGCTGGTCTCTTCTCACAGGTAATTAATGACAGAACAAGAAGGAATGGCCTCAGGCTGTGATAGGGCAGGTTTAGACTGAAGAATTTTTTCCTGGCAAGAGTGGTCATGTATTGGAATGTGCTGCCCAGGGAGGTGGTGGAGTCCCCAAGCCTGGCTGTGTTTGAAGGTGGTTTGGCTGTGGTGCTTGGGGCTCTGGTTCAGGGGTGACCCTTGTAGAGTAGGGTTCATGGTTGGCCTTGGTAATCCTGAGGGACTTTCCCAGCCTGAATGATTCTATGATTGTGTGTTTATCTGAAGAGCCATAGAAGCTCTCCATTCACATGAACCTCATTTCCTGGTTCTGAAGACAAGTCCTAAAATGCAGAACATAAAGCAGGCACTGAGGTAGAGCTGCAGTGTCACAGTGCCGCAGGCACCTCCAGCAGCCTGCCACTGCCTGAAGGAGCCTGACACACAGCTGGAGCCTGGCACTCAGTTGGAGCCTGGCACTCAGCTGGAGCCTGGCACACAGCTGGGAGGGACATTTTACAAGGGCTTGAAGTGATAGGATGAGAGGGAATGGCTTTAAGATGAAAGAGGAGAAGTAGACTGGATATGGGGAAGAAATCATTCGCAGTGAGGGTGGTGAGACACTGGAACAGGCTGCCCAGGGAGGCTGTGGATGCTCTCTCCCTGAGAGAGGCTGGATGAGGCCTGGAGCAGCCTGGTGCTGGTGGGAGGTATCCCTGCCCATGGCAGGGGGTTGGAACTGGATGAGCTTTAAGTTCCCTTCCAGCCCAAATGTGGTGGGTTTAGGAATCGCCCCCCCAAGGTGAATTTGGAGAATTACCCCCAGAGTAAATCACCAGACTAACTCAGATGGGTTGGGAAGTAAATGAAGCTCTATTGACAAGCAATCCAAAACCTAGAAATACAAAATGCAACGAATATGTACAAAATAAATATATATTTACAATGTCTGAACAACACAGAGATCCTTCTGGACAAAGCCAGGGGGGCTGCTCATAGCTTCCTCCTTTTCCCACTCCCTCTCCTTCCTTTCTCAGTACCTCACAGACACAGGCAGCAAAGGTCAGGAAAAGAGCTCAGGGAGCAATGCAAAAGCAGAGATCACAAAGAGAGAAGAAGTGGAAAGAGACAGCATAGTTTATGCAGCTAACTTGTATCCCAATTAACAACCCAATGGATTTATCATTATTTTTCTTTTACATCCAATGGTAATTTATTTATCTTTTACTCACAGTTGTCCAGGAAGTTCCTATTCTTTGTTTATAGTTAAGAAGCTGAGCTAAGTACATTCTCCAAAACACAACACCAGACCGTGATTCTCACAATTCACTTTTAAACATGCTTTGTTTGGAGTGAAGTCATCAGTTTCAGAACCAGAGCCTACAGATTTCCATCATGTAATGAAAGCTCATGACAAACTCTTATGGTTTTTGTAGTGGCACACCAAAATTTCAGAATAGAAATAATGCCAGGAGCCCCACTAAACTCACTTCAAATAGAATCATAGAATCATAGAATCAACCAGGTTGGAAGAGACCTCCAAGATCATCCAGTCCAACCTAGCACCCAGCCCTAAGCAATCAACCAGACTGTGGCACCAAGTGCCTCATCCAGGCTTCTCTTGAACATCTCCAGGGATGACAACTCCATCACCTCCCTGGGCCGCACATCCCAATGGGCAATCACCCTCTCTGTGAAGAATTTCCTCCTCACATCCAGCCTATACCTCCCCTGGCACAACTTGAGACTGTGTCCTCTTGTTCTGCTGCTGGTTGCCCAACCCCCACCTGGCTACAACCTCCCTTCAGGCAGTTGTAGAGAGCAATGAGGTCTGCCCTGAGCCTCCTCTTCTCCAGGCTAAACAACCCCAGCTCCCTCAGCCTCTCCTCATAGGGTTTGTGTTCCAGGCCCCTCCCCAGCTTTGTTGCCCTTCTCTGGACACCTTCCAGTCCCTCAACATCTCTCTTGAATTGAGGAGCTCAGAACTGGACACAATACTCAAGGTGTGGCCTGACCAGAGCTGAGTACAGGGGAAGAATAACCTCTCTTGTCCTGCTGGCTACAAATACTGCAGATGGGATGCCATGAGCCCTCTATTTTAGGCAGGCAAAGGATACTCTAACTGATTAGCAAAGATGCACAGACATCCAGCTTATGTCAATAAAAGCACTGCACATCAATCACCTTGGTGGTCACTGCCCTGCTGCCCACATGAAGACATTTCAGAGAATTCTCCCTTACCATGACCCTTACTTTAACACCAGCAGAACCTGAGCAGTTTCTTTTTCTTTGGCATGTAGAACTCCTTTAACAGTTTGTAGGTTCTTGTTTAAAAAGCTCTCTGCGTCCTGGTAGATCCAGGGACCTTGTTCCTCCTTCAGCCTCTCATGACCCATGATGGCTCTCATGGCTGCTGTGACAGTTTGATTTCAGGTGACTCATCTGCCAGCCAACTACAAAAATACCACGAGGTAGCAGAGCAAGGAGACAACAATGAAATTCTCTGCCAGAGGCATCAACTCAAGTTCCTGTTGCTCTGAGAGACTGTCATGCCTTCTGAGGGATCCTTATCCCCAGGTGAACTCCAGGCCTTCCAGAGGCTCTTCTAGAGCACTCTACTCCCAGTTCAGCAGAGGGCAGGGTGGGGCAGGTAATCCTTCTGACTTGTCAGGCTGTCAGTAACCTCTACTCCATCCCTGACACCCAAAAAGAGGGGTGATAGGTGTTGGGATAAGGCCTCAGCATGGCACTCTCACCCCCTGGCCAGGAGCCCTATGCACGCACAGCAATCTGCTATATACTGCTTGCTTCTGAACTCCAGACTTCCCTTCTCCCTGCCCCAAAGCTTGTTCCTGTGTGCCACCCTGACTGCTCGGGAGAGATTTTTCTACATCTTTCCCAGAGATGCCTTTTCCTTCCTAACACACCCCTCAGGCTGTGCTGACATCCAACCAGAGCTGGACAGGCTGAGAGCTGGCTGCAGGCAAACCTCATGGAGTTCAATAAGGACAAGGTCAGGGTCCTGCATCTGGGGAGGAATCACAGCAGGCACCAGGACAGGTTAGAGGCTGCCCTGCTGGAGAGCAGCTCCACAGAGAAAGACCTTGGAGTGCTGGTGGGCAGCAAGTTCTGCATGGGACAGCAATGTGCCCTTGTGGCCAAGAGAGCCAATGGCATCCTGGGGGACAGCAAGAAAAGTGTGGCCAGCAGGGCTAAGGAGGTTCTGCTCCCCCTCTGCTCTGCCCTGCTGAGACCACAGCTGCAATCCTGTGTCCACTTCTGGGCTCCCCAGTTCAAGAGAGACAGAGACCTGCTGGAGAGAGTCCAAGGGAGAGGCAGGAGGATGCTTAGGGGACTTGAGCATCTCCCCTGTGAAGAGAGGCTGAGAGCCCTGGGGCTGTTTAGTGTGGAGAAGAGAAGGCTGAGAGGGATCTGATCAATGTCTCTCAAGAGCTGAGGGCTGGGGGTCAAGTGGAGGGGGCCAGGCTCTTGTGGGTGGTGCACAGCAAGAAGCCAAGGAACAATGGAGACAAACTGGAACAGAGAAGGTTTCAGCTCAACAGAAGGAGAAACTTCTTTGGTGTGAGGGCCCTGGAGCAGGCTGCCCAGAGAGGTTGTGGAGTCTCCTTCTCTGGAGCCTTTCCAACCCCACCTGGATCATTCCTGTGCAGACTGCCCTGGGTGATGCTGCTCTGGCAGGGGGTTGGACTGGATGATCTCTGGAGGTCCCTTCCAACCTCTAATGTTCTGTGATTCTATGACCATAGGTGAGAGACTGGGCAAAATGTTTCGCATGGTGGGAGTTGGAATGGACCTCCAGAGATCACCCAGGCCAGTCCCCCTGCTAAAGCAGGGTCACCCACAGCAAGCTGCCCAGGAGCACTTGCAGGTGAGTTTGGAATCTCTCTAGAGAAAGAGACTCCACAGACTCTCTGGGCAGCCTGCTCCAGTGCTCTGTGACCCTCCAAGTCAAGAAGTTTTCAAATGTTGTAGATTCCTTTCAGGGTTGGTCAGCACCAGTAACTCTGGTTCTGAGAACAATTCCTGAATTCTCAGTATTACAGGGAGTCATCTTGGAATGAGATTTGAAAGGACAAATATCCTTTTGCAGTTTTCAAATACATTTCTTCACAGCTCCTTCATTTGGAGAAGTAAAAGTCATTTTATGTGATAATTGGATCCCTCTTGATCTGTAATCACCCACAACTGCTTTCTTCTCTGCATTTCTTCTCTCTTAATATTTCCTAAAATGCTCAGAATGGAAAAAGAACATTCCAGATGCTGCCTAAGTACCTTTTTCATGATGATTGCATTTTAAGCAGCATCACCATCTCAGGATGTGTTTTAGAAGCCTTTATATTGCTGTCTGAAAAGGGCAAAGGAGGTAGTGTGCAGAGACAATCTTCCCTGTCACTGAACAGCCACTGTGCAAAGACAGGAGTGGAGCAGCTGGAATTACTTGCTGAAATGAAGCACAGCAATATCTGAATTGTCTTTGAGAAGTGTTGGACTGGTCCAGCCTAGAGAAAGATTTTCCATTGCTATCAAATGCTAGAAATTGAAGTCACCACACCAGCTTTATGCAGCTTCATCTGAAAGGTGCAAGGGAACTTTAATGGAATTCATAGAATAGTTTGGGGTTGGTAGGAACCTTTAAAGAGCATCTAGTCCAACCTCCCTCAGCCTGGTGTCACCTGCAAACATGCTGAGGGTGCAAGTTCACTGTTCACCACCTGTGCATTCTTAAAAAGAAAATGGATTTGCAAAGTTTTAAGAGCAGGAGCTGTGCTAAGATAGAGGCAAAAACATCTGAGTGCCTCTGTATCTATCTATGTAAAGACAGCCTGAGAGAGCTGGGGCAGTTCAGTCTGGAGAAGAGAAGGCTCTGGGGAGACCTTAGAGCTGCAGTTCAGTATCTGAAGGGGACTTACAGGAAGGCTGGGGAGGGACTGTTCAGAAGGGCCTGTGGTGGTAGGATGTGGGGCAATGGTTTGAAACTGGAACAGGCTAAATTTTGGTTCGACATCAGGGGGAAGTTCCTCACAATGAGGGTGGTGAAATACTGGAACAGGTTGTCCAGGGAGGTAGTGGAGGCCTAATCCCTGCAGGCATTCAAGGTCTAACTTGGTGATACCCTGATTAACCTGATCTTCTTGAAGATGGCCATGCTCACTGCATGGGGTGGGACAAGATGACCTCCAAGGGCCCCTTCCAACCTGATGCATTCTATGATACCAGTTTGAACTAAACTATAGCTACTGATTTGGTTGTCTGTGCTTTCAAAATACATAGCCTTGACTTTGATTACAGTTCATGGTAGTGAGTACTAAAAAAAACTCATTGTGATGAAATCTGCATATGCACAGCTCCTGCTTTTGGCAGACTAAAGCACATCTTCTGAAGAAGATGGTAAATAACTTATTTCCCTTAATGCTCTTCAGAAGTTAAGACCTGAAGCATTTTGTAGCCTTGCCAAATGCAAGAAAAGAGATGACAGACTTGATCCTAAAACCTCATGTGTGCCCATAGGAGCCACCTCAGTTTTCCAAGTGTGCTATATAGTGAAGTACCTCTGTATGCAGGTCCTGCTGTAGCTGCATCCTTACTTCTACAATCACAGACATTTACTCCCTAAAACAAACTTATGGCAAGACCTGAGCCATCAGAGATTCATATACTTGGTAGAATTCTATCAATCCACCTAAGACTGCAGGTGATGCAAGAGGTGCAGTGACAGGGCAAGGAGCAATGGCTTCAAACTAGAGCAGAGCAGATTGAGATTGGATGTGAGAACAAGTTCCTTACCATGAGGGTGGTGGAACACTGTAACAGGTTGTCCAGGGAGGTGGCTGTGGCCCCATCCCTGGAGATCTTCAAGGTGAGGCTGGACAGGGCTGTGGGCAACCTGATCTAGTTGGGGATGTCCCTGCTGACTGCAGAGGGGTTGGACTGGATGACTTCTGGAGGTCTCTTCCAGCCCAGATCATTCTATGATTCTATATCTCTGACCTGAAAATGATCCTTTTGTTGAAAGTTTAATCCAAATAACTAAACTACAAGCTTTCAGCTTTTACAAAATCACATTTTATGTCAGGAAAAAAAAAAGCCTCAACACTTGACTGAAATAAAACCTTTATGTGGTCTGCTTTCAAGACTTGGCCTAATCAGCCTTGTACTAACAGCATTTGGAAGAGCTGATGGAAGTCATTAGTGTAAGTCCCCTATGGTGTCACCGCTAATGCATATAGAGTATAGAGAATAACTCATTTAAGATTTTTAAATTCATTTCCATGTTGCTTCCTATCCTCACTGAAGATCTAAACCAGACTTATGCAGTGGAAGAGAGATCTTTTTGAAATACTTATTCCTAATGACTGCCCAAGTTCAGACATGAGATGGAAAAGAAAAAAGGAAAGGAAAAGCCCTGTTGAGTGATCAGATACCTGTCACTTCCTCTGAAAACATTACTGACTCCTGAAAATTAAGTAGCCACATATCTAAGGACTGATGCCTGAAATGCCCTTCATTGTGCAGGCTCTACAGAGGGACTTGGATAGGTTGGGTCCATGGCCAACGTTCACAGGAGGAGCTTCAACAAGGCCAAGTGTCAGGTCCTGCACTTGAGGCACAACAACGTCAAGCAAGGCTACAGGCTTGGGGCAGTGTGGCTGGAAAGCTGCTGGCAGAAAGAGTCCCAGGGGTGCTAATGGCCAAGCAGCTGAAGAGGAGCCAGCAGTGCCCGGGTGTCCTTCCTGACCAACATGATCTCCTTCTCTGCTCAGGAGAGTGCCTGGTGGGTGTGGGGCAGGCTGTGACTATAGTCTGCCTGGACTTCAGCAAGGCCTTTGACCCCATCCCCCATGGCAAACTCCTGGCCAAGCTGTCAGCCTGTGGCTTGGTCAGGAGCACTCTGTGCTGGGGTAGGAACTGGCTGGAGGGCAGGACCCAGAGAGTGGTGGTGAATGTTGCCACTGCCAGCTGGCAGCCTGTCACTAGTGGTGACCCCCAGGGATCAGTGCTGGGCCCCGTCCTCTTCAATATCTTTATTGATGAGCTGGATGAGGGGATTGAGGCCATCCTCAGTAAGTTTGCAGGTGACACCAAGCTGGGGGCAGGTGTGGATCTGTCAGAGGGTAGGAGGCTCTGCAGAGGGACCTTGCCAGGATGGACAGATGGACAGAGTCCAACAGGATGGCATTTAACAAGTCTGAGTGCCAGGTGCTGCACTTTAGCCACAACAACCCCAGGCAGTGCTACAGGCTGGGGACAGAGTGGCTGGAGAGCAGCCAGGCAGAGAGGGACCTGGGGGTGCTGGTGGACAGCAGCTGAAGAGGAGCCAGCAGTGTGGCCAGGTGGCCAAGAAGGCCAATGGCATCCTGGCCTGCATCAGCAAGAGTGTGGCCAGCAGGAGCAGGGAAGTCATTCTGCCCTGTGCTCAGCACTGCTTAGGCCACACCTTGAGTGCTGTGTCCAGTTGTGGGCTCCTGAGTTTCAGCAAGATGTTGAGATGCTGGCAGGTGTCCAGAGAAGGGCAGCAAGGCTGGGGAGGGGTCTGGAGCACAGCCCTGTGAGGAGAGGCTGAGGGAGCTGGGGGTGTTTAGCCTGGAGAAGAGGAGGCTCAGGGGTGACCTTATTGCCCCCAAGTACCATGGCCACAGGTTTCTTGAACGTCTCCAGGGATGGTGACAACACCAGCTCTCTTGGCAGCCTGTTCCAATGTCTGACCACTCTTGCAGCAAAGATTTTTTTTTCTAATATCCAACCTAAATATCTCCTGGCACACTTTCAGTTCCTTTCCTCTCATTCCCAAGAAAGGGAATCCACTACCTGTCTGGACAGCCTGCTTCAGGACTCCAGCACCCTCAATGTAAAGAGATTTCTCCTTAAGTTCAAGTGGAAGCTCCTGTGTTTGCATTCATTGCCCCTTGTCTTTTTACTGGCCATCACTGAAAAGAGTCCAATGCCATCCTCTTCACCTTTCCTCTGTAAATATTGATTCACATTTCGAAGATCCCCTCTCAGTTTGCTATTCTCTAGCCTAAACAGCCCCAGGTCTGTAACCTCACCTCAGAAATATGCTCCCAGCCCCTCAGCCTCTATGTGGCCCTCATTTGGACTCTCTCCAGTAGTTCCCCATCTCTCTTCAGCCAAGAAGCCTAGGAATGGACACAACACTACAGGGGTGAGTAGAACTCCTGCTGACCTGCTGGCCAGAGTCTTCTTAATGCACCCCAGAATGCTGTTGGCCTTCTGGCCACAAGAGCACATTGCTGGTGCAGGGCCAAATAGCTGTCCACCTCCACTTTCATGTCCTTCTCTGCATAGCCATTTTCCCACAGGTCAGCCCTACCCCTCTGCTGGTACAGGGCACTCTACACTTCCCCTGTTCTCTGCTGGTCCTTTTATTTTTCAGCTCCAGCTTCTTCACTGGCTCTCGACACACTCAATGCTCCCCCCAAAAATGTGCTCTGAAGTAGATTGGAAAAGCAAAAATCACTGTACATGTGAAATGCAGATGAAAGCCATGCAGGTGCTGAAGAGGTTTCAGTGTAGATGTAAATGTCAGCCATGCAGATGTGGAAGGGGTTTCAGTGTAGATGTAAATGTCAGCCATGCAGCTGTGGAAGGGGTTTCAGTGTAGATGTAAATGTCAGCCATGCAGATGTGGAAGGGGTTTCAGTGTAGATGTAAATGTCAGCCATGCAGCTGTGGAAGGGGTTTCAGTGTAGATGTAAATGTCAGCCATGCAGCTGTGGAAGGGGTTTCAGTGTAGATGTAAATGTCAGCCATGCAGCTGTGGAAGGGGTTTCAGTGTAGATGTAAATGTCAGCCATGCAGCTGTGGAAGGGGTTTCAGTGTAGATGTAAATGTCAGCCATGCAGCTGTGGAAGGGGTTTCAGTGTAGATGTAAATGTCAGCCATGCAGCTGTGGAAGGTGTTTCAGTGTAGATGCAAATGTCAGCCATGCAGCTGTGGAAGGGGTTTCAGTGTAGATGTAAACGTCAGCCATGCAGATGTGGAAGGGGTTTCAGTGTAGATGTAAACGTCAGCCATGCAGCTGTGGAAGGGGTTTCAGTGTAGATGTAAATGTCAGCCATGCAGATGTGGAAGGGGTTTCAGTGTAGATGCAAATGTCAGCCATGCAGCTGTGGAAGGGGTTTCAGTGTAGATGTAAATGTCAGCCATGCAGCTGTGGAAGGGGTCTCAGTGTAGATGTAAACGTCAGCCATGCAGCTGTGGAAGGGGTTTCAGTGTAGATGTAAATGTCAGCCATGCAGATGTGGAAGGGGTTTCAGTGTAGATGTAAATGTCAGCCATGCAGCTGTGGAAGGGGTTTCAGTGTAGATGTAAATGTCAGCCATGCAGCTGTGGAAGGGGTTTCAGTGTAGATGTAAATGTCAGCCATGCAGCTGTGGAAGGGGTCTCAGTGTAGATGTAAACGTCAGCCATGCAGCTGTGGAAGGGGTTTCAGTGTAGATGTAAATATCAGCCATGCAGCTGTGGAAGGGGTTTCAGTGTAGATGTAAATGTCAGCCATGCAGATGTGGAAGGGGTTTCAGTGTAGATGTAAATATCAGCCATGCAGATGTGGAAGGGGTTTCAGTGTAGATGTAAATGTCAGCCATGCAGCTGTGGAAGGGGTTTCAGTGTAGATGTAAATGTCAGCCATGCAGCTGTGGAAGGGGTTTCAGTGTAGATGTAAATGTCAGCCATGCAGATGTGGAAGGGGTATCAGTGTAGATGTAAATGTCAGCCATGCAGCTGTGGAAGGGGTTTCAGTGTAGATGTAAATGTCAGCCATGCAGCTGTGGAAGGGGTTTCAGTGTAGATGTAAATGTCAGCCATGCAGCTGTGGAAGGGGTTTCAGTGTAGATGTAAACGTCAGCCATGCAGCTGTGGAAGGGGTTTCAGTGTAGATGTAAATGTCAGCCATGCAGCTGTGGAAGGGGTTTCAGTGTAGATGTAAATGTCAGCCATGCAGCTGTGGAAGGGGTTTCAGTGTAGATGTAAACGTCAGCCATGCAGCTGTGGAAGGGGTTTCAGTGTAGATGTAAATGTCAGCCATGCAGCTGTGGAAGGGGTTTCAGTGTAGATGTAAATGTCAGCCATGCAGCTGTGGAAGGGGTTTCAGTGTAGATGTAAACGTCAGCCATGCAGCTGTGGAAGGGGTTTCAGTGTAGATGTAAATGTCAGCCATGCAGCTGTGGAAGGGGTCTCACATATTTGTGAAAGCAGACTTTCCATATGGTGAGGGCTGTTGTCAGCAGTGTTTTGTGAGAAGGGCTTGCAAGCAAATGATTACAGAAGGTGGAGCTGATGCCTTGTCAGCCTAACAATAGATCAAGACACATTTACAAATATTACCTCCAGTGTCAGCAGAACTCACTGGCAACTTGGCTGTTTTCTATGCAAACAATCAAGATTAAAAGAGAGTCTAAATGACCTTTTGTCACACCCATCAGTGAATTGCAGGGAAGAGGTAATCAAACATCACATCTCCTCAGCCTCAGAGCTAAGCATTATTTGAAGTGGATCTACTTCAGATGCATTGTGCAGCTCGCTGAGGGAGTGGCAGCTGCAACCTTGGGGGAAAAAAATAGCATAAACCTTTTGCTCCTGTAGTATATTACACAGAGAGGTTCTTTGCAGCCTGCTCAAATCACTGTTTGTTTCATCACTTTTGATCCTGAGGTAAACTGTTGAGAAGTAATCAGTGTCATTGACCCCCTGCTTGATTAACTCCATTCTTCAGTGGTCTCTGGGGTTAATACCACTTTTATTACCTTTTTGACTGGATAACTTTATTGAATGTCATGGGGCAGCACTAAGAGCCTTTTGACTGAAAGAAACAGCACCTCCACTACTCTGTATAGAAAGAGAAGTCTAAAAAATGTTTGGGGACCTCCTGACATTTCTTCAAATCATTTGGTGGGTGGAGAGGAATAAAAACCAAAACCAAACCCCAGAAACAAAAAACCTCCTGACCCCTCCCAACATAGAAAAGCAAATAAGCAACAAAACCAACCAACCAACCTACCTCACTGCCCCCCAAAAACCAAAAATCCCCCCAAACAAACAAAACAACCCAAAAATCCCAAGTTAAAACACCAAAACACAACCCACCCACCCCTAAAAACCAGAATTCCCAAAGTAATAAGAACAACAAAAAAACCCCAAAGTGACAACAACAAAAGGCCCAAACAAATAATTTTAGAACACCCTAACACCCTATGGAGAGAGCTTTGTAGCATTATTGAAACAATCATAGAATAGAAAATAATTTCAATCATAAGAGACCTTTAAGATCCATTCTCTAACTCTACCAAGGCTGATGCTAAACCCTGTCCCTCAGCAGCATGTCTCTGCTCCTTGGAAACACCTCCAGGGATGGGGATTCCATCAGCTCCTGGGGCAACCTGTTATAGGGTTGAAGAATCCTTTCAGTGAAGATGTTTCTTCTAGTGTCCAAACTCAGTGTGCCCTGGTGCTCCATCCAACTTGACCAAGTAGCCAAAGAGCAACAACTTGCTTTTGTAAGCCTTGACTGTCTGAAGGGCATGCTGTGTTTGCAGCTAAAAATGCAGAACCACACAAAAATCATCATGTTGGAAGAGACCTCCAAGCCAACCCTTGACCCAGCACTGCAGGGTTGGCACTAAACCATGTCCCTAAGCCCCAACTCCACAGCTGCTGAAACACCTCCAGGGATGGTGACTCCAGCACTGCCCTGGGCAGACCATTCCAATGGCTGAGAAGCCTCTCTGGCATCCAGCCTAAGCTTCCCCTGGTGCAGCTTGGAGCCATTTCCTCTGCTCCTGTCTCTTGCCACCAAGGAGCAGAGGCTGCCCCTCCTCACTCCAACCTCCCTTCAGGTATACATATGAATTTATAATTAACAGTATGGCAAATATTAATATTGATAAAAATATTAATAGCTTATCATTAACATGAAAAATTGCCCAAAACATATTACATAGTTTTGCTGTATGGTTGGAATATACATTTACAGAGGGAATGTACAGTAGTTAGGCAAATATGACAATTCTAACAATCTGCAGCAAACTGGGAGGAGTAACAGGGAAAGAGAGAACTCCCCAGAACAAAATGGCACTCGACCACAGCGGGGCAGATTCCACAAGAGCCCCATGAATTCAAGGAGGCAATGAATTAATTACTCACAGTTAGTTCACAGGGTCAAAGGATGTCAGGGGTTGGAAGGGACCCAAAGAGATCATCGAGCCCAACCCCCCTGCCAGAGCAGGACCAGAAAATCCAGCTCAGGTTACAGAGGAAGACATCCAGATGGGCCTTGAAAATCTGCACCCAAACAAGGGGGTGCTGCTGTGTGTTAGTCATTGAGGCTTTGGGGGTGCTGTCATGTGCTGGGCAGGGCAGGCTGCCAGCATTTGGTCGTGGGGCTGCTCTGGCTCCAGCAGCACGGGGGTGACACGATGCCTTCAGCACAGGGCTTTTGCATCTTCCTGGGTAAACTGAGGCACGGCAAAATTCTAGTTGCAAGGGGAAGCAAGGCTTGGATCCTATGTGTGATGGTTTTAAGACTGTCTTTTTAATTTTTCTTCACAAAGTTCGAGCAGAGAAAGTGAAAGAATGTAAATAAAGCACTGTTGGGGGTAGGAAAGCAAAACAAGGATTGTTCTAAACACTTCCATTGGAGAGGGAGAAATGTTTAAGAATCTCTACTCAAAGTAACTCAGTCTCAGCTTGCTCTGCTTCTGTCTGCCTGCTGCTTCTTTTCTGGCTGAATATAACACACATACTGACCTTGACAAGCTGAGTCTAACAAACCTCTCTCTGCTTCTTGGCTTTCTTCCCTTTTGCCCACTCTGGGAGGGGGAGGGAAAAGAAGCACAGCCCCCCCCCCCCTCTCCACCCTTCTTTAGGAGGAGCCCAAACAGGGCTTGGTTGTGCTTTTGTGTTGATTGTACCTATGTGTAAATGTTGTGGCTAGTGTCTATTTGTACATATCATTGCATTTCACCATAGATTGTAGATTTGCTTGTAAATACAGCTTCATTGGCTTCCAGACTGAGCTAGCCTGGTTAGTGTCGATGTGGGAAGGGGATTTCAGCTCTCATACTGTTGCACTATGGCTGGTGGCTTCTCAGTTTGCAGTGAGTAGGGCTTCTGGCTTCTATCCCAGGTCCTGGACCAGGCAACTCAGGGCAGGGCAACTGGAGGCAAGGCAGCCTCAAGCAAGGCAGGTCCCAGCAGGCAAGGTGGGTCCCAGCAGGCAAGGCAGGTCCCATCAGGCAAGGCAGGTCCCAACAGGCAAGGCAGGTCCCAGCAAGCAAGGCAGATCCGAGCAGGCAAGGCACGTGTGAGCAGGCAAGGCAGGTCCAAGCAGGCAAAGCAGATCAGAGCAGGCAAGGCAGGTGTGAGCAGGGAAGGCAGATCCGAGCCGGCAAGGCAAGCCCGAGCAGGCAAGGCAGGTCCGAGCAGGCAAGGCACGTGTGAGCAGGCAAGGCAGGTCCCAGCAGGCAAGGCACGTGTGAGCAGGCAAGGCAGGTCCCGGCAGGCAAAGCAGATCAGAGCAGGCAAGGCAGGTCCGAGCAGGCAAGGCAGGTGTGAGCAGGGAAGGCAGATCCGAGCCGGCAAGGCAAGCCCGAGCAGGCAAGGCAGGTCCGAGCAGGCAAGGCACGTGTGAGCAGGCAAGGCAGGTCCCAGCAGGCAAGGCACGTGTGAGCAGGCAAGGCAGGTCCCGGCAGGCAAAGCAGATCAGAGCAGGCAAGGCAGGTCCGCACAGGCAAGGCAGGTGTGAGCAGACAAGGCAGATCAGAGCAGGCAAGGCAGGTCCGCACAGGCAAGGCAGGTGTGAGCAGACAAGGCAGATCAGAGCAGGCAAGGCAGGTCGCAGCAGGCAAGGCAGGTCCGAGCAGGCAAGGCAGGTGTGAGCAGACAAGGCAGATCAGAGCAGGCAAGGCAGGTGTGAGCAGGCAAGGCAGGTCCCAGCAGGCAAGGCAGGTCCCAGCAGGCAAGGCAGGTCCCAGCAGGCAAGGCAGGTGTGAGCAGGCAAGGCAGGTGTGAGCAGGCAAAGCAGATCAGAGCAGGCAAGGCAGGTGTGAGCAGGCAAGGCAGATCCGAGCAGGCAAAGCAGGTGTGAGCAGGCAAAGCAGATCAGAGCAGGCAAGGCACGTGTGAGCAGGCAAGGCAGATCCGAGCAGGCAAGGCAGGTGTGAGCAGGCAAGGCAGGTGTGAGCAGGCAAGGCAGGTGTGAGCAGGCAAGGCAGATCTGCACAGGCAAGGCAGGTCTGAGCAGGCAAGGCAGGTGTGAGCAGGCAAAGCAGGTCCCAGCAGGCAAGGCAGATCCCAGCCGGCAAAGCAGGTGTGAGCAGGCAAGGCAGATCAGAGCAGGCAAAGCAGGTGTGAGCAGGCAAGGCAGGTCCCAGCAGGCAAGGCAGGTCCGAGCAGGCAAGGCAGATCCGCACAGGCAAGGCACGTACGAGCAGGCAAAGCAGGTGTGAGCAGGCAAGGCAGGTCCCAGCAGGCAAGGCAGGTCCCAGCAGGTGAGGCAGGTCCCAGCAGGCAAGGCAGGTCCAAGCAGGCAAAGCAGGTGTGAGCAGCCAAGGCAGGTCCCAGCAGGCAAGGCAGGTGTGAGCAGGCAAAGCAGGTGTGAGCAGGCAAGGCAGGTGTGAGCAGGCAAGGCAGGTCCCAGCAGGCAGGGCAAGGCAGGTCCCAGCAGGCAGGGCAAGGCAAGTCCCAGCAGGCGAGGCAGGTCCCAGCAGGCAAGGCAGGTCCCAGCAGGCAAGGCAGATCCGAGCAGGCAAGGCAAGGCAGGTCCCAGCAGGCAAGGCAGGTCCCAGCAGGCGAGTCAGGTCCCAGCAGGCGAGGCAGGTCCCAGCAGGCAAGGCAAGGCAGGTGTGAGCAGGCAAGGCAGATCCACACAGGCAAGGCAGATCCCAGCAGGCAAGGCAGATCCGCACAGGCAAGGCAGGTCCCAGTAGGCAAGGCAAGGCAGGTGCGAGCAGGCGAGGCAGGTCCCAGCAGGCAAGGCAAGGCAGGTCCGAGCAGGCAAGGCAGGTCCCAGCAGGCAAGGCAGGTCCCAGCAGGCGAGGCAGGTCCCAGCAGGCAAGGCAAGGCAGGTTCCAGCAGGCAAGGCAGGTCCCAGCAGGCAAGGCAGGTTCCAGCAGGCAAGGCAGGTCCCAGCAGGCAAGGCAGGTCCCAGCAGGCAAGGCAGGTCCCAGCAGGCAAGGCAAGGCAGGTCCCAGCAGGCAAGGCAGGTCCGAGCAGGCAATGCGACCACAAATCAGCCTGTATATAGATCTTGCCCGAGATTCAATTGGGCCAGTAGGGAAACGGAAGCCAGCACATAGCTAGCTCTGCCAGGCTGAGGCCACAAAGGGCAGGAAGATAAGCCTGGTCGGGGAGGAGCAGTGGCCAGTACCCCTGCTCTTACCCCAGAAGCAGGCTTGTTCACCCAGACATGTTGGGGCCTTGCAGAAGGGAGGGGGCGAGGGGGGAACCATGTCTAGGCACATCAGGGCCTCTCTGGGTTTGTGCTGGACCCGTTTGGCCCCACCATGACAGCATATAGGGACTCAAATGATCTTTATGTGTCTCTTCCACTTTTAGATAGTCTATGGTTCTAAGTTCTGCGCAACAACACAGTGAACAGGCAGCTCCGTTCTGACTGTCCACTCTGCTTTGCTGAATTTCCTTTCTTCTCCTAAGAGCAGTGGGATTAGGCAGCAGCCTGTGCAGCTGACATCTCTTGCACAGTAGGACCACCAGTTTAGGAGTGGGAAGAGTGTGCCTGAAGTGTGTTAGCAGTGCTTAAGGGCAGTGTCTGAACACCTGCTCCTTGTATTGACTTTTACATCTTTATGGCTGTTCACCAGCTGAAATGAGCAGGTAATTGGGATGGTTTACAATGCATTCAGGAGTCTGATTTTTTTTTTCCTAAGGCATATACACACTCCCTACCCCTGGAGGTATTTAAGAATCACACACCTCCTCCAGCTTTTACAGTTCTCCTAACAAGGAGAATGTGATGCATCAAGGGAGGTGCTTCAGGTTGCTAATTGCCTTAATGACCTAGATCAGCCCCTTCTGGGTATTAGGAAAAGGTTTTTCCCAGCAAGAGTGGTCAGAGATTGGAATGTGCTGCCCAGGGAGGTGGTGGAGTCCCCAAGCCTGGATGTGTTTCAGGGTGGTTTGGATGTGGTGCTTGGGACTATGGTTTAGAGGTGAACCTTGTAGAGTAAGGTTGTGGGTTGGGCTTGGTGATCCTGAGGAGCTTTTCCAGCCTGAATGTTTCTGTGATTCTGTGATTATGTTTCCCCCCACATCTGCCTCTTTTTAAGGACATCCTGGGGCCTTAGTTCTGGTTTTGTGTCTGCTTCTGCTCCATGTTATCCTGTTCCATGGGATGGTTTCTCTTAACATAGTAATCAAAATTACTTTTATTTGTGTTAAGAAAAGCTGCCTTAACATAAAGCTTTTGAAGCTGGGGGTTGGACTGGATGACCTTTGGAGGTCATTCTGTGATTCTACAAATTAGTTTGGAGGGGGTGGGTCATGCTCCCTAAAAAGGAAGGAAATATACTGCCACTATCTACGAAGCTCAATTACATTTGGACTTGGTGTCGTGTTCTTGACTCAAAAAAAGGTAATTTTCAGAGAATCACAGAATGCCAGGGACTGGAAGGGACCTCAAAAGCTCATCCAGTCCAACCTCCCTGCCAGAGCAGGGACACCTAGAGCAGATCACACAGGAACACAGCCAGGCAGGGCTTGAATATCTCCAGAGAGGGAGACTCCACAACCCCTCTGAGCAGCCTTTTCCAGGCCTCTGTCACCCTCACAGGGAAAAAATTCTTCCTCCTGTTTCCATGGAACTTCCTCTGCCTCAGCTTCCACCACTGCCCCTTGTGCTGGCATTGGGCATCCCCCAGCAGAGCCTGGCTCCAGCCTCTGGGCACTCCCCCTGCACATCTTGATCCAGCAATGAGGTCACCCTCAGGCTCCTTCTCTCCAAGCTACAGAGCCCTCAGCTCCCTCAGGCTTTCCTCACAGGGACATGTTCCATTGCCTTCAGCATTTTTATGGCTCTGTGCTGGGCTCCTTCAGGCAGTTCCCTGAGGTCCTTCTTGAACTGAGAGGCCCAGAACTGGACACAATCTTCCAGATGTGGCCTCAGCAGGGCAGAATAGAGGAGGAGGAGAACCTCTCTCCACCTACTCACTACAGCCCTTCTAATCCACCCCAGGATGCCATTGGCCTTCTTGGCCACCAGAGCACATTGCTGGCTCATGGGCAACCTCCCATCCACCAGCACCCCCAGGGCCTTTTCCCCTTCCCTGCTCTCCAGCAGCTCAGTCCCCAACCTCTCCTGCTCCATGAGGTTGTTCTTTCCCAGCTGCAAGCCTCTCCCCTTGCCCTTGTTGAATTTCCTTCCATTTCTCCCTGCCCAGCTCTCAGCCTGTCTCAGTCAGGCTGAATGGCAGCACAACCCTCCTGTGGCAGCCACTCCACCCAGTTTGGTGCCAGCAGCAAACTTGCTGGCAGTGCCCTCTGTGCCCTCACCCAGGTGATTAATGAATAGATTGAACAGCTCTGGTCCCAGTCCTGACCCCTGAGGGACTCCACTACACTCCATCCCATTGACCACAACTCTTTGACTTCTTCCCTTTAAGCAGTTCCTATCCACCTCATTCCCTGATCATCCAGACCACACTGCCTCAGCTGAGTGGCAAGGGTGCTGTGGGAGGACTTTGGAGTCTACTCTTTCTTCTGAGAAGGAAATGGGCTTCTTCCTGTAGATATCTAACGAGTACTGGGGGCATCTTTAAAGGTTATTCTCTCTTCATCAGCCCTTGGTCACACTCCATTGCCATTACAGCTACAAGCTGCTGGACTGAGGAGGACTGCTCTGCTAGAACAGTTTCATAGCCAGAAGCCCAATTTTAGATCCTTTTTGGGGGAAGCTTATGTTTAGAACTGGAATATGTCAGGAGTGGCTGGGGTTTTGTTTTTTTCTTTCTTTGCTTGTTTGGGCTTTTCTTTTTGGGGGGGGGTTTGTTGAGTTTGGAGGTTTGGGGTTTGGATTGTTTTGGGTTTGGATGGGTTTGGGTGGTTTTGGGTTTGGGTGGCTTTGGATTTGGGTTGTTTTGGGTTTGGGTGGTTTTAGTTTTGGGTGGTTTTGGGTTTGGGTGGTTTTGGGCTTGGGTGGTTTGGGGTTTGGGTAGTTTTGGTTTTGGAGGTTTGAATTGTTTGGGGTTTGCAGGTTTTGGGTTGTCTTGGTTTGGGAAGTTTTGGGTTGTTTGGGGTTTGGAGGTTTTGGGTTCTTTGGGGTTTGGAAGTTTTGGGTTCTTTGGGGTTTGGAGGTTTTGTGTTGTTTGGGGTTTGGAGGTTTTAGGTGGTTTGGAGTTTTGAGGTTTTGGGTTGTTCTGGTTTGATTGACTCTTTTTTGTTTGTTTTCTTTTCTTTTTCTTTGAATTTTGTTGGTTAAATTTTAGATTAGCTTTTTTTGTGTGTGTGTGTGTAGTACTGGGAAGAGGATGAAGCTTTGAGAGATTCAGCAAAGGTTATGAAGTAAACACTTGATTATTTCTGATGTCCTCTCACAACATTAATTTGAGTGCAAGCTGGGGCTTGCTGTCCCAGTATTTGCCAGTAACTTGCAGACAGATCCTTGTCTGTTTGCTTTTGGATTTGGTAGCACAGGAATGTATCCAGATGGGTCTTGAAAGTCTCCAGAGAAGGAGACTCCACAACCTCTCTGGGCAGCCTGCTCCAGTGCTCACTTCCTAACATTTCTGACTACACTGTGCATCTACACTGTGCATCATTACATGATTTTCTATGCTGGCATCAATGCCAAGTCAATATCTTGAGGTGTTTATTTTCTTTAGGCAAAGCTGAGGTGTGATACAAAGGAATGTCCCTGGACTGAGCTCTTTCAGCAATTGCTTGGATGTTGTACTTGGGGATATGGTATAAGGGGTTTAGAGCAGGGTTCTGGGTTGGACTTGGTGATCCTGAGTATTTGTTCCAGCCTGGATGTTTCTGTGATTCTGTGATCTCAACAGCTTGTGTTTTTCTCCTTTGTCTTAGTTTTGAACTTAGCTCAAGCCTTGTTCTTTCTGCTGGCCTTAGGGTCTGCAGAGAGTGATTAAGGATGAGAGGTCACTGGAGGGGAGAATGTAAGCCCAGAGATCTTCCCAGACCTCCACTTTACTCAATGCCTGTCTCCTTCTGGAACTTCCACAGCTCTAACTCCATTTACATTCTTATCCCCTGCTGACTGTCACTTTCCTGACAATTCAACCATTTTATGAGTTTCTTTCAGAGACAAGGAAGTCTTTTGTCTACAATGCATTTTACACCTGAAGCTCCTCATATAATACATCAAATGTCAAGAAGAATATTAGATGCACTGAAGTGCTGGACCTTAAAAGCTGCAGTCTTGACAGGTTGAAAGTTTATTAAAGCAAGTTTGTATGTGACAAAAAGTTAATTTTAGCTATGCTCTGCTTCCTACCTTCCTCCAGTGATGGCTCTCAACTGCCTGGTGAATGTCATCTCCTTGTTTACTGCCTCTCTCAAAAAAATGGAGAGCTGTTAACCTGGATTAGTAGCTCAAACTCTGGAGTAGCACATCTGAGAAGAATTCTAATGCGTGATTTCAACAGGCTGCAGATGCTGCCTGAGGTGCCTTTCTTTCATCTCTTTGGAGGTGAACACACTTCTCTGTAGTCGTTGCTAGGAGTTGAGATTTATTCCTTTGCTCTGTGGCTGGCATAGGGAAACAGGGAGTGATTCCAGTTGGACATATGCAGCCAGGATACCTAGGGGGTGAAGCTTTGACTTTGGATCCAAGTGAGAGGGCAACCTGATGAGAATATAAGGACAAGACTGGAATAGGCTCCCTAGGGATGTGGCTGAATCCCAAGCCCAGGAGGTGCTTAAAGGATGCAGAGATGTGTTGCTGAGGGACATGGTTTAGCACCAGCCTTGGTAGAGTTAGAGAATGGCTGGAACTTAAAGGTCTTCTCCAACAAAAATGATTCCATGATGCTAATTTTAAGAGGAAATCATAGAATATGATTGATTGGAAGAGACCTCCAAGCTCATCCAGCGCAACCCTCCACCCAGCGCTGCAGGGTCAACACCAAACCAGGTCCCCAAGCTCCAGCTCCACAGCTGCTGGAACACCTCCAGGAATGGTGACTCCAGCACTGCCCTGGACAGACCATTCCAATGTCTGAGAACCCTCTCTGGCAAGAAATATTTCCTAGCATCCAGCCTGAACCTACCAAACGTAGAGAAATTTGTAATCTAATCCCTCATTTCCTATTTTTTTTCCCAGTCAATAAAATGTTGCTCTGAACATGCTCCACCACAGTTGTCTGTGTGCAAAACAACCACTGTAAATAAAGTTGGCTTGGTTATTACCCCCACGTTGCACTGGCAACAATTCCCCTAGATGCTCTGATTTAGCAGGAAAGCACAGGTGTGAAATTCAGCCAAACATTTTGTATTTCATGCCATTATGCCTTCAAAAATGCTTCCAAAGGCAAAGACACATTTTTAAAATGGGCCTCAAATTTTGCATATTCTTGTGTTGACAAAATTACAGAATCTTTGAATTGCTGTGGTTACAAAAGACCTTTAAGGTTATCAAGTTCAACCCTTCACCCAGCACTGCCAGGTCACCACTAAACCATGTCCCTCACCACATCTACACAGCTTTTCAATCCCTCCAGGGGTTGGGACTCCTCCACTGCCCTGGGCAGCCTGGGCCAGGGCCTGAAAACTCTTTTGCAGAAGAAAATGTTCCTCATGTCCCACCTAAACCTCCTTGAGGGTATTTCCTCTTTGTCCTATCACTTGGTACTTCAGAGAATGAGCCCAGCTCCCACCTTATTCCAGCCTCCTTTCAGGGAATTCTAGAGAGCAGTGAGGTCTCCCCTCAGCTTTCTTGGTTTTGGTCAGGCTGAACAACTCCAGTTCCCTCAGCTGCTCTTTGCAGGACCTAGGCTTGCCACCCTTGATCAGCTCTGATGCCATTCTCTGGACATGCTCCAGCATTTCAGTGTCCCAATTGAGATGCTTGCTCAAAACATTTTGGACAACTGTCTTTAAAAGAAGAAAAAAGAAAGAGGCTGTCAGTAATGGCATTATTCTGTATTCTTAGCTCTACAGTTTAAGAGGTTGAAGTCATTTATTCTGAATTGCAGCAGGGGTTCATAATGATGCAGGTACACAGGAGGTGGTGGAAGCCTCATCCCTGGAGGTTTTAAGGCCAGGCTAGATATGGCTGTGAGCAACCTGCTCTAGTGTGAGGTGTCCCTGCCCATGGAACTGGATGACCCTTGAGGTTCTTTCCAAGCGTCACAATTCTGTGATTCTGTGAAGTTTTAGTTTTTGCAGGATAATGTATTGGTGCTGCTCACAGGAAATGTGCCATCATAGAATCATAGAATGGTCTGTGCTGGAAGGGATCTCCAAATCTCATCTAATCTAAGATCCTCTGCACTCAGCAGGGACATCCCCCACTAGATCAGGTTGCCCACAGCCCTGTCCAGCCTCACCTTGAAGATCTCCAGGGATGGAGCCTCAACCACCTCCCTGGGCAACCTGTTCCAGTGTTCCACCACCCTCTTGGTGCAGAACTTTTTCCTAACATTCCAATCTAAATCTCCTCTGCTCTAGTTTGAAGCCTTTGCTCCTCTTCCTATCACTACAGGTCTTTGTCCCTCTCCATCCTTCTTGTAACCCCCCTCAGGTCCTGGCAGGCTACTCTTAGCCTCCTCTTCTCCATGATGAACAAATCAGACCAAACACAGTGACAAAAGAGCATTGTGTAAGTATCTGGAGAGAAACATTCATGAGATGAACCTCTGTGGAATGAATTCTTTGTAAACAGAAAGGGAATTTCAAGTGTTAGTCAGCAGCTCCTGCTTCTGAGATAGGTATGTTAAAGGCCTTAGCTTTTGGCAGTAGTGCCCTTCTGAAAAGCTCTGTCCTGCCATTTTACTATTCTTTTGCTTGCACTCTTTAGCTGACAATCCCAGAATAGTTTTAGTTGGAAAAGACCTTTGAAATCATCTAGTCCAACCATTCCCTAACTCTACTAAGGCTGGTGCTAAGCCCATATTCCTCAGCACCACAGCTTTGCCTCTTTGAAATGCCTCCAGGGTTGGGGATTCAGCCACCTGCCTGGGCAGCCTGTGACAGTGCTTGAGAACCCTTTCAGTGAAGACTTTTCTTCTAATGTCCAGCCTAAACCTCTCCTGGAGAACTTGAGGCCATTTCCTCTCATTTAGTCACTTAACTAAGGAGAAGAAACCAGCCTCCACCTCACTACAGCCTTCTTTCAGGGAGTTGTAGTGCAAAGGTCTCCTCTCAGCCTCCTCTTCTTCAGACTAAACAAGGTCCCTCAGCTGCTTCTCCCCAGCCCTGTTCTCCAGACCCTTCCCCAGCTTTGCTGCCCTTCTCTGGAAATGCTTTAACATCTCTAAGCCCTTTTTGTAGAGAGGACTCTCAAAGTGAACCCAGGACAATCCCTTCCCTGTCCTGATGGCCACACTATTGCCGATCCAAGCCAGGATGCTGTTTGCCTTCTGGACCACCTGGACAACTGGCTGTCAAAAAATGTCCCCAGGTCTTTCTCTGTTGGGCAACTTTCCAACCACTCTGCCCCAGTCCTGAAGCTGTTGTGAGCCACAGCACTGTTATTAAAAGACACATGAAGGAAAACTGTACAAGCCTTCACCCTTTGGTTTCATTACTGTAACCATCTCCCAGGCTATGGCTTTAATCCATTTACTCTTAATTAAGGCTAAGTATTGTGCTAGAGCTTTCCATTTAGAAAGCATGCAGGTAGACAGAGGAAAGAACTATGACCAGGGACATCTTTGTTAATTGCATAGCCTGAGCCATGTTGTTTTTAGCACCATGAATCAGCCAAGTGCTTTCTTGGCACCATAAGCAACATACAGCTGAGCAATAGCTTGCTTGGCAGAGGGATGAGGAAAGCCTTTTAGCTTAGGATGTGAAAATTATATTCCTTTCTATACATTTGGAGGAACCATGGGTTTATGATCTGTGTGTCCAAGGGAGCAGACAAATGAAAACAGGAGCAGATGCCCCAGGATGGTGCTATGGTGATGCACATCTCCAGGAGCTTGGATCTCTTCCTACCTAATGCAATGTTTAAGCTGGAAGGGGACCTGAAATCAAAAGAGAAATCAAATCAGACTGTAAATTTTAGCAGGGGTGTTGGAAGCAGATGGTCTATGAAATCCATCACACTGATTTCAGATGATAGTTCATCTGCACCTATTTTTTTAAGGATTCCCTGAAACAGCTTCTGCATGTTGGGGCTTCAACAGAAGTGAATGATGAGCCCTCTAGAGATATCAATCCTGCTGAAATGAATCAACACATTCATAAATGGCAGGAACCTGAGAAAATTGTCTGCTGAAAAGGCCTGGTGAAGGATAAAACTTTGGAGGCTTTCTCCCTGAATGATGATTTTTTAACAGCAGAAGAGAATATCTTCTATGGGCTCAATTATTTCCATTCCCTGTCTTTCTGTGTTGCCAGGAAAGTTTAATTAGATCAGAATAAGACTTCCTCCTGATATGACAGCTACATAACAGCTTACAATGTTACTTTTAATGGCTTGAAGATAGATGACATAATGGAGGCAAAGCTTATTCAGCTGTCCCTAGCAGTGTCTTAATGATGCCTGCTAATGCTGCTATCTCCAGGCTCCTTTGCCTGGGAGAAAGGACCTGGATATTTCCTGGCAAAGCTCGAGCTGTGCATGCCACAGGCAAACAGATTTTCAGCAGCATTTATACAATTTGGATTCAGTCACTCAAAGTGAGGAGTGAAAGAGGAAGACAGACGCATTTGGGAATCCCTTTTTGCATGTTGCCATGCTTGATAATGTCCAAATAAAAATAATCTGGGAAAAATCAGATTGATTTTGGGGGTTATTTCTTTTTTTTTTTTTTTTTCATTTATTTACTTTAAGCAGAGGAGTCCTGGCCAGCAGCAGCAGGCACATTCAGAGAAGGGATGATTGGAGCATCCTTTGTGCACAAGAAGGCCAATGGGGTTCTGGGGTGCATTTAGAGGAGTGTGTCCAGCAGAGCCAGGGAGGTTCTCCTCTTCCTCTACTCTGGCCTGCTGAGACCTCACCTGGAATATTGCATCCAATTCTGGGCTCCCCAGCTCAAGAGGGACAGGGATCTGCTGGAGAGAGTCCAAGGGATGGCTCCAAGGATGCTGAAGGGACTGCAGCACTGCCTGGGGAGGAGAGGCTGAGAGATCTGGGGCTGTTCAGTCTGCAGAGGAGAAGACTGAGAGGGGATCTGATCAATGTCTATCAATAGCTGAGGGTAGGGGGTCAGGAAGGAAGGGACAGGGACAGCCTCTGCTCACTTGTGCCCTGGGATAGGACAAGGGGCACTGGATGGAAACTGCAGCACAGGAGGTTCCACCTCAACATGAGGAGGAACTTCTTCACTGTGAGGGTCCCAGAGCCCTGGAACAGGCTGCCCAGAGAGGTTGTGGAGTCTCCTGTGGAGCCTTTGCAGCCCTGTCTGGATGTGTTCCTGTGTGACCTGTGCTGGATTCTGTGGTCCTGCTCTGGCAGGAGGCTTGGACTGGAAGCTCTCCAGAGGTCCCTTCCAACCCCTGACATCCTGTGAGGCTGTGATACAGAAAAAACAAAAGCTTTGAAAGTATTTTTTTTTTGTTTGGCTGGTTGTTGGGTTTTTTTGTTTTTGTTTTGGTTTTGGTTTTGTTTTCCTGTTTGGACTGCAGTGCTGTAAACTGATGCCTTTAGAAGTTTAGAAACTTGATGTGTCAGGAAAACAGTTGGCAGGCAAGCTAGAGAAGTACTTGTTTGTTTATCTTCTCTAGCTGTTGTTATTTAGCACTCCCTTACCCTGGAGAGGAGAAAGTTCTGGGGAGACCTTCCAGTACCTGAAGAGGGACTAAAAATAACCTGGGGAGGAACTATTGACAAGGGCTTGGAGTGACATGATGAGGGGCAATGATTTTGAGCTGCAAGAGGTGAGATTGAGACTGGAGATGAGGAAGAAATTCTTTCAAGTAAGGATGGTGAGACACTGGCACAGGTTGCCCAGGGAGGCTGTGGCTGCCTCCTGCGTGGAGGTGTTCAAGGTCAGGTTGGATGAGGCTTTGAGCAACCTGGGCTGGTGGGAGGTGTCCCTGCCCATAGGAGGGGATTGGAACTGGGGAATCTTTAAGATCCCTTCCGACCTAAACCATTCTGTGATACAGAGATTCACTCTCCCCTTGTTCTAGGAGGAGACTGGGATTATTTTGAGGACATTTTGACTTGCATTCATCGACACTGAATGATTTTTTTCCCTGTTAAGCCTTTCCTTTGTACTACTGTTTATATTTACCTCTGTATTGCCTTGCCAGTCATGATACAATCACAGAATTGTTTTTGTTGGGTGAGACCTATAGACTTTAAAGTCCAACCACTAACTCAGCACTGCTAGGTCTAAGCCACGTCCTTCAGCACCTCCTCTACACAGCTTTTAAATGCCTTCAAGCATGGTGACTCCACCACAGCTCTGGGAAATCTGTTCTGTGGCTGCTCAGCTCTTTTGGGGAAGGATTTTTTTCCCTAAATACTAGCCTAAAGCTCCCCTGGCACAACTTGAAGCCACTTCCACTTTTCCTGTTTTTTGTTACATGGAAGAAGAGACCAACACCCCTCACTCCAGCCTCCTTTCAGGGAGTTCTAAAGAGCAATGACGTCTCCACTCAGCCTCTCCTCTCCAGACTAAACACCCCCAGCTCCCTCAGCTGCTCCTTACCAGCTCTGTTCTCCAGATCCTTCCCCAGCTTGGTTGCCATTCTCTGGAGCTGCTCCAGTCCCTCAATGTCTTTCTTGTAGTGTGGGACCCAAAACTGAGCACAGTGCTCAAGGTGTGGCCTTCTCTTGTCCAGGCTGAACAGTTCTAGCTCTCTCAGCCAGGTTTTGTAGGAAGGGTGCCCCAGCCCCCTCATCATTTACATCAAATACCATCAGCCTGGTGTTTTACATACCTAGACATCAGTCTAGGATGGAGTTTTCTTTTTCAACCTGGTGTCTAAGTGGCTTGACGGTTTCATGAGTTGTGACAGCAAATTATCTACGATGTTGACTTATTCCTAGGCACTTAAGGAGCTAGGGCCAGAATAACTGACAAGAAAATCATTATCCTGACACACCAACACTCCTCACTAGCTATGTCTCCCCTCATCTCCACTTCATCTTGCATTACTGAGTTGTGTGAAGTAGGCTTCATGCTCATTTGCCAGGCAAGAGGAGCGACAGTTGCTCATTGCACGTAGGCTCTGTGTTTCTGAGTCACTGATACTCACTAGAGCATAAGACATGGTGTGAAGGGATAGCTTTTCTGCAGATGAGGGAATGGCTTTGAAGGTTCAGAGCTCTTCATTGAACTTGAGTCAAGTCATTCATATGCTAATGACTTGATGCTTCTCTGAGTGCCATCACTCAAGTGCGTTTGTTGGTGAAAAAGTGTTTGAGATGCTGGAAAATGCGAACCCAGGACTGTAGCACCTGCAAGTTTCTCTGTGAGGAGGAAGTCTGCAAGGTCTGAGCACTGACTGAAGTCTCATTGAAGCACTTTCAAAATGAGCTTTGAAGCAGGACATGAGAAGCTTTGGAGAAAGCTCTCCGCAGTGAGTCAGCAATGTGCCAAGAAGGCCAATGATGTCCTGGGAGTCATACAGAAGTGTGGAACCCAGTAGGTCAAGGGAGGTTCTCCTTCTCTTTTGCTCTGCCCTGGTGGAGCCTCATATGGAATACTGCATCCAGTTCTGGGTCTCCCAGAGGGGAACCTTCTTGTCCCAAGAAGGATGAACTACAGGAAAGACTTCAGTGGACAGCCATGAAGATGAGGAGGGGACTGGAGTGTCTACCTTAAAAGGAGAGGCTGAGAGACCTGGGGCTGTTTACTCTGAAGAAGACTGAGTGGGGATCTCATTAATACTTATTGATATTTACTGGGTGTCAGGAGGATGGGGCCAGACTCTTCTCAGTGGTGTATTGGTGCAGGACAAGGAGCAACAAGAGATACAAACTGGAAGATGCCCACCTACCTTGTTCCCCTTGCTTTTCCCTACATCAGAAAGGGGGCACAGGGGACAAATTGTTGATTCAATGTATAAGCAGAAAATGAATGTAGGCAAACAGCTGAAAGGAAATCTGGGTAGGGACAGGACTGTTTAATTAGCAATGTGTGCTACAGCTAGTAAGATTTACTACCAGCTGTGTTGTGTTAAACACTGAGAGATCAGCATTATGTACTGAAACTCTCTGGTATACATAGAAACCATACAAAGAAATTAATCCTCAGCCTTTTCCTTCAGCTTCAGTATTTATTGCTTCCAACTCTACTCTATCTACAACAGAAGCTACAACAAAAGCAAACATTACCTTTTACAGAACGTGTCAGGAACTTCTGAAAGAGTAAGGATGCTTGGAAAGCACCAGCACACTTACTCAGAAGTAATGCTAGGAGGAGGCTAAAAATAAAATTAAGATAGAATTAAAGAAGAACTGTAAATGAGCTAACCCCAAAGTGTCAGGTTCTGTGTCTTCTTGTGCTGTGATGGCAGCTAGGATTAGTCAATGAACTCTCAGCCTCAGCACTGATCCTGGAGCATTGCTCCAACATGCCAAGGGATAAAAGGAGGTGGGTTTGGGGAGTTGGAAGTGGATGATCCTTGAGGTCCTTTCCAACCCTGACAATTCCATGATTCCATGGCTCACCAACAGGATACATCCCAGGAGCACTGGTAATGGATTGCTTCACAGTCTGCACTGTTCTTTGGAGCACTCATCCTGATTTTCCTGTTACATATCCCCAGTCCTATTCCACATCCTTCCCAATGTGCTTTTAACTCTCTGCTTACAGAGCCTACTCTGCTGGCCAAGCTTTTCCAAACCCTAGAGCAATGAATCAGAATTCACTTTAAGGAAAGAAAGAGGCTGCCCAGGGAGATGGTGGAGGCACCATCCCTGCAGGTGTTAAAACAAGGTGTAGAAATGGCACTTTGGGCCATGGGTTAGTGGGCAGGGTGGTTGGCACTTGGACTTGATGACTGAAGAATCATTAAGGTTGGAGTAAACCTCTATGATTCTACAATTCTTTCCTTTTATCAAGTGCATACACATGTCCTTGATAAGAAAAAAAACCCAACAGTTGTTGTTATGCTAGAGACTCACATAGAGCTGATAAAAAAACATCACTTTGAGCAGGAAAGCTGCAGATGAAGGGATGCCAGCCTAACCATAATGTAACTTTTAATTAGATAAAGAAAACTTATGCCCCACCAGTTTAGGCACAAGTCAGTCATAAGCTAGCAAAAAGACATGACAATTGAAATGCTGCAATGTGTCTGGCACAAAGTAAATAACAGAAGCCCAGGAAAATGAAGCCAGAAGTGCCAGTGCTGTAAAATTCAGGTCACTTCAAAAGTACAGGATCACAGGATGTGAATGGGTTGTCCAGGGAGGTGGTTGAGGCCCCATCCCTGGAGGTGTTTAAGGCCAGGCTGGATGAGGCTCTGGCTAGCCTGATCCAGTGTGAGGTGTCCCTGCCCATGGCAGGGGGCTTGGAACTGGGTGATCCTTGTGGTCCCTTCCAACCCTGACTGATTCTATGATTCTATGATTCTATGATTTACTCTCCAGGCCCTTCCTCCTCTGCCCTGGCTCCAGCACCTCCACATCTCTCTTGTACTGAGGTGCCCAAACTGGACACCACACTCGAGGTGTGGCCTCCCCAGAACTGAGTCTCAGGGGACAATCCCCTCCATGCTCCTGAGCTGACACCTTCCCATTAATCTTCAGTTAGATCTCAGCTGTTTTTTTCTCCATTCACACTTTCTGCTCTCACTAGATGGCACTTTGTCTCTCCATCACAAGGCTAGACTTGTTAAAAGTCCTTAGCTCAGACAAACACTTCCTCTGTCTCTTACCCCCCTCCCCTCCCCAGCCAGACTTGTTCAGACCTCAGTATTTGTCTTTACAGACCTTTAATGAAGGAATAGAATCTGACTAGTAAAGCTTTTTCAAATCAACATCCATGGAGTGGGAAAGCTTTGTGATGCAGCCCACACACAGCCTGTAATGAAGGACTCATTTAAAAAGGATTACATGTGGAAAAATAGTTGTGGGAAAGGCTTTTATATTTTTTTCCTTCCCTAATGCCTGAGAATCAGGCAAGCGAGTCTATTGTCACCAAGGCTGTTTGGAGACTCCTCTCGACCCGAAGGTTGGGAAGGAGATGTGGTTCTGTTTTGAACGTTCACAGGGCTGAAATTAAGACACAAATGAGATCATACACCAAGAGAGGACGATCTGTTAAAGAGAGAGAATGGAGCAAACAAAACAGAAGAAGAAAGAAAAGAGAGAGAGAATGGAGAAAGAGAGAGCGGAAGTAGCTGTAGTAGCACTGAGGCACTTGGGATGGAAGAGGGGAGATTGAGACTGGGCGTTTGAAAGAAATTCTTTGCAGTGAGGGTGGTGAGAGACTGGAACAGGTTTCTCAGGGAGGTTGTGAGTGGCCCCTACCTGGAGGTGTTCAGGGACAGGTTAGGTGAGGTCTTGAGTGGCCTGGTCTACTTGAGGGTGTCCCTGCCCACGGCAGGGGGTTTGGAACTGGATGATCTTGAAGGTCTCTTCCAACCCAGCCCATTCTATGAATCTATGAATCTATGAAAAGAGAGAGTTACCACTCCATGGTCCTGCTTTGGTGGTCATGTTGGGGGAGAGATGTTCCTGGGTTGCTGCTTGTAGCCTGAGATATCCCCAGTGATGTTTCCCCATTAAGCTGGCATAGTCCAGGGCTTTTATACTGTTTCCTGGTTCATTCATCACAGCTGCACCTGGCCTACACCCTTGTCACATTCCTGGGGGTCTTCCCTGTGTGCTTGCAGGAATCAGCGCCAAGTGGACTCTGCTTCTCTGTGCCATCCAGTGCAGAGCCACAAAGATGCTGAGGGGAGTGGAAGATCTTCCTTAGGAGGAGAGCCTGAGGGAGCTGAGGGCTCTGGAGCTTGGAGAGGAGGAGCCTGAGGGTGACCTCATTGCTGGTGATGAAGATGTGCAGGGAGAGTGCCCAGAGGCTGGAGCCAGGCTCTGCTGGGTGATGCCCAATGCCAGCACAAGGGGCAGTGGTGGAAGTTGAGGCAGAGGAAGTTCCATGGAAACAGGAGGAAGAATTTTCCCCCTATGAGGGTGAGAGAAGCCTGGAAGAGGCTGCCCAGGGGGGTTGTGGAGTCTCCCTCTCTGGAGATATTCAAGCCCTGCCTGGCTGTGTTCCTGTGTGATCTGCTCTAGGTGTCCCTGCTCTGGCAGGGGGTTGGACTGGATGAGCTTTGGAGGTCCCTTCCAGCCCCTAACATTCTGTGAAAAATTGCTGCTGTGAGGTAATGAGTCTCGTGTTCACTGGTTGGTAGATACATAACTAATGTGTTCCCAAGTGTCCCAGGAATAGGAAGGAGCTTATGAGTCTGTAAGCTCTCCTGTACGTGTTCAGTTAGGACATGCTCTACTGGCCATGGTGGTGTTAGATCAGCAGCAGGACTTGATGATCTTTGAGGCCTTTTCCAACCAAAAAAAAATCTTTGATTCCGTCAGTTCAGTGATTCTGTACTGCCTTGCTTTTTCCACCATTTCTCCATTGCCCCTTCCCATTCTTTGATACTACTCCACTGTGGTTGTGTGATAAGTCTCTAAGTCTCAAGAGGGGACGTATGAGTGCAACCTCCTGCTGCCAGGGCTTGTGATAGGATGAGAGGGGATGGATTGAAGCTTGAGGAGGGCAGATGTATGCTGGATATTAGCAAGAAATCCTCAACAGTGAGGGTGGTGAGACACTGGAGCAGGTTGCCTGTGGAGATTGTGGATGTCTCCTCCCTGGGGGTGTTCAAGGCCAGGTTGGATGAAGCCCTGAGCAACCCGGGCTGGTGGAAGATGTCCACGCTTATGTCAAGGGCTTGGAACTCTATGATCTTTAAGCTCCCTTCCAACTCAAACCATTCTATGATTCTACTTATTTTTTTTCCCCCTTTGAATTTAATATCTGTCAGAAAAACACAGGCAACTAAATCCATCACAAATAAAAATAAATACAAAATACCTCTGTCAGAGCTAGAGGTAGAAATAGTTGTGGCTGGTTTTCTTCTTGCTCATTTTGCCTGTGTTGGCAGTTATGACTATTTGATCCTTCATCATTCTACTGCAAATTATGATGCTGTAAACAACTTTCACAGTGCTTGTATGGGTACTGGTGTCAGCAGGGAGAACTTTGTCAATGTTTGCAGCAAAATTAAGTCACAGCATGTGGAAAAAAAATAAAATTCCTGTTTATGAAACAGCTTTTCCTGCACTGAAAGGCATTTCCAAGGAACTGAAGGACATCTTACTGAATAGGGTATCTATTACTTCTTCAAGCAAAGGAAAGTCACAGAATCACAGATCACATGATGATAGGGGTTGGAAAGGACCTCCAGAGATCTTCCAGTCCAGTCCCCTGCCACAACAGGACCAGAGAATCCTGCACAGGTCACACAGGAACACATCCAGACAGGGCTGCAAAGGCTCCACAGAAGGACACTCCACAACCTCTCTGGGCAGCCTGCTCCAGGGTTCTGGGACCCTCACAGTCAAGAAGTTCTTCCTCATGTTGAGGTGGAACCTCCTGTGTTGTAGTTTATGTTCATTGCCTCTTGTCCTATGCCAGAGCACAAGTGAGAAGAGCCTGAGAAGAGAATTCCTTGGGATTTCTCCAAGATTAGCCAAACCCCACAAACACTTCATCCTATTTTACCTCTTCATATGACAAGGGAGGTAAAAGTTTAGGTAAAAGACAGACTCATGGAATGGTTTGGCTCGGAATGATCTTACAGGCAGGGATACCTCCTACTAGACTAGGGATGATCAAGGCTACCTCCAACCTGGCTTTGAGCACTTCCAGGGTTGGAGCCTCCACAACCTCTCTGATCATGGAGAATCACAGAATTATTTCAGATCATTAAGTGCAACAAGTCTCTAACTCTACCAAGTCTGGTCCTAAACCACGTCCCTCATCTCCCCAGATCTGCAGCTTTGAAACCCCTCCTAGGAGAGCCTTTTCCAGTGGTTGAGAACACTTCCAGTGAGGAAGTTTTCTTCTGATATACAAGTTAAACCTTCCCTAGTGCAGAAGAGAGAAGCAGAATGGCTGAAAATGTCTCCCAAGCCTTGAAATAAGCACTGAATGTTGGATTTCCTTAGAAATAACTCTAAACATAAGTTTGGTTCTCCAAATCTCTCCACACTTCCCTATTTATTCTCTCCTTTGTTTATTACTCCACTGAAGTGGTACTTACCTGCCCTTCAAAAAGGCTCATGGTTTTCCTGTCTACATTTTATAGGCAATCATCTTATTCACATGGCTTTATTAGCATGCTTGAAGTCAACCACCTCACTAGGCAGGCTCTGTCCATGGACAGTAGTTGCTGCTTGAGTTGTCCTGCTGAGGAAAATGCAGCACTGAGGAACTGAAGCAGCACACTGGAAGGATCACAGGCACACAGCATGTTAGGGGCAGGAAGTAACCTCTGGAGATGTTCCGGTCTAACCCTTCCTGCCACATCAGGACCATAGAATCCAGCACAGGAACACATCTCAGAATCACAGAATCTCAGAATCACAGCATCACAGAATGTTAGGGGCTGGAAGGGACCTCCAAAGATCATCCAGTCCAACCCCCCTGCCAGAGCAGCAGCACCTAGAGCAGATCACACAGGAGCACAGCCAGGCAGGGCTGAATATCTCCAGAGAGGGAGACTCCACAAACCCCCTGGGCAGCCTCTTCCAGGCTTCTCTCACCCTTCTATGATCTTAGAGTCATAGAATCATAGAATCAGTCAGGGTTGGAAGGGACCACAAGGATCACCCAGTTCCAACCCCACTGCCATGGGCAGGGACACCTCACACTACATCAGGCTGGCCAGAGCCTCATCCAGCCTGGCTGCAAAAACCTCCAGGGATGGGGCCTCAACCACCTCCCTGGACAACCCATTCCAGGCTCTCACCACTCTCATGGGGAAGAACTTCTTCCTCACATCCATACTGAATCTCCCCACTTCCAGCTTTATTCCATTCCCTCCAGTCCTATCACTCCCTGACACCCTCAGAAGTCCCTCCCAAGCTTTCTTGTAGCCCCCTTCAGATACTGGAAGGTCACAAGAAGGTCACCTCAGAGCCTTCTCTTCTCCAGACTGAACAGCCCCAACTCTCTCAGGCTCTCCTCATAGCAGAGCAGCTCCAGCCCTCTGCTCATCCTGGTGGCCCTTCTCTGGACACCTTCCAGCATGTCCAGATCCCTCTTGTAATAGGGGCTCCAGAACTGGACCTCTCTGTAACTGCCACCATGTCACAGCTCCTTGACCACAGTTGGATTTCCAGCTCCTCCTGCTCATTCCCCATGCTGCCTGTGTTGGTGTGCAGACAGCAGAAGGAGTGAGCTGAGCACAGCCTTTCCCCCCTGGGGGGGCAAGAAGCCTTCTGATCCACCAGGACACAAGGACACTGCCCCACTGCTGCAAGCCCAGCAATAACCCCATCCCCCTTCAACTCTAGCTGAAAGCTCTGTGAATGAGCCCTGCTGGTTCCTGTCCTGGAATCCTTTTCCCCCTATGAGATAAGCCTCTTCCACACATTCCCCTCCATCCTGGTGTCCTACACAACCACTTGTTCCCAAAGAATCCAAAGCCCTGTCTGTAGCACCAGCCTCTGAGCCAGCAGGCAGCTGTGTGCTAGGCTGCATCCAAAGCAAGGGAGAGCAGCACATAAGGAGGGGATTCTGCCCCTCTGCTCTGCTCTGTTCTGCTCTGCTCTGCTAGAACCCCACCTGAGAAAAATTCTTCACTTTGAGTGTGGCAGAGCACTGGACCAGGCTGGAGTCTCCATCTCCTACAGGCATTCAAACCCTCTCTGGATGTGTTCCTGTGTGATTTACTCTAGGTGACCCTGCTCTGTCAGGGGGTTGGACTGGATGATCTTCAGAAGCTCCTTCCAACCACCACTGCTCTGTGATTCTGTGAAACATGTAAAGATATTGCAGTTTTCTTCACCTTAAGAGTTACACATTCAAGACATTCAGAGTTAAATATATGCATAAAAGCAGGAAACCAAAGTGTGAGATATGAAATCCCTGTCCCACACTGACAATGACCAGGCTAGCTCAGCCTGGAAGCAAATGCAAGATGTATTTACAAGCACATCTACAACCTATGATGAAATGGAATGAATCTGTACAAATAGACACTAGTCACAACATTTACAAATAGGTACAATCAACAGAAAAGCACAACCAAGCTCTCTTTGCTTCCCCCCAAAAGGCCCTTTCCCAAGAGGCCTCTCTCCCCCCCCGCCCCCCTGATGTCCCTGGCAGAAGGCAGAGAGTCAAGAAGCAGAGAGGCTGTTAGACTTAGCTTGCCAAGGTCAGTGTCTTATCTTCAGCCAGAAAAGAAGAAGCAGCAGCCAGAAGCCCAGCAAGTTGAGAGCTCAGACTCTGACTGCCCCAACTTTGTTTTGAGTAGTGGTTCTTAACCATTTCTCTCTCTCCAATGGAAGTGTTTAGAACAATCATTAGTTTGCTTTCTTACACCCAATAGTGATTTACTGACATTCCTTCACCTTATCTGCTCGAGCTTTTTAAAGAAAAATCAAAAAGACAGTTTCTAACCATCACACAAAGCAACCCATATGCAGCTCAATGTCCCTTGGCCTTTCTTCAGCAGAGAGATGTTGTAGTCCTGTAATCATCTTCCTAGCACTTTGCTGTTCCTTCTCAAGCAGTCCCCTGTGCCCAGAATGGGACAAAATACTCCAGACACAACCCCACCAGGGCAGAGTAGAGGGAGAGAAGAGCCTCCCTTGACCTGCTGGCCACACTCTTCCTTGTGCATCCCAGGATGCCACTGACCTTCTTGGTCATGGGGGTTCATTCTTTAGTCCCCCAGGTCTTTTTTCCACAGAGCTGCTTTCCAGGCCAGCTCCTAAGCTGTTAAAAATCCTATGTTATGGAAGCTTGTAAGATGCCATTCCAAAAGATATCCTTCATAGAGATTCTAGGAGGTTGGCTGTGGCAGTCCCAGAGACCAGAATCTCTGTGTCTGTCCAGGGAGTTTGAATAAAGACTGCTTTATTCACCACATAACTTGCTTAATCTTCTCTGCAATTCAGTGACTGGGAATCATTTATTATTTTGGGTGAGATTTGAGGCCAAACACAATGATCTGAATAGTCCTTATCATAGAGATTTTCCCTTTCTGATGAAATCACAGTGAAAGGATCTGCTAAGAGGCTGTAAATTACAGAGCTGATGATTAAGCCACTGTAATACAAATCATCAAATGAAAGGTTGGTTGGCAAGTTGACTTTTTTATAATGCTTGCATTTGAATCACTTTGAAGAACTTGCAGATAGAAATAACACTAGAAGAAAAATCTACCCTTTTTTGGTGCTCATGGTTATAAGGAGCATTTCCTTTCTGCAAATTGATTTCCCAGTAGGTCTTCTCTGTGATGGCAGAGGCAGTTATTTGCTTCAGAGGTTCCTTTGCATTTCTCCAACAGGCAAAGGGCTGGGGGCCAAATTGCATTCCAGCTCCATTGTTTTCCCTGGATCATTTCTTCATTCTACCTGTAAACCACAGAGCAGACCTAAGACCCTGAAAGTAGTTTCTTATTAACTGGAGCTATGAAATGTGATGGTTTGCTAAGTAACCTTCAGCTGGTCTCCTAAAAATGTCATGACTGAAATTCTCTCCTTCAGCCTCCTCTTTTCAGCACAGTTTTATTTATCTGGTGATTTAGGTGTGGGGAAAAGAGTAAAAGAGGAGGTTGGGGAAGAAAGTTTATTTTTGAGGAGGGTTTCAGCGTTTATTAGGTTATAATTCAAAAATGCTTGGGCTGGAAGGGACCTCTGGTGATCATCTAGTCTAAGCCCACTGCAAAAGCAATCCTGCCAAGGATTGCATGGTACAGATGGCTTTGGAATCTCTCCAAAGAAGGACACTTCACAACATCTTTGGGCAGCCTGCTCCCAGGCTCCATCATGACACCATTTAGGTTTTGTCTGCATAATTTATTTTCTTCTGCAACTGAATGGATCCTCATCAATGTGTCGAAAAAATCTTAGGCTCATAGAATGATTTGGGGTGGAAAGGACCTCAAAGTTCATCTAGTTCCAATCCCCCTGCCATGGGCAGGGTCACCTCCCACCAGCCCAGGTTGCTCAAGACCTCATGCAGCCTGGCCTTGAACACCTCCAGGGAGGGGGCAGCCACAGCCTCCCTGGGCAACCTGTGCCAGTGTCTCCCCACCCTCACTGGAAAGAATTTCTTCCTCAACTCCAGTCTAAACCTCCTTTCTCCCAGCTCAAAGCCATTCTCCCTCATCCTATCACTTCAAGTCCTTGTCAAGAGTCCCTCTCCATCAAAAGTTTTATAGCCCAACAGACTGGGTTTTGGGTGTTAACTAGTCCCATATTTTCCTAGAGTAGAAAGTTTTCCTGAAAACTGAAAGTTACTAAAACTGCCTTCATGGAGAGAAAGAGGAAATGAGAAGATGTGGCAGGCCTAGGTTTATTCATTAATGAGATTTGTTTGGGATGTGGAAAAGGAAAACCTTTGGCCTAGAGGCTTACTTTAGCTGTAGGGAAAGCTTTATTTTTGTTCTACACTAAAGTAAGCTGGGGGAGACTGCATCACCTGGAAACAGCCAATTATAATTGTATTCAGAATACACAACCCATATTTATTATCACCATGAGAAACAACTGCAATATTGAATGGCCAAAGACCAAAGTTAGGCAGGGGCAACATCTTGAGTGGTATCAAGCAACTAGGGATACAGACCAAGGAGTGTCCACAACAGCTGGGGTTTGGACACCACAATACAAAGGTAGCAAGTGGTTTGGGGGTGAGTGGTGGGGTGGAAGAGACATTTATTTCACTGGCTCACAGGATGTTAGGGGTTGGAAGGGACCTCTGCAGATCTTCCAATCCAACCCCCCTGCCAGAGTAGGACCAGAGAATCCAGCACAGATCACACAGGAGCACATCCAGACAGATCTGCAGAGATACAAATGAGAGAGAGAGAGAACTGTGGGCTTTGTCTAGGCTCTAGCTCTGGGGGAGGCACAGTTCCTGCAGTTAAATTTGTCCTCAGTTCCTCTCTCTTCTACTGGCTTGCTTTCACTGAAGCAGCATCTTGAACTGTCTCAACAGTTTGCCCTTTTGCTTTTGTGCCTTCTTTACATGGAAACAGAATATAAAATGTCAGAAAAATCGTAACAATTGCATTTCCCAGTGGATTAGTGTGTCACTAAATATGCAGAAGCTCTCTGCAGAAGAAAACATTTTCAAAGCAGACTTTTTTAAGGTGAAAGACATGATAATGAGAGCAACCTGCCTGCAGGTTCAATGCATGCTAAGGAGGAAAGAAAGTCTTCTGAAAGTGAGGAGTGTAATCTGCTGCAAGTCATGTCAGCAATTTGTGCAATGCTTACACACAGAGGAGGACCCAACAGGCTCTTCTTTCTCTTTCCCTTTGCACTTTCTTATATCCTCCTCAAAACAAAAAGAAACTAGGCTTCCTCTGCCTAAAAAAGGCAAAGCAATCTATTGTAGCCATGTGGTTTTGAAAGCTTTGCTTCCCACCTCAACATGAGGAAAGACTACTTTGCTATGAGGGTGATGGAGCCCTGGAGCAGGCTGTCCAAAGAAGTTGTGGAGTGGAGGTTGAGGCATTGGAAGTTCCATGGAAACAAGGAAAAAATTTGTCTCTGTGAGGGTGACAGAAGACTGGAACAGGCTGCCCAAGGGGGGTGTGGAGTCTCCCTCTCAGGAGATATTCAAGACCTGCTTGGATGTGTTCCTGTGTGACCTGCCCAAGGTGCTCCTGCTCTCGCAGGGGGGTTGGGCTCAATGATCTCCAGTGATCCCTTCTGTGATTCTCTCCAATTCAGTGAGAACCTCTTCATTTTGCTTTCTTTGGGAGGAAAAATCACTTATGTCCGCTCACAGAATCACAGAAACCTTCAGGTTGGAAAAGCCCCTCAGGATCACCAAGTCCAACCCACAACTCTACTCTACAAGGGTCACCCCAAGCACCACATCCAAACCACCTTGAAACACAGCCAGGCTTGGGGACTCCACCACCTCCCTGGGCAGCACATTCCAATCCATGACCACTCTTGCCAGGAAAAAATTCTTCCTACTGTCCAGTCTAAACCTGCCCAGCCACAGCTTGAGGTCATTCCCTCTTGTTCTATCGCTAATTACCTGTGAGAAGAGACCAGCACCAACCTCTCCACAACCTCCTTTCAGGGAGCTGTAGACAGCCAGGAGGTCTCCCCTCAGCCTCTTCTGTTTCACACTATCCATTCCCAGCTCCTTCAGTCTCTCTCCATCAGATTTCTTCTCCAGGCCCTTCCCAGCTTCCTTGCCCTCCTCTGGCCTGGCTCCAGCATTACATGTGGGAAATCAAAACATTAGAAGAGTTGAGACATTTCAAAAGGAAAAACATTCTGTATCAAAATGACATCATTTGGGGGTTTTGAATAGTTTTGGTGTTGGGTTTTTAAAGAGCCTTGTGTTGCTGTTGAAATTTTTCCAACTGAAACAATTCATTGCTACTGTTTGGAAGGGTGGAAAGGACAACAAATAATCTGTAACGATCAGAAAGATCAGAGAAAGCATTTTTGAACCATGTGCATAGAAATTCACAAGGTTTTTCTAATTAAACTTTGTAGGTCAAGATAAAATGATTCTCATTTTTTTCATTGCTACACCCACTGCTCCAGTGCTTCTTGCTCCTCTCTGTATCATCCAGGCCTAAATCGAAGTAATTTTTCTGACTGCTGTGGAGTATAAAGATGCCAAAGTGCATTCCAATCAATTTTCTCCAACAGTGGAAATATTCTAAATGGAACAGCATTACAAGTTGATTTGACATAGACTTCAGTCCATTAATTCAAATAATGATGAAGTGTAGAATCACAGGATCACAGAAGACATCCAGTTGGAAGAGACCTCCAAGCAAATCCAGTCCAACCTTCAACCCAGCCCTGAAGGCTCAAAACCAAAGCATGTCCCTAAGCTCCAGTTCCATAGCTGCTTGAATCCCTCCAGGGATGGTGACTCCAGCACTGCCCTGGGCAGACCATTCCAATGGCTGAGAAGCCTCTCTGGTAAGAAATAGTTCCTAGCATCCAGCCTGAACCTCCCCTACTGCAATTTGCAACCATTTCCTCTGCTCCTGTCTCTTGCCACCAAGGAGCAGAGGCTGCCCCCTCCTCACTCCAACCTCCCTGCAGGGAGCTGGAGAGAGCAATGAGGTCTCATTCAGCCTCCTCTTCTCCTCCAGCCTCAACACCCCCAGCTCCCTCAGCCCCTCCTCTAGCCCAGGGGCTCCAGGCCCTTCTCCAGCCTCGTTGCCCTTCTCTGGCCAGGCTCCAGCTCCTCGATGTCCTTCCTGCAGTGAGGGCCCAGAGCTGAACACAGCACTCGAGGTGTGGCCTCCCCAGTGCTGAGCACAGGGGGATGGTCACCTCCTGTCCCTGCTGCCCACCCTGCTTCTGATCCCAGCCAGGATGCCTTTGGCTTTCTTGGCCACCTGGGCACTGCTGGCTCATAGTTAATCAACTGTCAACCAGCACCCCCAGGTCCCTCTCTGAGTCACAGCTTCCCAACCAGACATCCCCAGGTCTCTATCTCCCCCATGGGGCTGTTGTGACCCAGGTGCAGGACCTGGCCCTTAGCCTTGTTGAACTTCTCCCAGTGAGCCTTGGCCCAAGGGTCTCAGCTGTCCAGGTCCTGCTGCAGAGCCTCCCTACCCTCTAGCAGATGGACACAGCCACCCAGCTTGGTGTCTTCTGCAAACTTCCTGAGGGTGCCTCGATGCCCTCACCCAGATCATTGATAAAGATACTAAGGAGGAAAAGAAGCAGCAGAACCACAAATAAAACAGTGAATTTGACTCTGCTTCTGGAGGTTGAAGGTACCCAGGTTGTTCCCATGTTAATTTTTGACTCTGTGTGTATAAAGAACAGAGTTTCACCAAATGAGGAGGCGCTAAGCCAAACAGTTCTGTTTTGGTGGGCTCTCTGCAGGATATAGACATTTGAAGGAGCTGACAATAGCTGTCAATACCTCCCAAAGAACTAGGTGTAAGATGAAAGGAAAGGGCCTGAAATTGTGCCAGGGGGAGGTTTAGGTTGGGCATTTCCTGCAAGAGTGGCCAGGGATTGGCACAGGCTGCCCAGGGAGGTGGTGGAGTCACTGTCCCTGGAGGTGTTCAAAAGACATATGGACATGGCACTGTGGGACATGGTTTAGTGGCCATGGTGGTGTGGGGCTGGTGGTTGGGCTGGAGGATCTGGGAGGACTTTTCCAACCTTAATAAGTCTATGCTTCTATAATTAAACCAATGAGAGCTACCTGCCTTCAAGAGAAATAGGGAGAAAGTATCTGACAGACCACAATCCAACGGACAGAATTTTACTAGCTGCTTATTTCCTTCCTTTCCTGTACCATCTCCTGATTTACTTTTTTTTTTCTCTTTACTCAGTATGCACCTCTTTGTCCTAGAATAAATAACCTGAAATCATTTTTAACCACATGAATAAAGGAGAGTTTAATGTAACTCAATTGCAAGTGATTTACCAAAGAAAAAAAATGCATTTTCCTATCTTCGTCTCAGTGGAAGAGAATTGCTGCTTTAACATTTAAGCACATGACATTTAGGAGTACATTAAAAACATCTACAATCCTGTATTTCAGCTAGGAAAATAGGAATAATTAACATGGCCATACACTGATGTAGTTTAACTGTCTCAGAGCACTTCAAGAGGCAGTTCTCTCTTTTTCAGTTTCGCTTGGGTTTTGTTTGATTTAGTTTGCAAGAGGGAAAAGACAAAACACCCAAAACACCACCAAAAATCAAGAACAAACACAGGCTCACAGGATGTTAGGAGTTGGAAAGGACCTCTGGAGAGCTTCCAATCCAAAATTCCTGCTAGAGCAGGACCAGAGAACGCATCACAGGTCACACAGGAACACATCATAGAATCACAGAATCATAGAATCAAGAAGGTTGAAAAAGACCTCAAGGATCATCGAGTCCAACCTGTCACCCTACACCTCATGCCTATCTAAACCATGGCACCAAGTGCCACGTCCAATCCCCTCTTGAACACCTCCAGGGATGGGGACTCCACCACCTCCCCGGGCAGCCCATTCCAATGGCCAACCACTCTCTCTGTGAAGAACTTCCTCCTCACCTCCAGCCTAAACCTCCCCTGGCACAGCTTGAGACTGTGTCCTCTTGTTCTGGTGCTGGTTGCCTGGGAGAAGAGACCAAACCCCTCCTGGCTACAACCTCCCTTCAGGTAGTTGTAGACAGCAATGAGGTCACCCCTGAGCCTCCTCTTCTCCAGGCTAAACACCCCCAGCTCCCTCGGCCTCTCCTCATAGGGCTTGTGCTCAAGGCCTCTCCCCAGCCTCGTTGCCCTTCTCTGGACATGCTCCAGCAATTCAACATCTTTCCTAAACTGAGGGGCCCAGAACTGGACACAGTCCTCAAGGTGTGGCCTAACCAGTGCTGTGTACAGGGGTACAATGACCTCCCTGCTCCTGCTGGCCACACTATGCCTGATGCAGGCCAGGATGCCATTGGCTCTCTTGGCCACCTGGGCACACTGCTGGCTCATGTTCAGGCGCCTGTCAACCAGTACCCCCAGGTCCCTTTCTGCCTGGCTGCTCTCCAGCCACTCTGACCCCAGCCTGTAGCTCTGCATGGGGTTGTTGTGGCCAAAGTGCAGCACCCGGCACTTGGATTTGTTGAATGCCATCATGTTGGACTCTGCCCATCTGTCCAGCCTGGCAAGGTCCCTCTGCAGAGCCCTTCTACCTTCTAACAGATCAACACCTGCTCCCAGCTTGGTGTCATCTGCAAATTCACTGATGATGGACTCAATCCCCTCATCCAGATCATCAATAAAGATATTGAAGAGGATGGGGCCCAGCACTGATCCCTGGGGGACACCACTAGTGACTGGCTGCCAGCTGGCAGTGGCACCATTCACCACCACTCTCTGGGCTCAGCCCTCCAGCCAGTTCCTAACCCAGCGCAGAGTGCTGCTGTCCAAGCCACAGGCTGACAGCTTGGCCAGGAGTTTGCTGTGGGGGACAGTGTCAAAGGCCTTGCTGAAGTCCAGGTAGACTACATCCACAGCCTTTCCCACGTCCACCAGGCTGGTCACCTGATCATAGAAGGAGATCAGGTTGGTGAGGCAGGACCTGCCCTTCCTAAATCCATGTTGGCTGGGCCTGATTCCTTGGCCATCCTTCAGGTGTGCAGTGATTGCCCCCAAGACAATCTGCTCCGTGATTTTCCCTGGCACTGTGGATGGGCGTCACATTGGCCAGTTTCCAGTCTTCTGGGACCTCTCCAGTGAGCCAGGACTGGTGGAAAATGATGGAGAGAGGCTTGGCCAGCTCATCCAGACAGGGCTGCAAAGGCTCCACAGAAGGAGACTCCACAATCTCTCTGGGCAGCCTGCTCCAGGGGTCTGGCACCCTTACAGGAAAGAAGTTCCTCCTCATGTTGAGATGGAACTTCCTGTGCTGCAGTTTCCATCCCTTGCCCCTTGTCCTATCCCAGGGCACAAGTGAGCAGAGGCTGTCCCTGTCCCTTCCTTCCTATCCCCCTACCCTCAGCTATTGATAGACATTGATCAGATCCCCTCTCAGTCTTCTCCTCTGCAGACTGAACAGCCCCAGGGCTCTCAGCCTCTCCTCCCCAGGCAGTGCTGCAGTCCCTTCAGCATCCTTGGAGCCCTCCCTTGGCCTCTCTAGGGGAGGGATCTAGGGCAGATCCCTGTCCCTCTTGAACTGGGGAGACCAGAACTGGATGCAATATTCCAGGTGGGGCCTCACTGGGGCAGAGTAGAGTGGGAGGAGAACTTCCCTCACAAAACAAAACAAAACAAAACAAACAAACAAAACAACAAACCCCCCCCCAAACCAAATACCCCCTGCTAAGTAAAGTAAGCACAATTCTTTTTAAAAGATGCCTTTGGGTAGCAATCAGCTAATTAGCTACAGAGCTACACATGATGAATGGCAGATATTTGGTGTTACCCACTCTACACAGGTAGGAAAGTAAGTGTGATGGTTTGAAACTGTCTTTTTAATTTTTCCTTACAAAGTTCAAAACAGAGAAAGAGTATAAATAAGTCACTATTGGGTGTAAGAAAGCAAAATACTGATTGTTCTAAACACTTCCATTGGATAGATAGAAATGTTTAAGAACTATTACCCAAAACAAAGAGGAGCACTCTGCACATTCTGCTTTCTGCAGTGGGGGCAGTTGCTGGGCTGTCTGGCTGCTGTTTTCTTCTTCTTCTCCTCTGGCTGAAGATAACACACACTGACCTTGGCAGCTAAGTTAACAACTTTCTGCTCTAACTAACTCTGCTTTCTGTCCAAGAGGGGTCTGGGGGGAAGCTCCTGGGAGAGGGAGGCCCCTTTGGGAAGGGTCCCCTTTGTGGGGAAGCAAAGGGAGATTGGTTGTGATTTTCTGCTGATTGTATATATATATATATATATATATATATATATATTTGTAAATGTTGTGAATTTTGTATATTTGTACATATTCATTGCATTTCATTGTAGATTGTAGATTCTGCTTTGTAAATACAGCTTTCATTTGCTTCCAGACTGGGCTAGCCTGGTTATTGTCGGGGGGGGTCCGGGGAATTTCAGTTCACACTGACACAGTAAGGATTCAGCAGAAAAAAACCCCAAAATATCTGGTTCTGTTACTAGAGACTGCCCAGGAGAAAAGGGACAGGGTTTGTCTTAATTTTATCATTTTCTGAGTTTTAAACACTTCAGTTGAGCAGCAGCCCTTTGCAATTCTCTGAAACAGAGGCAGGAATCTGTGCTCTTGCTTCTTCATGGGCCTCTTTGGAAGGGCTTTGATCTCGAGTTCCTTAAGCAGAATAAAACCATGAAGAGTGAGATTTTGCCTGTCTCCTCAACTAGCTGCCTACCATGCTGGAGAAGGGTCTGGAGAACAGGGCTGGTGAGGAGCAGCTGAAGGAACTGGGGGTGTTCAGCCTGGGACAGAGGATGCCAAGGGGAGACCTTCTGGCTCTCTATAAATAGCAATTGAGAAAGGGAGTTTAGGCTCCCAGCTGTGATCAGCACCATTAATTTAGTGAAATCCCAGGGACTGAGATTGAAGCTGACAGACATTTCAAGAACTGAACTCCTTTCAAATGGTTTGGAAGGCTGAGCAAAAGACTGAATGCAGGCCTTAGGAAGAAATTCAGTTAAAATGCTGAGTTATAGAATCATAGAATCAGTAAGGTTGGAAAAGACCTCAGGATCAGCAAGTCCAACCATCAACCAGCACCACTCTGTGCACTAAACTGTGTCCCAGACTGTCACATCTACATGTGTTTTGAACACTTCCAGGGATGGTGACTCCACCACCTCCCTGGGCAGCACATCCCAATGGCCAATCTCTCTGTCTGGGAAGAATTTCTTCCTCACATCCAGCCCAAACCTCCCCTGGCACAGCTTGAGACTGTGTCCTCTCCTTGTGTCCCTGCTTGCCTGGGAGAAGAGCCCAACCCCCACCTGGCTACAACCTCCCTTCAGGTAGTTGTAGAGAGCAATGAGGTCTGCCCTGAGCCTCCTCTTCTCCAGGCTAAACACCCCCAGCTCCCTCAGCCTCTCCTCACAGGGCTGTGCTCCAGACCCCTCCCCAGCCTTGCTGCCCTTCTCTGGACACCTGCCAGCATCTCAACATCTTGCTGAAACTCAGGAGCCCAGAACTGGACACAGGACTCAAGGTGTGGCCTAAGCAGTGCTGAGCACAGGGCAGAATGACTTCCCTGCTCCTGCTGGCCACACTCTTGCTGATGCAGGCCAGGATGCCATTGGCCTTCTTGGAAAAAGTGCCCAACACCCAGCCCACTACAACCTTCTTCCAGAGGACTGCAGAGAGCAATGAGCTCTCCCCATATTGCTGGATGCTTACCCAATCTCCAAAGGTGCAAAGGAACTTTTACATTTTGATTCTTTCCTCCCCACCCCCTGTATCCTTTTCATGTATTTACTGTAGATGGCTTTATAATAATTCTAGTTTTATAAGCATATGGTGCAAAGCGTAAACCAGTGATGTACTCCTGTTTATAGCCAGCAATTTCAGCTTTGTCTATGCTTTGTAATAATCCTCTCCTTTGTAGCTACTGATCCTTTTGCTTACCAGTTTGATGAAGTTGGGAATCTCAGCTGAAGGATTATTAGGAGTTCAAATGGAGCCCAAAAGCACTACTACATCACTTCTTCCTCCATAAAATCATGCAGTCATAAAACTGTTTGGAAGAGACCTTTGAGATCATCAAGTCCAGCCTCTTGCCTACACCTCACAATCCCATGGCTGCTGACGTTCTACTACCAGTAAAACACAGCCCTCAGCACCACAGCCATTGCCTTTTAAATGCCTCCAGGGATGGTGATTGCACCACCTCCCTATCCCAGTGCCTGAGAAACCTTTCTGTGAAGAAATTTTTCCTAATATCCAACCTGAACCTCCCTTGGCACAACCTGAGGCCATTTCCTCTCCTCCTGTCATTTCTTGCATGTGAGAAGAGGCTGACCCCCACCTCATTCCCACCTCCTTTGAGGCAGTTGTAGAGGGCAATGAGGTCTCTCCTCATCCTCCTCTTCTCCCAACCTCCTTTGAGGCAGTTGTAGAGGGCAATGAGGTCTCTCCTCATCCTCCTCTTCTGCCAACCTCTTTTGAGGCTGTTGTAGAGGGCAATGAGGTCTCTCCTCATCCTCCTCTTCTCCAGACTGAACAACCTCCTTTGAGGCAGTTGTAGAGGGCAATGAGGTCTCTCCTCATCCTCCTCTTCTCCAGGCTGAACAAGCTCCTTTGAGGCAGTTGTAGAGGGCAATGAGGTCTCTCCTCATCCTCCTCTTCTGCCAACCTCTTTTGAGGCAGTTGTAGAGGGCAATGAGGTCTCTCCTCATCCTCCTCTTCTCCAGACTGAACAACCTCCTTTGAGGCAGTTGTAGAGGGCAATGAGGTCTCTCCTCATCCTCCTCTTCTCCAGGCTGAACAAGCTCCTTTGAGGCAGTTGTAGAGGGCAATGAGGTCTCTCCTCATCCTCCTCTTCTCCAGACTGAACAATCCCAGATCCCTCAACCCCTCCTTGTACTGCAAGTGTATTTCATGGAAGGGAAGAATTAATTCAGTTGGAAAAAAACTCTAAGACCATTGAGTCCTCCTCTTCTGAAGACTGAAGAACCCCAGTTCCCTCAGCTGCTCCTCACAGGACTTGTGTTCAAGGCCTTTCACCAGCTTTGTTGCTCTGTATCTTTGGGTTTTCAGGAATATTCTGAGGCAAGGCTAATTCTTTTGACTCTAGTTTTATAGTGATGTGTGATAAACACTTCAGCTGCCTGGAAAACAACTCTATGGATACACAAACACAGTTAGAACCATCTGGAAAAGAGTGAATTTTACTTTGGTTCACGGATGCTTGTGGGACAGAAAACCACCAGAGAAAGGTGAGAGAAAATAAAGACAAAAGCAAAAGTATTGTTTAAAAGTGTTGGGGGGTAGGGAAATGTCTGTCAGGTTCTCTGTGTTTTCTTGCTTTTGTTCATTGTTTCTGAGGGACAACACTGCAGCTTTTCAGGTGAGCGTTTGGAAGCAGCTCTTTTTCTCTTAGAACCCTGGGAGAAGAGTGCTTGCAAATGCAAGTCAAATGCAGACAACCACTTTGCAATAGCTTTGCCTTTTGGTACCAAGAGAGCTGTGGCACCACTTTAATAGTTTCCTGTATTGCTCCTGTTGTGGTAGTTATGAAAACTGGGAAGTTTCCAAGTGCAAAACCCAGGGCTGTACCAACACCCATCCAGTTTGCTCCTGGAAATTTCAGGTATGCAGAAGGAGAATTTTGACAGAATTGTTTTTTTTTTCACTTCTGTGGTTTCCAAGACACTGGGTGAAGGGAGGAAGGCTTTGTAAAGGGATCTGGATGGGCTGGATCAATGGGCCAAGGCCAGCTGCATGAGGTCCAACAAGACCAAGTGCTGGGTCCTGCAACAGTATCACAACAACCCCGTGAAGGTTCCAGGCTTGGGGCAGAGTGGCTGAAAAGCTGCCCAGCAGAAAAGGACCTGGGGGTGCTGGCTGACAGCCAGCTGAACATGGCCCAGGTGGCCAACAGCATCATGGCTGCAATCCTGTGACCAGCAGGAGTAGGGAAGTTGTTTTGCCCCTGTATGCAGCACTGCTGAGGCCACACCTTGAGTACTGCGTTTAGATCCTTCACTACCAGAAGGACATTGAGGTGCTGGAGCAGGTCCAGAGAAGGGCAACAAAGCTGGGGAAGGGGCTGGAGAAGAAGGCTGGTGAGAAGCAGCTGAAGTAACTGTGGTGCTCAGGACCCTGTCCAGTCTGGCCTTAGACACTTGCAGGGAGGGGACATCCACAGCTTCCCTGGACAGCCTGTCCCAGTGTCCCACCACCCTCACTGCAAACAATTTCTGCCTCATCTCCAGTCTCAATCTCAGCTCTTCCAGCTCAGGGCTATTGCCCTTCATCCTGTCACTATGAGTTCTCATCAAAGGTCCCTCCCCATCCTTCTCATAGGACCCCCTCAGGTACAGGAAGGCCACTCTAAGGTCTCCCCAAAACCTTCTCTTCTCCAGGCTGAACAGCCTCAACTCTTTGAGCCTGTCTCCATAGGGGAGGTTCTCCAGCCCTCTGATCATCTTTGTGGCCTCCTCTGGACCTGCTCCAGCAGCTGCAGGTCCTTCTTGTGTCGGGGGCAGCAGAACTGGACTCAGGACTCCAGATGGGATCTCCCCAGAGCAGAGTGGAAGGGCAGAATCACCTCCCTCATCCTGCAGGTTACATTGCTTTTGGTGCAGCCCAGGCTATGGTTGGCCTTCTGGGCCAATTAACTCTCTGGTCAATATGATGAGTTAGATAATAATATGTTGGGATTTTAATTTTATTTTTTTTAATAAAGAAAGTTCTAACTTCAGTAGATGGTACAAAAGAGGAGTTCCCTCTCAATAGTCATAGAATCATAGAATCAACCAGGTTGGAAGAGACCTCCAAGATCACCCAGTCCAACCTAGCACCCAGCCCTATCCAATCAACCAGACCATGGCACCAAGTGCCTCATCCAGGCTTCTCTTGAACTTCTCCAGGGATGACAACTCCACCACCTCCCTGGGCAGCACATCCCAATGGGCAATCACCCTCTCTGTGAAGAACTTCCTCCTAATATCCAGCCTAGACCTCCCCTGGCACAACTTGAGACTGTGTCCTCTTGTTCTGCTGCTGGTTGCCTGGGAGCAGAGCCCAACCCCCACCTGGCTACAACCTCCCTTCAGGCAGTTGTAGACAGCAATGAGGTCTGCCCTGAGCCTCCTCTTCTCCAGGCTAAACAACCCCAGCTCCCTCAGCCTCTCCTCATAGGGTTTCTGTTCCAGAACCCTCCCCAGCTTCATTGCCCTTCTCTGGACACATTCCAGTCCCTCAACATCTCTCTTGAATTGAGGAGCCCAGAACTGGACACAGGACTCAAGGTGTGGCCTGACCTGTGCTGAGCACAGGGGAAGAATAACCTCCCTTGTCCTGCTGGCTGCACTATTCCTGATACAGGCCAGGATTCCATTGGCTCTCCTGGGCACACTGCTGGCTCATGTTCAGCCTACTATCAACAAGCACCCCCAGGTCCCTCTCTGCCTGGCTGCTCTCCAGCCACTCTGTCCCCATCCTGTAGTGCTGCCTGGGGTTGTTGTGACCAAAGTGTAGAACCCTGCACTTAGCCTTTTTCAGTCTCATCCCACTGGGCTCTGCCTACCCAGCCAGCCTGTCCAGGTCTCTCTGCAACCCTCTCTTCTACCCTCCAACAGACCAACACCTGCTCCCAACTTGATGTCATTTGCAAACTTACTGAGGATGGACTCAATCTCTTCATCCAGCTCATCAATAAAAATATTGAACAGGATGGGGCCCAGCACTGATCCCTGGGGGACACCACTAGTGACAGGCTGCCAGCTGGCAGTGGCACCATTCACCACCACTCTCTAGGCCTGGCCCTCCATCCAGTTCTTGACCCATTTCAGAGTGAATCTGTCCAAGCCACGAGCTGCCAGCTTTGCCAGGAGCTTCTTGTGGCAGACAGTGTCAAAGGCTCTGCTGAAGTCCAGGCAGAATACATCCACAGCCTGCCCTGCATTCACCAGATGGGTAACCTGATCATGAAATCCACTATAACCCAGCTCGACAACCCTCACTGCAGCTGCTCTCAATGGAAAACGAGTAGACACAGCCCAGGAGATCTTGTAAGGAGTCAGCCAGGAAGCCAATCTTGCACCCAGATGCTACACTGGAAACACAAATTCAAGAGCTTTCCATCTGGGATCTTGCATCTGCCAAATTTTGTCATGTAAGTGGTGACAGCAGTTAGGTTCTGTGCTCCAGAGGAGAGCTAAAGGCACCAAAGGGAGCTGTTCACCACCCTGCAATCAACAGGAAAACCCTGTGCCAACTGGAAGTGCAATCATGTCTGCAGCAATGTGCTAAGGAGCTCTGAAACTGCTTAGCAGAACAAGAGAAGTCTCTGGAAGACAGAGAAATCAGGAGCAAACTGGGGAAGGGTCTGGAGAAGAAGTCTGGTGAAGAATGGCTGAGAGACCTAGGGTTGTTTATTCTGGAGAAGAGGAGGCTGAGGGGAGGCCTCTTTGCTCTCTACATCTCCCTGAAAGGAGATTGGAGTGAGTTGGGGACTCCAGCTGGGACTGAGTTCATCTCAATATTATCAGGTGATAGAACAAGAGGAAATGGCCTGGAGGAATATTGAGGTTAGATATCAGGAAAAATTTCTTTCCTGCAACAGTGTTCAGGCATTGGAATAGGGCTACCCAGGGAGTGGTGGAGTCACCATCCCTAGAGGTGTTTGTAGAATGTGTAGGCATAGTTCAGTGGATATGGTAATGTTAGGTCAATGGTTGGACTCAATCATCTTAGAGATCTTTTCTAACAGAAACAGTTCTATGAGAGTGCAACCTCCAGAATTGAGGAAACTCACTCTGACCAACAGCAGCAGCCAGCCCAGTGCATCTCTGAGCAACATAAATAGAAAACAAAAACTGTGTACAAGTTCCATGGAGTGGACCCATTTGACACCTGAGTGGTCAATAAAAGATATTCCTGGGCAAGTGAATTGATTGGAACTGTTTTACAACTCTGAGAGGCCTAAAAAGAGAACTTGCAAAGCTTTTCTCCTTCAAGATGTCCTAATTCTTTGTTAGTTTGCTTTCAGGAAGGCAAAGATTGTCTGAAGATATGGAGGCTGTCCTGAGCTGGCCCTAGAGGAGCACAGTGAGCTAGAGCTAATGCATGCTAATGAGGCAGCCATATGAATTCCATTTGTTACCCTTGATAACACTTAGCCTTGGGAAGACAGCAAATTGGGAGAGCCACCCAGTGACAAATCATCCTGCTCCTTCTGGCTGTTTGCTCCAGCACTTCATTAATTTCTATAGCAAATGTGGGAAATATCAATATATCATCAATATTAATGGAGTACCACTAGGAGTGTAAAAGATTTCTCTGGGGCAGCTGGTGATGATGTGCTCTCTGTCACTGTCCTCTGGGCTGCTCCCCTGAGCTTCAGAGGAATTCTCCTCAAACAACAACATAATGCACCCAATGGCAGGGGTGGGGAGGGACCTCCAAAGATCACCCAGTCCAACACCCCTGCCAGAGCAGAGGCACCCAGGGCAGATCACACAGGAACACAGCCAGATGGGGTTGGAAAGTCTCCAGAGATGAAGACTCCACAATCTCTCTGTCAGCCTGCTCCAGGGCTCTGTCACCCTCACAGGGAAAAAAGTTTTCCTTATGTTCATGTGGAACCTCCTCTGCTCCAGCTTCCACCACTGCCCCTTGTGCTGGCATTGGGCATCACCCAGCAGAGCCTGGCTCCAGCCTCTGGGCACTCCCCCTGCACATCTTCATCACCAGCAATGAGGTCACCCTCAGGCTCCTCCTCTCCAAGCTCCAGAGCCTTCAGCTCCCTCAGGCTCTCCTCCTAATGAAGATCTTCCACTGCCTTCATCTGGACTCTTTCAAGCAGTTCCCTGAGGTCCATCTTGAACCAAGGAACCCAGAACTGGACACAATCTTCCAGATGTGGCCTCCCCAGGACAGAGAAGAAGGGGAGGAGAACCTCTCTGGTCCTACTCACCACACCCTTCTAATCCCCCCCAGGATGCCATTGGCCTTCTTGGCCACCAGAGCACATTGCTGGCTCATGGGCAACCTCCCATCCACCAGCACCCCCAGGGCCTTTTCCCCTTCACTGCTCTCCAGCAGCTCAGTCCCCCAACCTCTCCTGCTCCATGAGGTTGCTCTTTCCCAGGTGTGAGAATCTACACTTGGCCTTGTTGGATCTCATTCAGTCTGAATTGGGGTTTTTGTTGTTATTTGCTTGGTTGGTTGGTTTGGTTTGGCTTGGTTTTGGGGGGTGGGTGGTGTTGGGAGTTGGGTTTGGTGTTTATTATGGCAGCTGGGTTGAGGCAATCCCAAGCACAAATCCAGGCTGGGCAGGGACTGGTTGGAGAGCAGCCCTGAGGAGAGGGACTTGGGGGTGCTGGTGGAGGAGAAGCTCAACAGGAGCCAGCAGTGAGCACTTGCAGCCCAGAGAGCCAAGCAGAGCCTGGGCTGCAGCAAGAGAAGTGTGGCCAGCAGGTCCAGGGAGGGGATTCTCCCCCTCTGCTCCACTCTGCTCAGACCCCACCTGGAGCTCTGGGTCCAGTTCTGGAGCCTCTGTTACAAGAAGGATATGGACATGCTGGAAGGTGTCCAGAGGAGGGCCAGGAGGATGAGCAGAGGGCTGGAGCACCTCTCCTATGAGGACAGACTGAGAGAGTTGGGGCTGTTCAGTCTGGAGAAGAGAAGGCTCCAAGGTGACCTTCTTGTGGCCTTCCAGGATCTGAAGGGAGCTCCAAGAAAGCTGGGGAGGGACTTTTTAGGATCTCAGGTAGTGATAGGACTAGGGGGAATGGAGCAAAGCTGGAACTGGGGAGATTCAGACTGGACATGAGGAAGAAGTTCTTCCCCATGAGAGTGGTGAGAGCCTGGAATGGGTTGTCCAGGGAGGTGGTTGAGGCCCCATCCCTGGAGGTGTTTAAGGCAGGGCTGGATGAGGCTCTGGCCAGCCTGCTGTAGTGTGAGGTGTCCCTGCCCATGGCAGGGGGGTTGGAACTGGATGATCCTTGTGGTCCCTTCCAACCCTGACTGATTCTATGATTCTGTGATAGGGTTCTGCTGCCCACGAGGAGGCACAGATATTTAATATTCTTTTCTGAAATAGAATAATAAAAAACAAAAATCAAACACAAACACCCACACAAAAATTATATTGGTTATAAAGTGGTTGTTCTCCAGTAAGAGATTTCAAAAGCCCTATTCAGCAAATATTCCTGCATGTGAGCTAATTTTTGGATTTTATTGCAAAATAAGGCAAAGGAAAACCAATCTACTCAAAAAGGAGTCCCATTCATTCAGGAATAAATATTTGCATGATGTTGTTAGTATTAATTTATTATAATTAGTTATTTATTTTCTGGGGCAGTGGTTGGAAACTGGAGCAGAGTAAATTTACACAGAATCATAGAATTGTCAGGGTTAGAAGGGACCTCAAGGATCAGCCAGTCCCAACCCCCCTGCCATGGGCAGGTTGCTCACAGCCACATCCAGCCTGGCTGCAAAAACCTCCAGGGATGAGGCTTCCACCACCTCCCTGGGCAACCTCTGCCAGTCTCTCACCACCCTCATGGGGAACAACTTCTTCCTCACATCCAATCTGAATCTCCCCTCCTCTAGCTCAGATCCATTCTTCCTGTTCTTGATCATTTTTGTGCTGCTCTTGTGGACATGCTCCATGGGGTCTGGAGAGGGTGCAGCAAAGTGCTACAAATGTGCTGAGAGGACAGTAAGATCTCTGGTGAGGAAAGACTGAGGGAGTTGGGGCTTTATAGTCTGGAGAGGATAAGTGGAGATCTTGTCAGTGCTTGTCAATATTTAAAGGGTGAGAGTCAGGAGGATAGGACCAAAGTTTTTCAGTGGCACCCAGTTAGAGGGGAAGGGGAAATGGACACAAACTTGGAACAGAAGAAGTTCCATCTAAACATGAGGAGGAAATTCTTTTAATTTAAGGGTGGTGGGAACCTGGAGCAGGCTGCTCAGAGAGGTGAGGGAGTTTGCATCTCTGCAGATTTCCAAGACCCACCTGGATGCATTCCTGTGCAGCCTGCCCTGGGTGATGCTGCTCTGGCAGGAGGGTTGGACTGGATAATTTCTGGAGGTCCCTTCCAAGCCCTGCCATTCTGTGACTCTGTGATTCTGTGTTGGTGTAACTGAAGCAGTCAGTATATCATATTCCTATCTTTTATTTCAGTCCAGATATGATGAAGAATATTAGCTTTCATGAAAATCTCACTGACATTATACTTAATTTCATTTATTTTGTTTCAACTTCATTATCTGTGATCAAGGTTTGAAAGCCCTTCAGAGAACTCTTATCTGCCATACAAGCCAACAAAGTAATTGAATTTATTTCCTGTGTGTGTTTAATTGTATTCTTTCTGGTTCCAGCACAACAGCTTTCACTGCGGCTGAAAATGTTTCCTTGATGGTAGGAGAGCATAAGGCACAAAATTCTGCATAGGTTAGTTAAAGGATTAAAGTAGAAATCTACATTTAATAGCAGCATTTAACAGCATCTCTTTATTTTTTTCATTTGAAAATGTTGTATTTAGTTCTGCAGTGCATGATTACTCCAGACTACCTCTGCAGCTGCCTTCAACTCTACTTCCACAGCGTCACAGAAACAAAGACTGGTAGGGGCTGGAAGGGACCTCTGAAGATCATCCAGTCCAACCACCCCTTGCTGGAGAAGGATCACCCAGAGTAAATCACACAGGAACATGTCCAGGTGGGGTTTGAATGCCTCCAGAGAAGGAGACTTCACAGCCTCTCTGTGCAGCCTGGTTCAGTGTTCTGCCACCCTCCAAGGGAAGTTTTTCCTTTATGTTTATGTGGAGCCTCCTGTGTTCCAGTTTGTGTCCATTGCTTATTGTCCTCACCCTCAGGAAGTCTGCTGATGACACCAAGCTGTGTGGTGCAGCAGACAGGCTGGAGGGGAGGGATCCATCCAGAGGGACCTGGACAGGCTGGAGAGGTGGCCACAAGCCAACCTTATGAGGTTTAACAAGACCAAGGGCAGGGTCCTGCAGCTCGGTGCAGGCAATCCCAAGCACAAATCCAGGCTGGGCAGGGACTGGCTGGAGAGCAGCCCTGAGGAGAAGGACTTGGGGATGCTGGTGGAGGGGAAGCTCAAAGGGAGCTGTCAATGTGCACTTGCAGCCCAGAGAGCCAAGCAGAGCCTGGGCTGCATCAAGAGAAGTGTGGCCAGCAGGGCCAGGGAGGGGATTCTCCCCCTCTGCTCCACTCTGCTGAGACCCCACCTGGAGTACTGCATCCAGTTCTGGAGCCTCTGTTACAAGAGGGATCTGGACATGCTGGAAGGTGTCCAGAGAAGGGCCACCAGGATGAGGAGAGACTGAGAGAGTTGGGGCTGTTCAGTCTGGAGAGGGGAAGGCTCTGAGAAGACCTTCTTGTGGCCTTCCAGTATCTGAAGGGGGCCTACAAGAAAGCTGGGGAGGGACTTTTTAGGATCTCAGGTAGTGACAGGACTGGGGGGAATGGAATAAAGCTGGAAGTGGGGAGATTCAGACTGGGTATGAGGAAGAAGTTGGTGAGAGTGGTGAGAGCCTGGAATGGGTTGTCCAGGGAGGTGGTTGAGGCCCCATCCCTGGAGGTGTTTGCAGCCAGGCTGGATGAGGCTCTGGCCAGCCTGACGTAGTGTGAGGTGTCCCTGGCCATGGCAGGGGGGTTGGGACTGGATGATCCTTGTGGTCCCTTCCAACCCTGACTGATTCTATGATTCTGTCAGTGGACACCACTGAAAAGAATTTGGCTTCATCCCCCTCTGACACTCACCCTTTTGATGCTGATCAGTATTTATGAGATCCCCCCTCAGTCTCCTCCAAGGTAAACAGCCCCAGCTCTCCCAGCCTCTCCTCCTGCCCCCTCAGCATCTCAGTGCCTCTCTGCTGGAACTCGCTCCTGCAGTTCCCTTGTTCTTGAGCTACTGAGCTGTGAGTTTCACAACAGTGCTGCAGATTAGGCCTCACCAGGGCAGAGCAGAGGGAGAGAAGGACTTACTTTCTTCATCCTACCATAGTTTGAAGCTCTGTGCATGTGAACAGAGTCCTTTGTGCACAAAATTAGGCTAAGTATGATCAGCAGCTGTTCTTTACCAGGGAATGCAGTTTATTATCTCCAGCTGTGTTAACTGGTCACCTAACAGACAATGGGAAAGGACAGTTGGATACTTCTGCTGTATTCATTCAGCTGAGATAAGTGTTTGAAAGTGTTCTTTCCAGCATGAAGGAGATCTGGGGAAAAGGGCTTGTCTGCTACAGGCTGCAGGGGAAGATAAGAGGAGAAGACAGATTCTATTCAGAGTAATGGCATAAATGCAGCATCATTAAGTACTAAGGAGATGGTCATGCAGCATCATTAAGTACTGAGAAGATGGCCTAGGAAATTTCCATCTCTGGAATCTGTAAAGGTGTTGCCACACATTTCCTCCTGGATAGTGCAAGTAAAGTTGGGGGATAGAAACTTGCAGATCTCCTTCCCAGACTTACAGACAAAATAAATATGATGTGGATGGCAGGTCTAAGTAACCCTCTCTCTTGCTCCCATTCAAATCAACTGCTTCAAATAAACCCTCTTGTGGGGAGACCTTTTTCTTTCCATTCCTCAGTACTAGCCCAATGAAACAGCAAATGTCAAAGCCAGAGTGTGCAGCCAACTAGAAGAGCTGGCATTTAGAAAATAAATTGCTGTTTAACAGCTCTGCATTACTAGTTATAAACAAGTACAACTGTGCTCCTGAAAGAGATGTGCACACTGACTCCAGGACTGCCCTTGGCTAAGCAAATCTGGAGCTCCACAGAAAGGTTTTCAAGCAATAATAATACTAATAAAAATACATTAAAAAGATGATGTCTCTTTTCCACTCAAAGAGAGTTGGTGCATGCAGTCCAGAAACACTCTTTGGCTGGCCAAGCCCAGAGACTTGGGGTGAATGGAATGAATCCAGTGGGTGACTGGTGCCAAGTGGTGCTGCCCAGGGCTCAGTGGTGGGGCCGACTCTGTTCAACAATCTTTATCAAGGATTCAGATGAGGGAATGGAGTCACTCTCAGCAAGTTTGCAACTGACACAAAATTAAGAGGGAGTGTTGATCTCCTTGAGAGCAGGAAGGCTCTAGAGAGAGGTGTGGGCAGACTGGATAAGTAGCTAAGGTCATCTGTATCGAGTTTAACAAAGCTAAGTGCCAGGTCCTGCAATTCGGTCACAACGACCACAGGAATGCTCCAGGCTTTGGGAAGAGTGGTTGGAAGCTGCCCTGCAGAGAAAGACCTGAGGCTGAGCACGAGCCAGCAGTGTGCCTGGCTGGCCAGGAATGCAATCCACACCCTGGCATGGGTCAGCAAGAGCGTGAGCAGCAGGGGAAGGGAAGTGATCCTGCCTCTGGATCACTGCTACCCTGAGTACTGGGCTCGGATTAGGGCACCACAGCACAGCATAAGAAAGGCATTTTGGTGCTGGAGCATGTCCAGAGAAGGGCAACAAAGCTGGTAAGGGGTCTGGAGAGCAGGTCTGGTGAGTAGAGGCTGGGTGAGCTGGGATTGTTTAGCCTGAAGAAGAGGAGTCAGAGAGGAGACCTTGTTGCTCTCTACAGCTGGAAGGAGGTAGTAGTGAGGCCAGTGCTGGCCTTTCTCCCAAGTAACCACTGACAGCACAAGTGGCAGTGGCCTCAAGATGTGCCAGGGAAGATTTAGGTCAGACATTAGGAAGAATTTCTTGACAGAAAGAGTGGTCAGGCTGCCCAGGGAGGTGGTGGAGTTACCATCCCTGGAGGTATGCAAAGAAACAATGGCCATGGCACTTTGGGACATGTTCTAGTGGTCATGGAGGTGTTGGGCAGAAAGCTGGACTTGATGATCTTAGAGATGGTTTCCAACCTTAATAACTGTATGATTCTATAATATCAATGACTTTTATCTGGCAATAGTATTCACGGTAACAAGCAGAGTGATAATCACAGGATCACAGATCACAGGAGGTTAGGGGTTGGAAGGGACCTCTGGAGATCTTCCAGTCTAACTCCCCTGGCACAACAGGACCAGAGAAACCAGCACAGGTCACACAGGAACACATCCAGACAGGGCTGCAAAGGCTCCACAGAGGGAGACTCCACAACCTCTCTGGGCAGCCTCTTCCAGGGCTCTGGGACCTTCACAGTCAAGAAGTTCTTCCTCATGTTGAGGTGGAACCTCCTGTGCTGCAGTTTCCATCCATCGCCTCTTGTCCTATCCCAGGGCACAAGTGAGCAGAGGCTGTCCCTGTCCCTTCCTTCCTGACCCCCAGCCCTCAGCTATTGATAGACAATGATCAGATCCCCTCTCAGCCTTCTCCTCTGCAGACTGAACAGCCCCAGGGCTCTCAGCCTCTCCTCCCCAGGCAGTGCTGCAGTCCCTTCAGCATCCTTGGAGCCCTCCCTTGGACTCTCTCCAGCAGATCCCTGTCCCTCTTGAACTGGGGAGCCCAGAACTGGATGCAATATTCCAGGTGGGGTCTCAGCAGGGCAGAGTAGAGGGGGAGGAGAACCTCCCTGGCTCTGCTGGACACACTCCTCTGAATGCAGCCCAGGACCCCCTTGGCCTTCTTGGCCACCAGGGCACATTGCTGTCCCATGCAGAACTTGTTGGCCACCAGCACTCCCAGCTCCTTCTCCTTGGGGCTGCTCTCCAGCAGGTCCCCTCCCAACCTGTCCTGCTGCAGTGTATTATTGGTTCCCATGTGCAGGATTCTGAACTTATAATTCATGTTATTCATATATATGTGTGTGTGTCTGCATTTAACTGGAGCTACTCCATACAGGCATTTTTGTTTAATCATTATTTGGGAAAAATAACACTAAAAAAAAAAGGTCTCTTATGCTTTAAAATAGACTATTTGGATTCATGCTGATGAATTTCAAACCTTTGGGGTGTAGCTTAGTTAGTACTTCCTTGGGATCAAGATTTCAGTGCTCACTGAAGTGTCACAGAACCACAAAATTGTCAGGGTTTGAAGGGGACATCAAGGTTCATCCAGTTCCAACCCCCCTGCCATGGCCAGGGACACCTCACACTACAGGAGGTTGCTCACAGCCACATCCAGCCTGGCTGCAAAAACCTCCAGGCATGAGGCCTCCACCACCTCCCTGGGCAACCTCTGCCAGTCTCTCACCACCCTCATGGGGAAGAATTTCATAACATCACAGAATCACAAAATCACAGATTGGTCTGGGCTGGAAGGGACCCCCAAACTCATCCAGTCCAATCCCGCTGCACTCAGCAGGGACATCCCCAACTAGATCAGGTTGCCCACAGCCCTGTCCAGCCTCACCTTGAAGATCTCCAGCAATGGGGCTTCAACCACCTCCCTGGGCAACCTGTTCCAGTGTTCACTATCCTCATGGTGCAGAACTTGTTCCTCACATCCAATCTCAATCTGCTCTGCTCTAGTCTGAAGCCATTGTCCCTGCTCCTGTCCCTGCAGGCCTTTGCAAACAGTCTCTCTGCAGCCTTCTTGGAGCCCCCTTCAGGTCCTGGCAGGCTGCTCTGAGGTCTCTCTCGATCCCTCTCTTCTCCAGGCTGAACACCCCCAGCTCCCTCAGCCTGTCCTCACAGCAAAGCTGCTCCAACCCCCTGAGCATTTTCATGTCCCTCCTCTGGACCCTCTCCATCAGGTCCATGTCCTTCCCATGTTAAGGGCTCCAGCCCTGCACACAGCACTGCAGGTGAGGTCTCAGCAGAGCAGAGCAAAGTGTCAGAATCAGCTCTCTGGCTCTGCTGGCAATGCTGCTTTGGATGCAGCCCAGGCTGCCATTGGCCTTCTGTGCTGCAAGCTCACACTGCCTGCTCCTGGCCAGCTTCCTAATGTCTAATCGAAATTTCCCCTCCTCCAGATTGGATCCATCCCCCTCCATCCTGGCACTCCCTGACACCCTCAAAAGTCTCTCCTCAGCTTTCTTGTAGCCCCCTTCAGATACTGGAAGGCCACAAGAAGGTCTCCTCAGAGCTTTCTCTTCTCCAGACTGAACAACCCCAACTCTCTCAGTCTGTCCCAATCAAGAGGGGAGCTGCAGCTCCTCTCCTGATTTTCTCTTTCACTGGCAGTGGTTCTTGTGTTTAATGAACAAAGTTTGGATTTTTTGTTCTTTATTCTGCCTCACAGGAAAAAGGCAAATGTATTTTCTAAATGTCAGTTAATAGATCTTACAGAATTGGAAGCTCAGATCCTAGGGAATCTATTTGGGAAGGAAAAAAAAATAAAGAGCTCTTTTCCCTTTACACACAGAGACTACTTAGTCTGCTGTGTATGCATTGGTTGGTTCCATGGCTGGACAGTCTTCAAACCTACAAGACAGATGTAGGCTTTTTGACAGGCATTGAGAACATCACCTGTGAAGTGTCTTCCATATCCAGGAGATCTGTGGAAAAGAGCAAATCACAGAATCACAGAAAATGTCTGGTTGGAAGAGACCTCCAAGCTCACCCTGTCCAACCTTCAACCCAGCACTGCAGGGTCAACACCAAACCACATCCCTAAGCCCCAGCTCCACAGCTGCTGGAACACCTCCAGGGAGACTATTAGAATGAAATGTGGTGTATGACCCTACTGTTAGCCTGCTTTTTCCTGCCTGCAGGTGAAAGCTTCAGTCCAAACCCTGACTGACATAAAGGGAATAAAGAATAACATCTACCTCAGGTTTAGGAGGTCAGCATTGTCCAGGTGAAGAAGTACCCTTGAAGACCTTGGAGGGCTCGGGCTTTCAAAATGGAAAGGTCAGTCTTTCCTTTCTGACAATTTTGCTTTTCATTCTGCCCTGCACAAACCTTACCTAGGGCTCAGATGTCATGAGGAGTGGCTGAGGCAACAGGGGTTGTTTATGCTGGACAAAAGGAGGCTGAGGAGAGACTTTTTAGCTCTCTACAACTCCCTGAAAGGAGGTTGCAGTGAGGTAGGGCTTTGTCTCTTCTCCCTAGTACCAGGTGATAGGATGAGAGGAAGTGTCCTGAAATTGACCATGGGAGGGTTAGGTTGGAGATGAGGAAGAATTTCTGTGCTGCAAGAGTGGTCAGGGATTGCAAGAGGCTGCCCAGGGAGGTGGTGGAGGCACTGCTCCTGAAGGGATTTCAAAGCTGTGTAGATGTGGTGCTGAGGGATATTGTTTAGTGATGACCTGAAACTGATGGACTTGATAATCTTAAAGGTCTTTGTGATGGCTTGAGGCTGCTATTCTAACCTGGTGTCTTAGTTATAAACAACAACAGGAACTTTTTGGACATCTTTGAGTGAAAAGGTGAATCAAGTTTGGATTGGAAGGGACTTCCAAAGCTCATCCAGTGCAACCCCCCTGCCAGAGTAGGAGCACCTAGAGCAGATCACACAGGAACACAGCCAGGTGGGTCTTGACTATCTCCAGAGAGGGAGAAGCTCTGTAACATTGATGTTCAGGTGTTCAGGCTTCATAAGGTACCATCCTAGGTCAAGGCATAAACCATCATTACATAAATCATCATCAACATCAAGAGAACAGCAAAGAAAACATAAGAATGCTGAAGTTAAAGGCCTAAGTACATGTAAAGCAGCAGAGCTCTGTGGTGAGAAGAATGGTTTTAATTTGGGGTTGGGAGAGAGGTATCAAGGGTTCTGTAATTAAGCATTTGTTGTGGGAACTCACATTCCTGATGCAAACATGCAGAGGCAGTCACGAGTCATAGAAATGTTTCAGCTGGAGAAGACCTTTAAGATCATCAAACCCAACCATTCTCTGACTCTACCAACTCTGGTGTCCCTCCTGCAAGGGTAGAACCAAACAAAGTCAAACTGTAAATGGAAGGAGCAGTGGGAAGCACTTACCCTGCAGTCACACACCACCACCACCTCCCAAGGCACAAGCCACAGCATCAGAGGAAATGGTTTCAGGTTTCACCTGGGGAGCTTTGGGTTGGATATTAGAAGAAATATTTTGACTGGAAAGGTTCTCAGCCACTGGCTTCCCAGGGAGCTGGTCAAATCCCCATCCCTGGAGGTGTTTCAAAGAGGCAGAGATGTGGTGCTGAGGGCCAGGGTTTAGCCCCAGCCTTGGGAGAGTTAGAGAATGGTTGGACTGGATGATCTGAAAAGACTTTGCCAACCAAAATGATTCTCTGGCCTTTTCTGCTCTTACTGCTGTCCTGCAGCAGGTACCTTTCACAGAATGCTAACATTTCTGTGAGTGGCACTTAAAATGCTCTGCAGCAACCAGACCATTTTTCTTTATTAGCCAACAGCTGTTAGATGTTTTTAAAATAATTTTCAAAGGCTTTGTGAAAGTGTGGCAGCTAATTACTTATAATTTCACATCAATTTACTAATTTCCAGCCCAACAAGATGTCCTTTGTCATAGATGTGCCAGGAATGGCTCTTAATGTCTGCAACCCAGCTGGCTGTAAATGGAACCAATTCATTCCTAGTGTGGTTTCCAGATTTCCTCACCTGCATAAGTTCTGAAAAACAAATCGAAAGAAAGGAATTAAGTGATGTTATCAAAATTGCTTTACAGAGAAGCTTTCATATTCACCATCTCTAAAGTGTACTAATCATAGCAGATACTGCAACAGGTCTAAAATCACTAAAAGATTTTTCTTCTTCCTGCTGTTCAGAAGTTTGGGAGCTTTTGCTTTACAACTGAAAACTGAGGGCAGTTGCATGAGAGAGGAAAAAGACCAAGTGCCAGGTGCTGCACTTGGGTCACAACAACCACATGGGCACTCCAGGCTTGGGGCAGAGTGGCTGGAAACTGCCTGGCAGAAAAGGACCAGGGGTGGTGGTTGAGAGGCAGCTGAAGATGAGGCAGCAGTGTGCTCAGGTGGCCAAGGAGGCCACCAACATCCTGACCTGGATCAGGAAGAGTGTGGGCAGCAGGAGCAGGGAAGTGATCATGCCCTTGCACTGGGCACCTCGAGTACTCTGGTCAGTTTTGGGCCCCTCACTACAGGAAAGACATTGGGGTGCTGGAGCAGGTCCAGAGAAGGACAACAAAGCTGGAGAAGGGTCTGGAGAAGAGGGCTGGGGAGGAGCAGCTGAGGGAGCTGGGGCTGTTTAGTTTGGAGAAGAGGAGGCTGAGGGGAGACCTCATTGCTCTCTACAGCTCCCTGAGAGGAGGTTGGAGTGAGGTGGAGGTTGGTCTCTTCTCCCTAGTAGAAGGTGAAGAACTCACCTGAAATTGTGCCAGGGGAGGTTTAGGTTGGAGACTATTAAAAATGTCTTTCCTGCAAGAGTGGTCAGGGATTGGAAGAGGCTGCCCAGGGAGGTGGTGGAGTCCCCATCCCTGGAGGTGTTCAAGAAACATGAGGCTGTGGTACCTGGGGACAGGGTTGGGTGGCCATGGTGGTCCTAGGTTGATGGTTGGACTCAATGATCTTGGGCTTTTCTAACCCAAACAGTTCTATGATTCTGAATGTTTGTAGTGGCTAACAAATGTTCTAAGTGTGTGGTTCAGAGATCTTCAACTCATACTTTGCACTAAGCCACAGTACCAAATACTAAATGCATTTATTCTCTTTTTTCCCAGCTGCAGCAGTCTAACTAATGAGGAAAAAAAAAGAGGGGAAGTAAGTAAATATTAGAAAGGTTATTTCTTGAGGAGAACACACAAAAATCAAAGAAACAGCTTTAGGAAAGTCAATCCTTTGTACTTGGAGGTAAAAAAAAAGGTAATAGAAAGAATTCCTCAGACACCACAGCCTGGTGAGCTGAAGTAAAGCATAGATAATGGCTCCCCTACCTCATGCATTTGGAAAGTAATCACTCCTGGTTAGTAGCAAAGAACTTCAGTGAGCCCTGGCTTGTAAATCAATAGGCTGAATTCTCCTGGTCCTCTCCAAATCCCCTTTCCATTTCAAATTCTGCAGGAAGGATCAGTGTAGATTTAGCTGTGATGGAGAGATAAAACCAGCAGCATCTGCAGGCCTGCTTTTTACTAGAGTGAATCTAAGGTGTCAGTGGGGGCTGGGATGGACTGTCAGTTAATGGTGATGGGGGAAAAGGGGCAATTTCCTCTCTCTCTTAAACCACTAACGCCTTTATCCTACCCAGTCCCTAAACCTGAAGATTTCTGTCTTGTTCCTGCCCTAATATGTACTTCATATCCTAAAAGACTTGGCCAGTGCTGATTGCAGGATTAGTGCATATGGAGGACACTCGCAGACTTTAGGCTCTGAAGGTGTTTTATTAATTAACCTGTTCCTTTCCTTTCCTTTCCTTTCCTTTCCTTTCCTTTCCTTTCCTTTCCTTTCCTTTCCTTTCCTTTCCTTTCCTTTCCTTTCCTTTCCTTTCCTTTCCTTTCCTTTCCTTTCCTTTCCTTTCCTTTCCTTTCCTTTCCTTTCCTTCCTTTCCTTTCCTTTCCTTTCCTTTCCTTTCCTTTCCTTTCCTTTCCTTTCCCTTTCCTTTCCTTTCCTTTCCCTTCCTTTCCTTTCCTCTTCCTTTCCTTTCCTTTCCTCTCCCTCTCCCTCTCCCTCTCCCTCTCCCTCTCCCTCTCCCTCTCCCTCTCCCTCTCCCTCTCCCTCTCCCTCTCCCTCTCCCTCTCCCTCTCCCTCTCCCTCTCCCTCTCTCCTCTCCCTCTCCTCTCCCTCTCCCTCTCCCTCTCCCTCTCCCTCTCCCTCTCCCTCTCCCTCTCCCTCTCCCTCTCCCTCTCCCTCTCCCTCTCCCTCTCCTTCTCCCTTTCCCTCTCCCTTTCCTTTCCCTTTCCCTTTCCCTTTCCCTTTCCCTTTCCCTTTCCCTTTCCCTTTCCCTTTCCCTTTCCCTTTCCCTTTCCTTAGTTTAGTCTTCAGAATCATAGAATCAGTCAGGGTTGGAAGGGACCACAAGGATCACCTAGTTCCAACCCCCCAGAAAATGAGGCTGAGGGGAGACCTCATTGCCCTCTGCAACTACCTCAAAGGAGATTGGAGCAAGATGGGCATCAGAATCTTCTCACATGCCACAAGTGACAGGACAAAAGGAAATGGCCTCAGGTTGTGCCAAGGGAAGTTCAGGCTGGGTATTAGGAAAAATTTCTTGCCAGCAAGGGTTCTCAGGCATTGAACAGGCTGCCCAGGGAGGTGGTGGTGTTACAATCATACCATCCACAGAGGGATTTAAAAGACAATGGGTGCACTGCTGAGCTACTGCCACTAAACCACATCCCTCAGCAGCATATCCATGGGACTGTGAACTCCAGGTGAGCAGGTGGACTTGGTGATCTCAAAGGTCTCTTCCAGCCTGGACAGTTGTATGATTCTGTGCTGAGATCATGAACACATCCTGGACTTAAAGCTGCTTACACAGGACCTTGAATTCCTTTGTATTGAGCAGTAGCCAGAGCCTCATAAATCACATCTCTGTGGAATGCAGATCTTTGTGGTGCAATATCAGCTTTTGTGAGGCAACAGAGCTCCACTGCAGGACAGCATGCTCAGAAAGGGTTTGGTGCTGCCTGGGGTCTCTCTCTTTTTTATTCTTCTCAGAAGAGTTTAGACAAATGAATATAATTTGTCCTTTAGGGGTGTGGTGTGCCTTTTAGGGCATTCTTGAGTATATCAAGGAATTATCAGAGAGAGTCACAGAAGCACAGAAAGCATTTGGTTGGAAGAGGCCTCAAAGATCATCCAGTCCAAACATAGACCCAGTTTAGCATCAATCCTAAACCACGTCCCTAAGCTCCAGCTCCACAGCTGCTGGAACACCTCCAGGGATGGGGACTCCAGCACTGCCTTGGGCAGACCATTCCAATGGCTGAGAAGCCTCTCTGGCAAGAAATAGTTCCTAGCATCCAGCCTGAACCTCCCCTGCTGCACCTTGCAACCATTTCCTCTGCTCCTGTCTCTTGCCACCAAGGAGCAGAGGCTGCCCCCTCCTCACTCCAACCTCCTCAGGGAGCTGCAGAGAGCAATGAGGTCTCCCTCAGCCTCCTCTTCTCCAACCTCAACACCCCCAGCTCCCTCAGCCCTCCTCTAGCCCAGGGGCTCCAGGCCCTTCTCCAGCCTCGTTGCCCTTCTTTGGCCAGGCTCCAGCTCCTCAATGTTCTTCCTGCAGTGAGGGCCCAGAGCTGAACACAGCACTCGAGGTGTGGCCTCCCCAGTGCTGAGCACAGGGGGATGGTCACCTCCTGTCCCTGCTGCCCACCCTGCTTCTGATCCCAGACAGGATGCCTTTGGCTTTCTTGGCCAATGTCTCTAACAGTTAACTGGGAAAAACTGGAAAACAGGAATAGAATCAGAATTCTGAAATGACTCTGCAGACCTTCTGGGAGTTCAACAGACTGATGATGTTTCAGATGAGGTACAAAGGTTTGCTGCAGTCACCTGGGAGGAGGTTGTAGTGAGGTTGGTGTTGGCCTCCTCTCCCATGACAAGACATGAGGTAACAGCTTCAAGATGCACCAGGGGAGGTTTAGGTTGGATATTAGGGAGAATTTCTTTACTGAAAGAGTGCTCAGGCATTGGAACAGGCTGCCCAGGGAGGTGGAGGGGTCACCAAGTCACTCTGGGACATGGTCTAGTGGTCATGAAAGTGTGAGGTGGACATGATGATCTTAGAGGTGTTTTCCAACCTTAATGATTCTGTGATTCCATTTCTACTAATTGAAACACAAGCCCTATGAGGAGAGGCTGAGGGAGCTGGGGGTGTTTAGCCTGGAGAAGAGGAGGCTCAGGGCAGACCTCATTGCTCTCTACAACTGCCTGAAGGGAGGTTGTAGGCAGGTGGGGGTTGGGCTCTTCTCCCAGTCAAGCAGCACAGAAGGAGAGGACACAGTCTCAAGCTGTGCCAGGGGAGGTCTAGGCTGGATGTTAGGAGGAAGTTCTTCACAGAGAGAGAGATTTGCCCTTGGGATGTGCTGCCCAGGGAGGTGGTGGAGTCACCATCCCTGGAGATATTCAAGAGATGACTGGATGAGGCACTTAGTGCCATAGTCTGGTTGATTGGATAGGGCTGGGTGATTAGTTAGACTGGATGATCTTGGAGGCCTCTTCCAACCTGGTTGATTCTATGATTCTATGATTCTAACTCCCTGATTAAGGACAAGCTAGTAAGTCCTTCATGAAGAATGGTGAATCTTGTTGAAGTTTTTGCACCAGAAATACTGATCTGAGCAAGACAGCTGAAGTTTTCTTCTGTAGTATGTTTGGGTATTTCATATTTAGTACATAATTCACAGTACAGAATATATTTGCAGTGCAGTTATTTTATGTCTGCATCAGCTGTTGACAAAGCTTCTTGCCTTTCTATCACAGAATCATGGAATGGTGGTGTTTGGAGGGGACCTCTGGAGATCATCCAGTCCAACCCCCCTGCTAAAGCAGGATCACCTGGAGGAGATCATACAGGACTTGGTGGTCCTGGTGGATGGGAGGCTGACCATTACCAGCAATGTGCTCTTGTGGCCAAGAAGGCCAAGGGCATCCTGGGCTGGATTAGAAAGGCTGTGGTGTGTAGGTGGAGAGAAATTCTCCTCCCCCTCTACTCTGCCCTGGGGAGGCCACATCTGGAATATTGTGTCCAGTGTTGGAACCCTCAGTTCAGGAAGGACCTCAGGGAACTGCTTGAGAGAGTCCAGCATAGAGCCACAAAGCTGCTGAAGGCAGTGGAAGATCTTCCTTAGGAGGAGAGCCTGAGGGAGCTGAGGGCTCTGTAGCTTGGAGAGGAGGAGCCTGAGGGTGACCTCATTGCTGGTGATGAAGATGTGCAGGGGGAGTGCCCAGAGGCTGGAGCCAGGCTCTGCTGGGTGATGCCCAATGCCAGCACAAGGGACAGTGGTGGAAGCTGAGGCAGAGGAAGTTCCATGGAAACAGGAGGAAGAATTTTTTTTGCTGTGAGGGTGACAGAAGCCTGGAAGAGGCTTCCCAGGGGGGTTGTGGAGTCTCCCTCTCTGGAGATATTCAAGCCCTGCCTGGCTGTGTTCCTGTGTGACCTGCTCTAGGTGCTCCTGCTCTGGCAGGGGGGTTGGACTGGGTGAGCTTTGGAGGTCCCTTCCAACCCCTAACATTCTGTGATGCTGTGATGCTGTGATTCTGTGATTTTTCTAACTCTACCAAGTCTTGATGTCATTTGATCTGTAGAAGTCTCTTGGGACAGATGAAAGCTTCAAGGATTTCAGTTGTGGAGATAACAAAAGTGAAGCCTTTGCATCCTTCCCAAGCAACCCTGGGAGATCCTCTTGTCAAGTTCCTCAAGTCTCTGAAGAAGGGATCAGGAGCTGGGAAAGCTAAGGGAAAAGATGTTGGTGTAGGGTTGGGCTTTATCAATTCAGGGCTAGCTCAGCTTTTTTGATCTTCCCAACCATCAGAGAGTCACCCTCAGAATGGAGAGCTGCCTCTAGGGTAAATCACCGGAGTAGCTCAGAAGGATTTGGAAGCAAAATGAAGCTCTGTTTAACAAAAGTAAGCTAAATATGAAATATATAATGTAGTGAGGCATAGACAAAATATATTTACATATATTGACAACTCAACAGGCAGAAGTATCCCCCTGGGCAGCCCAGGGTGAGACTGCTAGCAACCTCCTGCCCTGCCTTGTACCTTCAGAGACACAACACAAGTCAGTTGAGGCAGCAGAAGGTCAGGATGGAAATAAGGCAGCAAACCATGCAAGTAAAGAGCTGCAGAGAGAGAAGAAGCAAAAAGGCCAAGAGAATGTCTTTGCAAACAAGTATCTTAACAGGGCCTACAAGAAAGCTGGGGAGGGACTTTTGAGGGTAATGATAGGACTGGGAGGAATGGAGCAAAAGTAGAAGTGGAGAGATTCAGATTGGATGTTAGGAAGAAGTTGTTCCCCATGAGGGTGGTGAGAGACTGGCAGAGGTTGCCCAGGGAGGTGGTGGAAGCCTCATCCCTGGAGGTTTTTACAGCCAGGCTGGATGTGGCTGTGAGCAACCTGCTGTAGTGTGAGGTGTCCCTGGCCATGGCAGGGGGGTTGGATCTGGCTGCTCCTTGAGGTTCCTTCCAACCCTGACAACTCTGTGATTCTATGATTCTAAGTAGAAGCTATCCAGCCCACAAATGGGATGATATAAACCTATTAGTTATTATTCTTGTGTGTCCCGTCCCTAATTTTGTTTGCAATTACGAACCAGGCTAAAGTGCCAGCTCTCAACCATAACAAGAAGGAAACAAATTCCTTGTCCTGTATGACAGGGTGTCTGAAATGGTGGTATCAATGCCATGCTCCTGAGCAGGGTGGTGTCACCCTAGTGGCACAACCCCTGAGCCTGTTCCTATCAGAGTCAAGCAGCCTTCTATTTCAGAATTTCTTTTTTCTTTTTCAGAGGTGAATGTGGAGGCAACAGATGGTTCATGACCATCATCTGCCAGCCATGGAACAGGAGTATTTCTGTCACCAAAGACTGACCATGCCCCATGGCCTCCATATCTTTGCATATAAACTTCCAGACAAGCAAGGGGAGAAAAAACAATCATAGAATCATAGAATGTGGGGGGTTGGAAAGGACCTCTGGAGATCATCCAGCCCAACCCCCTTGCTAAAGTAGGTTTGCCTAGATCAGGTTGCACAGGAATAAGTCCAGGGGGATTTGGAATCTCTCCAGAGAAGGAGACTCCACCACCTCTGTGGGCAGCCTGCTCCAGGGCTCTCAAATGGCAATTCTCAGTTTCCCAGTTGCAGCTGGGAGATGAAGTCAGTAGTTGCTTTGCTAGGAACTCCTGGCAGTTCCAACAAACAAACCTGATTCCCACATGAGCCTACAGCCTGCCTTCCAGCTTGGAATCCAAACTGCCCTGCTAAGACAACCTGCTGTCAAGTGACAACTCAATTAAACAGACAAAACATCTATCATCACTTCTCAGTGATTAAAATGTCCTCTGTTATCAGCACTACCATCCATTAGTTAAAGGCAGCATCCATTTCAACAGAGGAAAATCAGCAACATGAGTTACAGCCAATTAAATTAATCACTTCCTAATTACCTAAGACTGACAGACAGATCTTTATTATTATTGTTTGTTTGTTTGTTTGAAAGCAGACAATTCCAAAATCAGCTACTATGGCTATGCCTGGAGCTGAAAATAATAATAAAAATCTAATGATAGGATGCCCACAGGTCAGTATTTAAAATGGTATTTTAGATATTGCCCTCTAAAACTCCCTAAAAGGAGGCTGGAGTGAAGCAGGGCTTGGTCTCTTCTCCCTAGTATCAGGTGATAGAAGGAGTGGAAATGGCCTGCAAGTGTGCCAAGGGAGGGTTAGGCTGGACATCAGGAACAATCTCTTTGCTGCAAGAGTGGTCAGGGATTGGAAGTGGCTGCCCAGGGAGGTGGTGGAGTCCCTGTCCCTGGAGGTGTGCAGGAAAACTGCAGGCATGGCACATGGTTTAATGGACAGGGTAGTGTTGGGTTGGTGGTTGGACTGGATGATCTCAGAGGGATTTTCCAACCCAAACAGTTCTATGATTCTTTGAGCCTCTTCATCTCCAGGATGAACACCCCCAGCTCCCTCAGCCTGTCCTCATAGCAGAGCTGCTCCAAGCCCCTGATCATTTTTATTGCCCTCCTGTGGACCCTCTCCATCAAGTCCATGTTCTTCCTACATTGAGGGCTCCAGAACTGCATGCAGCACTCCAGGTGAGGTCAGGTGAGTGTCAGAATCACCTCTTTGGCTCTGCTGGCAATACTGCTTTGGATGCAGCCCAGGCTGCCCTTGGCCTTCTGTGCTGCAAGCTCACACTGCCTGCTCCTGTCCAGCTTCTTGTTGAACCTCATGAGGTTCACCTGGGCACCACCTCTCCAGCCTGTCCAGGTCCCTCTGGAACATCCTAAATGTTTATTGTTCTCCCTCTCTCTCCTCCCCAGAAGGCAAGTGTGACATGGAGCAGTTGTGTATGTCATCCTTGCTACAGATAGCTCCCTGTGGGTAGCTTTTGATGTTAATCACACTGGCTCCCTCTCCATCAGAGTAATTGTTTGTCTCTCCCTCCCTCCTGTGGCTGTTGATTATGCCTACAATCTATCACCATAATTGTTAGGGGTTGTAATGCACATCTTCTCTCCTGGGGGCTGTCAGATGGCTAAGCCTTTACCTTCTTTCCCTTATGCTTATGATTAGGTGACACTTTGGACCAGAATAAGCTGTCCTCTAGGAAGGAAGGCTTAGAACTTGGAGGGGGTGAGGGGTGAGGAGGAATAGAATCATTGTCGCAATGTTATTTGGCCTTTCATGGATGCTCCTGTCAAAGGCAGTGTGATGGTTTTAAGACTGTCTTTTTAATTTTTCTTCACAAAGTTCGGGCACAGAAAGTACTTCCGTTGGAGAGGGAGAAATGTTTAAGGTCACTACTCAAAACAAAGTCTCTCAGTCTCAGCTTGATCTGCTTCTGTCTGCCTGCTGCTTCTTTTCTGGCTGAAGGTAACACACATACTGACCTTGACAGGCTGAGTCTAACAAACCTCTCTCTGCTTCTTGGCTTTCTTCCCTTTTGCCCACTCTGGGGAAAGGGAAGCAGGGACCCTTCTCTTCTGGGGGACCCAAAGGGATCTTGGTTGTGCTTTTCTGCTGACTGTACCTATTTGTAAATGTTGTGACTAGTGTCTATTTGTACATATTGCATTTCATCATAGATTGTAGTTTTGCCTGTAAATGCAGCTTCATTTGCTTTCAGACTGAGCTAGCCTGGCTATTGTCAGTGTGGGAGGGGATTTCAGCTCTCACACTGTTACAGGAAGCAAGGTGGCTCTTAGGCATGGATCCTTCCCTGGCTTATTTTCATTCCTTTAATGGCATTGGTTCCACTCATGTGTTCTGCCAGACCAGGCTTGCCTTTCCTGACTCAAAATGTTTTAAGATCTCCAAGATCCTGCTTCATAACATCAGCAAGACGAAAGTTAAGTCTTCCTTCCTCCCTTCCTTCCTTCCTTCCTTCCTTCCTTCCTTCCTTCCTTCCTTCCTTCCTTCCTTCCTTCCTTCCTTCCTTCCTTCCTTCCGAATTCCTTCCTTCCGAATTCCTTCCTTCCTTCCGAATTCCTCCTTCCTTCCGAATTCCTTCCTTCCGAATTCCTTCCTTCCGAATTCCTTCCTTCCGAATTCCTTCCTTCCTTCCTTCCTTCCTTCCTTCCTTCCTCCTTCTTCCTTCTTCCTTCCTCCCTTCCTCCCTTCCTTCCTTCTGAATTCCTTCCTTCCGAATTCCTTCCTTCCGAATTCCTTCCTTCCTTCCAAATTCCTTTCTTCCTTCCTTCCTTCCTTCCTTCCTTCCTTCCTTCCTTCCTTCCTTCCTTCCTTCCTTCCTTCCTTCCTTCCTTCCTTCCGACTTCCGAATTCCTTCCGACTTCCTTCCGAATTCCTTCCTTCCGACTTCCTTCCGAATTCCTTCCTTCCTTTCTTCCTTCCGAATTCCTTCCTTCCGAATTCCTTCCTTCCGAATTCCTTCCTTCCTTCCTTCCTTCCTTCCTTCCTTCCTTCCTTCCTTCCTTCCTTCCTTCCTTCCTTCCTTCCTTCCTCCCTCCCTTCTTTTCTTTTTGTTATATTCAATCCATAACTATTTAAGGATTTTACTTTTTCAGCCTGAAGCTTCTGCAGCAGCAGCTGCATGAAATTACAGACAGTATGTGTCTGAAGGGGAATTCCTCACCAGCTATAAAAGCACAGAAGCCAGAGAATCATAGAATGGCTTAGGTTGGGAGTGACCTCAGAGCTTACCTACTCCATCCTCCCTACCATGGGCAGGGACACCTCTCAACTAGGCTCATCTGCTGAAGGCCTCATCCAACCTGGCCTTGAACACCCCCAGGGAGAAGGCATCCACAGCCTCCCTGGGCAGCCTGTGCCAGAGTCTCTGGCTGACACTGAAGAACTTCTTCCTCAGCTCCACTCTAACCCTGCTCTGCCTCAGCTTCAAACCATTCCCCCTTGGCCTGTCTCTTGACACCCTCATAAACAGTCCCTCTGCAGCCTTCCTGTAGGATCCCTTTGGGTATTGGAAGGCAGAGCCAGCAATAATTTCTATATCAATGTTTTGGGTCTATTTTAAATATTTTTTTAAAGGTGATAACAATTTCTGTCCCTCTCAGTTTATAAATATCAAAGGGAGGGAAAATTAATTAAACCTTACACGTTCTCAGGATTTTTCTTTTACCTTTTGCCAGGAAAGTTTGGTGTTTGCCTGATGTTATGAAGGAAAACTTTGTTACAAGATGAGCAGGCAGATAGTTGGAGCCTGAGAATAACAAGCCTGCAACACTGCCTTCAGTCCTGGAGGCAGCACATGCCATTATCTACAAAGTAATTTCCAACAGAACTCTGCCAGATCTTTATTTCCATAAAGGAAATTGTGTAGTATATTAAAGTTCAGATGAAAGCTGCCTCTCAGAGCCTCAACCCTGTCCTGCTGCATCATTACCTAGATATTATTAACTGCTGAACTTCACAAACAGCCAAGTTTTAAACAAGTGGAAAATACCACCCATGCATAATTGATAATTATATACATTTGATTATAATGATAGGCATTTGATAATCCTGTCATAACAGTGCCTGGTTCCTCTGAAGATACTCTGTCCTCTTGCCCTGAGCTCTCTGCAAACAAACAAGGCAATGTGGTAATGATCCTGGCTCTGAGAAGAGTGCAGAGCTGCTTAGTATTCTTCTGGTGTGCAGGCTGTTGTCTGGTCATTAATCATGTTTAGTTGCACCTGCAATTATTTCTTCACATATTTAATACTCCAGGTTTATTGCTCTGACTGCTCTCAGAAGGTTTGTAAGAGAGATTAAAAGGATGTTAATTGTTGCCTTCCTCCCAGGGTGACCTCAATGGCAACATGACCAAAGGTGATGCTGGGAAAAGGCAAAGTTCCCATGAGTGGAGAAAGTTTTGAGGGGAGCTTGCAAACCTTTTCCATAGAATCATTAAGGCTGCAAATGACATCTTAAGATCACCAAGTCCAACCATCAAGTCAACACCACCATGACCAATAAACCATAGAACCATAGAATTGTTTTGGTTGGAGAAGACCTCTGAGATCATTGAGTCCAATTCAATGAGTCAAAGCTACACCACCATGGCCACTAAACCATGTCCCAGAGTGCCATGGTCACAGGTTTCTTGAACACCTCCAGGGATGGGGACTCCACCACCTCCCTGGGCAGCCTTTTCTAGTCCCTGACCACTCTTGCAGCAAAGAAATTATTCCTAATCTCCAACCTGAACCTCCCCTGGCACAATTTCAGGCCATTTCCTCTTGTTCTATTGCCTAATACTAGGGAGAAGAGCCCAACCCCCACCTCACCCCACCCTTTCAGGGAGCTGTAGAGAGCAATGAGGTCTCCCTTCAGCCTCCTCTTCTCCAGCCTGAACACCCTCTGCTCCCTCAGCCCCTCCTCTAGCCCAGGTGCTCCAGGCCCTCCACCAGCTTGATTGTCATGTCCCCAAATGCCACCTCTACATGTCTTTTGAACACCTCCAGGGAAATTCTTCAGTTTCCAGAAATCAGACTCTATTTCTCTCCAGTCTCAGGAAAAAAAAAAAAATACATTTCATCAATATCCATTAAGGTTTGTCCAGTGGGAAGAATTGTCAAAGCTTCACACATGACCAGGTCCCACTTGTTCGTAGTTGAGCAGATAAGTGCATTGCCTACCCTTGGTGATACCTTGCCATACTCTGTCTCCTCAGCAGTCTCTCCTTTCCTCTTACAAGCCTCTTTACAAAGAGCTGATAACATCTGAGTGCAGTTAGTAGCTGATACAGGAAAACAGTTGATCACATTTTAAACCCAGGCAGAATCACAGAACCACAGACTGGTAGTGGTTGGAAGGGACCCTTGGAGTCCAACCCTCCTGCCAAGGTGGGGTCAGCTGGAGAAGGCCACACAGGAACCCATCCAGATGGGTTTTGAATGTCTAGAATATGGAGACTCCACCACCTCTCTGGACAGCCTGCTTCAGTGCTCCATCACCCTTCAATTAAAGGAGTTCCTCCTTTTAATGGAACTTCCTATGGTCAGGTTTGTGCCCATCTCCCGTCGTCACCAGGCACCACAGGGAAAAGCCTGGTCCCATCCTCCTGACACCCAATCTTTAAGCATTGATGAGATGCCCCTCTCAGGCTTCTTCTTTCCAGACGAAAAAGCCCCAATTCTCTCAGTCTTTCTTCATTAGGCAGATGTTGCACTCCCTTCAGAATCTTTATAAATCCTTTCCTGTGCCCTCTCCAGAAAGTCTTATCCTTCTGGAACTGAAGATCCAGAACTGGGCGCAATACTCCAGGTGCAGCCTCACCAGGGCAGAGCAGAGAGGGAGGAGAACCTCCCTCAGCCTGCTGGCCACACTCTTCTTGATGCACCCCAGGACTCCACTGGCCTTCTTGGCTGCAAGGGCACCTTTCTGGCTCATGTCATCCTGTTGTCCACCAGGACTTCAGGTCCTTTTCCCCAGAGCTGCTCTCCAGCAGATCAGCCTCCAAACTGCATTGATCCATGGGCTTGTTGCTCGTGTTGTAAAAACAAAAGACTGAGGGGAGAATCTGGTGTGAGAAAGTATTGTCTTGACCCTGCACCTTGACTTTCTAAGCACAGCAGAGCCTCAAGCTACTTTTGGGTCCTTCACTGGTGAGGCTTTGATGTTTTTGCCAGCAGTGTGAGTTAGGATGCTCATCTCCAAAGGAAGAATCACTCAGTCTAGATCTTTGTGACAGTATTCCACAGATCTCTCCAAAGCAACATGTGAAGCTGAAACCCGATAGTAATGAGTGTTCCTGTTTCTAATACTGTACAACAGAGAAGCCTCAGCCCACTGAGGACCTCCTGAGTGCCATCTGTCCTACTTTGAATCTCAAGTGTCTAGTACTTGGACTTCTCTAGTCACAAGCTGAGCTTGGTTTCAGCTAGGATGCAAACTGCTATGCAGGAGGTTCCATATAAACATAAGGAAAAAAATCATCACTTTGAGGGTGGCAAAGCCCTGGAGCAGGCTGGCCAGAGAGATTGTGGAGTCTCCTTCTCTGGAGACTTTCCAAACTCACCTGTCCAATGTGCTCCTGTGTGGTTTACTCTGGGTGATTGCCCTCTAGGAGAAGAGTTGGACTAGATCATCTTCAGAGGTCCCTCCCAACCCCTACAATTCAGTGATTCTAACAGCCAATCATTCCACTATGATGGATGAGGTACTTGGTGCCATGGTCTGGTTGATTGCTTAGGGCTGGGTGATTGGTTGGACTGGATGGTCTTGGAGGTCTCTTCCAACCTGGTTGATTCTATGATTCTATGATTCTATTCTGGTCCAAAGGGTTAAATCCAAAGTTCCTAGGAAGTTCAGTGTCCATTCCCTCAGATCAGAGCTGGTTTGGAAGCTGTGACTAGAATAAGTCAATACAGAAGTACCAACAGGTTGATGATCTCTCAGTCTGGGCAGTGTCCTGCCTTCTGCAGGGACAGCATCCTAGACCTGTTGTGGAAGAAATGTCATGGTCAGTGTAAAGAGGGCAGTTTGGTGAGAATGGGATGCTTCCTGCTTGTGCTGGCCCTGTCTGTGCTTCCTGCTTGTGCTGGGCTGGAACACCTCTCCTGTGAGTTCAGACTGAGAGAGTTGGGGTTGTTCAGTCTGGAGAAGAGAAGGCTCTGAGGAGACCTTCTTGTGGCCTTCCAGGATCTGAAGGGAGCTACAAGAAAGCTGCGGAGGGACTTTTGAGGGTGTCAGGGAGGGATAGGACTGGGAGGATGGAGCAAAACTAGAAGTGGGGGAGATTCAGATTGGATGTTAGGAAGAAGTTCTTCATGATGAGGGCAGTGAGAGACTGGCACAGGTTGCCCAGGGAGGTGGTGGAAGCCTTATTCCTGGAGGTTTTTGCAGCCAGGCTGGATGTGGCTGTGAGGTGTCCCTGGCCATGGCAGAGGGGTTGAGATTGGATGAGCCTTGAGGTCCCTTCCAACCCCGACAAGTCTGTGACACTTCAGTGAGCACTGAAATCTTGATCCCAAGGAAGTACTAACTAAGCTGCACCCCAAAGGTTTGACATTCATCAGCATGAATCCAAATAGTCTGTTTTAAAGCATAAAAGACCTTTTTTTTTAGTGTTGTTTTTCCCTAATAATAATATTAAACAAAATTCTATGATTCTATGATTATTTCTCCTGGGGAGTCCTTCCCTATTCATTCTGACTGCTGTGTGTTCACCAGGGTGAGTACAGCTGTGCATGTTTTATGTTGGGATTAGTTTGTATAGTGGTATTTCAAATCTCAGGTCTCCTCCTCTCTGTCCCAGTTTCCCATCCTTGCTGGGGAGAGGTCACTGTGTGAGTGAGCAGCTGCTGCAGTTCAGTGCCACACATGGGCTGGATGGTGCAGGTGGTTAGGATGGAAGGTGCAGAGGCTGATCTTCCACAGTGTTTGTGACTCTGTATCACAGAACCATAGAATGGCTTGAGTTGGAAGGGACCTTAAGGATCATCCAGTTCCAACTCCCCCCTGCTATGGGCAGGGACACCTCCCACCAGCCCAGGTTGCTCAAGACTTCATCCAGCCTGATCTTAAACACTTTCACAGAAGCACAGAATTGTCAGCGTTGGAAGGGACCTCAAGCAGCATCCAGTTCCGCCCCCCCTGCAATGGCCAGGGACACCTCACACTACAGCAGGTTGCTCACAGCCACAGGGGTGAGGTGTCTGCAACTTCTCTGGGCAACCCATGGCAGTGCCTCATCTGCTGGCCAGAGAGGAGTGAAAGGTTTGTAAGCAATGGCTTGGTTCCAGCAGTAGCACAGACAGCTTAATTGGTGCTGCATAAGGCAGGAAGGGAGAATTCTTAACCAAGGCTGTAGATAAAGCAAAATTAATTATCCTATTCATTTACTTATGGAGCCTGATGAGGACATTTCAGTGGCCTTGATTTAGTTTCTCTTTGTTTAGGTTCTTCAAGGTGCAGTCTGCCTGGTTAATTGACAAACTTCACTCAATTTGTTTTTTTAGGGGAATAGTATTTATTGGATTGGTTACACTTAAATGCCTTTCCCTGGAGGGGACTAAAATCCAACTAATTCTTCACTGACTAGCATCAGGCTTGCAAGTATCTGTGTCCTTCTGCAGTTCTGGTTGTATCTATTGGAGGGGGAAATTACTCAGGTAGCTTTTGTGAGAAGATGCCAGAGACTTCCCCCATCTGCAGCGGAGCCAATATCAGCTGGCTTGAAGATGGGCCTGGTGCTGGGTGAAGCTGAGCCAGTCAGTGGTGGTGATAACATCTCTGACAAGGTGTTACAGTGTGAGAGCTGAAATCCCCCCCACTGACAATAACCAGGCTATCTCAGTCTGGAAGCAAATGCAAGCTGTATTTACAAGCAAATCTACAATCTCTGATGCAATGCAACGAATCTGTACAAATAGACACTAGTGACAACATTTACAAATAGGTACAATCAACTGAAAAGCACAACCAAGCCCTCTTGGCTTCCCCCAAGGGGACCTCCCCAAGGGGCCTCCTCCCCAGCCAGAAGGACCCAGACTCCCCTGGCAGAAGGCAGAGAGTCAAGAAGCAGAGAGGCTGTTAGACTTAGCTTGTGAAGGTCAGTGTCTTATCTTCAGCCAGCAAAGAAGAAGAAGCAGACAGACAGAAGCCCAGCAAGCTCAGACTCAGATTCAGACTGATCCCAACTTTGTTTTGAGTAGAGATTCTTAACCATTTCTCTCTCTCTCTTACACCCAGTAGTGACTTATTTACATTGCTTCACCTTCTCTGCTTGAACATTGCAAAGGAAACTCAAAAAGACAGTTTTAAACCATCACACATGGGGAGAAACTGCTGCAGAACAGCAGCCAGAGAGAGGAGTAAGAATGTGTGAGAGAAATAACTCTTCAGACAGCAAGGTCAGAGAAGGAAGGGGAGAAGGTACTCCAGGTGCCAGAGCAGAGATTCCCCTGCAGCACATGGTAAAGACTATGGTGAGGCAGGTGGTGTCCCTGCAGTCCATGGAGGGTCACAGTGGAGCAGACAGCCACCTGGAACCTGGAGCAGGTTTGCTGGCAAGACTTGTGACCCTCTGGGGCACCCATGATGGAGCAGTCTGTGAAGAACTACAGCTTGCGGGAAGGAATTCAAACTAGAGCAGAGCAGATTTAGATTGGAGGTTAGGAACAAGCTCTGTACCATGAGGGTGGTGGAACACTGGAAGAGGCTGCCCAGGGAGGTGGTTGAAGCTCCTTCCCTGGAGATCTTCAAGGTGAGGCTGGACAGGGCTCTGGGCAACCTGATCCAGCTGGGCATGTCCCTGCTGACTGCAAGGGGTTGGAATGGATGAGCTTTGGAGGTCCCTTCCGACCCAACCCATTCCGTGATTCTGTGACTTATGTTGGAGAAGCTTGTGGAGGATTGACTCCTGTGGGAGGGACCCCATGGTGGAGCAGGGGAAGAGAGTGAGGAGGAAGGAGCAGCAGAGGTGATGTGTGATGAACTGACTTCAGCCCCAGCCCCAAGCCCTTTGTGTGCATGGAGGAGGGAGGAGAAAGAGAAGCCAAAAGTGGCATTGAGCTCAGCAAGAAGGGAGAGGTTGGGAAGGTGTTCTAAGGTTTGGGTTTTTTTCTCTGCAGATTTACCCACTCTGAGTCTGTTTTGCTTGTGAGGGTAACTGGTGAGTGACCTTTATCTGTCTGTATCTCAACTCATTATATTCTCTCTGTCCTGATAATGAGAGGAGAGATAGAGTCCCTGGTACCCAGCCAGGGCCAAGCCACCATAATGAATAATAGTATGGAAAGAGGAAGAGCGCTAAAAGCCTGTGGTTTGTTTTTTTGCTTTGGGAATGCATTAGATGCTCTAAAATGAAACAACTTCACTGAACCACAGCCTCACAGAATTAACCAGATTGGAAAAGACCTCCAAGACCATCCAGTGCAACCTCTCACCCAGCACCATCCAATCACCTAACCCATGGCACTGAGTGCCTCATCCAGGCTGCTTTGAAACACTTCCAGGCATGGTGACTCCACCACCTCCCTGGGCAGCACATCCCAATGGCCAATCTCTGTGCCTGGGAAGAATTTCTTCCTCACCTCCAGCCCAAACCTCCCCTGGTGCAGCTTGAGACTGTGTCCTCTCCTTCTGTCCCTGCTTGCCTGGGAGCAGAGCCCAACCCCCACCTGGCTACAACCTCCCTTCAGGCAGTTGTAGAGAGCAATGAGGTCTGCCCTGAGCCTCCTCTTCTCCAGGCTAAACACCCCCAGCTCCCTCAGCCTCTCCTCACAGGGCTGTGCTCCAGACCCCTCCCCAGCCTTGCTGCCCTTCTCTGGACACCTGCCAGCATCTCAACATCTTGCTGAAACTCAGGAGCCCACAACTGGACACAGCACTCAAGGTGTGGCCTAAGCAGTGCTGAGCACAGGGCAGAATGACTTCCCTGCTCCTGCTGGCCACACTCTTGCTGATGCAGGCCAGGATGCCATTTGCCTTCTTGGCCACCTGGCCACACTGCTGGCTCCTCTTCAGCTGCTGTTCCCCAGCACCCCCAGGTCCCTCTCTGCCTGGCTGCTCTCCAGCCACTCTGTCCCCAGCCTGTAGCACTGCCTGGGGTTGTTGTGGCCAAAGTGCAGAACCCAGCACTCAGACTTCTTAAATGCCATGCTGTTGGACTCTGCCCATCTGTCCATCCTGGCAACGTCCCTCTGCAGAGCCTCCTACCCTCTAACAGATCCACACCTGCCCCCAGCTTTGTGTCACCTGCAAAATTACTGAGGATGGCCTCAATCCCCTTGTCCAGCTCATCAATAAAGATATTGAACAGGATGGGGCCCAGCACTGATCCCTGGGGGACACCACTAGTGCCTGGCTGCCAGCTGGCAGTGGCACTATTCACCACCAGTGATCTGCTAAAGGAATGAAGAGTTTCCAGTTGTAAGACTGTGAAGTATGGATAGAACTCCTGGGAAAAGATTAGAAAATGTAGGCAGGTTTCACAGAGTCACAGAATGGTCTGGGCTGGAAGGGACCACCAAAGCTCATCCAGTCCAACCCCTCTGCACTCAGCAGGGACATCCCCAACTAGATCAGGGTGCCCAGAGCCCTGTCCAACCTCACCTTGAAGATCTCCAGGGATGGGGCCTCAACTACCTCCCTGGGCAACCTGTTCCAGTGTTCCACCACCCTCATGGCAAAGAACTTGTTCCTCACATCCAATCTCAATCTGCTCTGCTCTAGTCTGAAGCCATTGTCCCTCGTCCTGTCCCTGCAGGCCTTTGCAAACAGTCTCTCTGCAGCCTTCTTGTAGCTCCTTTAGGTCCTGGCAGGCTGCTCTGAGGTCTGCCTGGAGCCTTCTCTTCTCCAGGATGAACACCCCCAGCTCCCTCAGCCTGTCCTCCTAGCAGATCTGCTCCAACCCCCTGATGTCATCTGTCCTTTGGACTGGTCTGACTGAGGGTAGGTCTAAAATACCTTCAACACTTGAGTAATTCCTCAAGAAAATTGCAGAAGATGTTTAATTTCCATAGATGTTAAATCATTTGGATGACTACATCTGGGAGACAAAGGATCTTGAAGAAAGACTTCTGGGGACTTCAGGCTTGCTAGACCTCTCCAGATGAAAGCTCTGAAGGGGTAATTGTCTGCTTTATAGGTTCTGTGAAATATGCAGGGGCTTTAAATGCAGCTCCTAAAAAAAGAACAACTTCCAACTTAATTTTCAGAGTGAAATATTCTCCAGTTTCTTAATAGTGTTAATTATGAGAAACTTCTTCATCTGAGTGAGTATCAACCCAGGAAGTGGCAAAGAAAATGGATTGTAAACAGAGAAATGTTAGTGGAGATCATGGCTGTACACATTGTGGAGTTCCTGGTTCTGTCAGTCATAGTCTGCCTGCCTCCTCTTTGCTCTTGTCCTCTTTTTCTTGATGCTTTTATTCTTCCTACAGAGCATTCTAGAATTTTGACTCTCAGAAGAGCGCCTACAGGAAATGGAAATACTTTTTTGGGTGTCAGGTAGTGATAGGACTGGGGGGAATGGAGCAAAACTAGAGAAGGGGAGATTCAGATTGGATTTTAGAAAGAAGTTGTTCCCCATGAGGGTGGTGAGAGACTGGCAGAGGTTGCCCAGGGAGGTGGTGGAAGCCTCATCCCTGGAGGTTTTTGCAGCCAGGCTGGATGTGGCTGTGAGCAACCTGCTCTGGTGTGAGGTGTCCCTGCAGGGGGGTTGGAACTGGCTGAGTCTTGAGGTGCCTTCCAACCCTGACAATTCTGCGACTCTCTATTTGACAGAATCAGAGAATGCATTGTGTAGGAAGGGACCCTTAGAGCTCATCCAGTCCAACCCCCCTCAGCAACCAGGGACATCCCCAATTACATGAGGTTGCACACAGCCCCAGCAAGCTTGACTTGAAATGTCTCAATGGGTGAGGCTTCCACCACCTCCCAGGGCCAATCTGTTCCAGCATTCCACCACCCTCATAGTGAAGAACTTCTTCCTAATGTTTCATCTAAATCCACCCTCCTCTAGCTTAATAACTTCCCTTGGCATTTCTCATTGCTCAGGTATCTGAAATCAGGAAGAATCTCATTTCATTTCTGACCTGGAAATCCTTTATTTTTTTTTCTTGGTAAGCAATTAAATGTTCTTCTATCTCATGGCAGTTTATTGTCTTCTGGAAATTCAATTTACTCTTTTTTTCCAAGAAAGCTGGGAAGCATATGCAAATGTACAGAACTGACTGCAGCTGAGGACATACAGAAGTTATTTTGTTGGTAGGAGTTCCTAGTGCAAGCATTTTGATAGGTAAGACATTGAGGTGGGAAAAGCTTTAAGGAAAAACATCCCTTCATGAGGGGAGATTTAGGTTGGACATTGGAAGAAATTTCTCCACTTGAAAGGCTTCTCAACTACTGCAACAGGCTGCTTGTGGAAGTGGTTGAAACCTCATCCCTGGAGGTGTTTCGAAGAGGCAGAGATGTGGTGCTGAGGGCCAAGGTTTAACACCAGCTTTGGTAGTTTTTGAAACTGGTTGGACTCCATGATCTTAGAAGCCTTTTCCTCCTGAAATGATTCTCTGTTGTCTCTGTTCAGTTGACCTGCAGTGTGTTCATATTAATAAAGGGCAGGAAAAATGTGCACAAACTCCCTCCTCCCCAAAAGCTTTGTTAATTGCCAAGAGTTTTAGCTTCTCTGTTGTTGTCATTGGTGTTAGAAACATCATTCACATAGTCACAGAAAACATCTGCTTGGAAGAGACCTCCAAGCTCATCCAGTCCAACCCTCCACCCAGCTCTGCAGGGTCAACACCAAACCATGTCCCTAAGCTGCAGCTCCACAGCTGCTGCAACACCTCCAGGGATGGCATTGTTGAGTATATCAAGGAATTATCAGAGAGAGTCACAGAAGCACAGAAAGCATTTGATTGGAAGAGACCTCAAAGATCATCCAGTCCAAACATAGACCCAGTTTAGCATCAATCCTAAACCATGTCCCTAAGCTCCAGCTCCACAGATGCTGGAACACCTCCACGGATGGTGACTCCAGCACTGCCCTGGGCAGACCATTCCAATGGCTGAGAAGCCTCTCTGGCAAGAAATAGTTCCTAGCATCCAGCCTGAACCTCCCCTGCTGCACCTTGCAACCATTTCCTCTGTTCCTGTCTCTTGCCACCAAGGAGCAGAGGCTGTCCCCTCCTCACTCCAACCTCCCTTCAGGGAGCTGCAGAGAGCAATGAGGTCTCCCTCAGCCTCCTCTTCTCCAGCCTCAACACCCCCAGCTCCCTCAGCTGCTCCTTGTAGGTCAGATGCTCCAGGGCCTTCAACACAGTATATCTGTAGCTGTTCTTCTTAAGAACTTCTGGTTTCTTCTTTAAGAATTGATTTAAGTGTGTAGTTGTGGCACTCTGTGGTGTGGTTTAATGGCCATAGTGGTGTTGGGTTGACACTTTGAGTTGGTGGCCTCAAAGATCTTTTCTAACCAAAATGTTTCTATGATTTTTATGATCCTAATGTAAAGGAAAAAATAAAATTGGGATTTTTCTTTTTAATGCTTGTGCTGTAAAATAACTTTGTGTGGTTATGGCAAGAGGATGATAAGACTGGGGCACCTACCTTATGGGGCCAGGCTGAAGAGTTGGGGCTGTTCAGCCTGGAGAAGAGAAGGCTCCAGGGAGACCTTAGAGCAGCCTTCCAGTACCTGAAGGGGGCTACAGGAGAGCTGGAGAGAGACTTCTGACAAGAGTGCCAGGAGAATGGTGCAGTCACTGAACACTGGCAAGACAGACACACAATCAATGGCAAGACACTGGCACAGGTTGCCCAGGGAGGCTGTGGATGTCCCCTCCCTGGAGGTGTTCAAGGCCAGGCTGGATGAGGTCTGGAGCAACCTGGGCCAGCATTAGGTGTCCCTGCTCTTAAAGGTCCCTTTCAACCCAAACCATTCTGTGGTTTGTGACATGGAATACCTCAGTAAAAATCTGTACGCTGCCAAATACTCCTTCCTTCTTTTGCAGGCTTACAGGAGGTTAGGGGTTGGAAGGGACCTCTGGAGATCTTCCAGTCCAACCCCCCTGCCAGAGCAGGACCAGAGAATCCAGCACAGGTCACACAGGAACACATCCAGATAGGGCTGCAAAGGCTCCACAGAAGGAGATTCCACAACCTCTCTGGGCAGCCTGCTCCAGGGCTCTGGGACCCTCCCAGTGAAGAAGTTCTTCCTCATGTTGAGGTGGAACCTCCTGTGCTGCCATTTCCATCCATTGCCCCTTGTCCTATCCCAGGGCACAAGTGAGCAGAGGCTGTCCTTGTCCCTGTCCCTTCCTGACCCCCAGCCCTCAGTTATTTAGAGACATTATTCCTTTACTTTCACTTCTCAGTGCCAAATAGTGTTAATTGCTCCTAGCTGGCTGTTTCTTTAGAAAAATGGGTTGTTCCTAATTAGAATTAATTAGTTTTCACACATTTAAAAATATTGTGCTTGAGAGGATGAAAGATCTATTTTTACATCTCAATAAAAAAGCTTCCTAAAGAGAAAAAAATCCAAAACAATTACATTTTTCATGTTCTTGCCTAGAGCTATCAAGCACTCAGCAGTGCCCCTCAGCACCCACCTCACCCCAGCCTCCTTTCAGGGAGCTGTACAGAGCCAGAAGGCCTCCCCTCAGCCTCCTCTTCTCCAGACTAAACAGCCCCAGCTCTCTCAGCTGCTCCTCCCCAGCCCTGTTGTCCAGATCCTTCCTCAGCTTTTTTGCCCTTCTCTGGACCTGCTTCATCCCCTCAATGTCCGTCTGGGAGGGAGGGCACAAACCTGAACCCAGGACTCAAAATACAGGGTTGACACTGTCAAGAGGTTCCTTGGGGACAGAGCCCAACCCCCACCCAGCTCCAGCCTCCTCCCAGGGAGCTGTGGAGAGCAATGGAAATATTCCAAATGGAACAGCATTACAAGTTGATTTGACATAGATTTCAGTCCATTCATTCAAATAATGATGAAGTGTAGAATCACAGGATCACAGAAGACATCTGCTTGGAAGAGACCTCCAAGCTCACCCAGTCCAACCCTCCACCCAGCACTGCAGGCTCAACACCAAACCATGTCCCTAAGCTCCAGCTCCACAGCTGCTGGAACACCTCCAGGGATGGTGACTCCAGCACTGCCCTGGGCAGACCATTCCAATGGCTGAGAAGCTTCTCTGGCAAGAAATAGTTCCTAGCATCCAGCCTGAACCTCCCCTGCTGCACCTTGCAACCATTTCCTCTGCTCCTCTCCCTTGCCACCAAGGAGCAGAGTCTGCCCCCTCCTCACTCCAACCTCCCTTCAGGGAGCTGCAGAGAGCAATGAGGTCTCCCTCAGCCTCCTCTTCTCCTCCAGCCTCAACACCCTCAGCTCCCTCAGCCCTGTTCTCCAGATGCTTCACCTCTGATTTTCCTGATCTCATTTCTGTACTTGACCACTTCAGTGATGGAACCTGCCAGGCTGCTGATGGCAGAGATGTGCTGCCTGCTGATTACTCCAGGGCCCTGTAGCAACGAGGGTGAGCCTGAGCTGGGTAAGAGCAGTGGAAAGGAAAGAGCTGCCTTCAGCTGCACCATGGATTGAAATCCCTCACCTGATGAAAGCACCGTACAGTGATGGACTTGGACTTAGGAGCACTTAAGTAGGACTTGAACACATTTTTTTTTCCTTGAAAAATTATTGTTTCTTTTTTTTCTTAGTAATTATTTTTTCTTCCTTTTTTTCTCCTTATTTTTATTACTACTCTTTTCCTTATTTAGTGGTTTTTTTTTTTTTGCCTTATTTTCATTTATTTCTGATGTGGTTCCCCCTCTTATTTTCATTAATTTCTGGTGGGAGATTTTCCCTCTTACTTTCATTATTTTTGGTGTGTTTTTTTTTCTTTTATTTTCCCTAATTTTCATTAATTTCTGGTGTGAGATTTTACCTCTTATTTTCATTATTTTTAGTGTGTTATTTTTCTTTTATTTACCCTAGTTTTCATTATTTTAATTATTTTCTGGTGTGGTTTTTCCATTATTTTTGGTGTGTTTTTTCCTTATTTTCATTAATTTCTGGTGTAGTTCCCCCATTATTTTCATTAATTTCTGGTGTGGTTTTTCCCATCTTATTTTCATTAATTTCTGGTGTGTTTCCCCCCCCGTCCCCCCCCTTTATTTTCATTAATTTCTGGTGTAGTTCCCCCTTTATTTTCATTAATTCTTGGTGTAGTTTTCCCCTTATTTTCATTAATTTCTGATGTGGGTTTTTTTTCCCTTATTTTCTTTACTCTCTGGTGTGGTTTTCCCCTCTGAATTTCATAAATTTCTGGTCTGTTTTTTTCCCTCCCCTTATTTTCATAAATTTCTGGTCTGGGTTTTTGGTTTTTTTTTTTTTTTCCTTATTTTCCTTAATTTCTGGCGTGGCTTCCCCCCCTTTTTTTTCAGTAATATCTGGTATGGTTTCCCCCTTTATTTTCCTTAATTTCTGGTGTGGTTTTCCCTCTTTTAAAATTATTTTTATTACTTCTTTATTTTTTTTTCCTTCTCTCTAGCTTTTCCAGGGACAACATCAATGTTTCTGATTGAGATATAAAGTGAAAGACATTCTGGTCTAGAGTAGCATCAGACAAGTTTGTGTTTTTCCTCTGGGTGACCAAAATAAAGAGGTGGAACTGCAGCCTGATTGAGCATTTAAACCAATTTCTTACATCATACTTTCTCTAACTCACACTTTTGATGTGGTGCCTACCTTGCAGATTCAAAATGTGGCTCCTGTGGCTTTGTTCTGATTCAGTTTTCTCGCTCTGATGCAGACTGAGAAGTCTCAGCTGAAGCCTCTTCAGCTCCGGGGGTTTCTTGCATTTCTCAGCCAACAAGGAATTTTCATCTCAGAACAGGAATGTTCAAACCCAGGAGTTTAGCCACTGCTTGCTGAGTGTGCAGTGAAGAATACTCCACCATAGTATTGACTGCTGCTGTGAGGTGTTGCTTAGGTAACTCAAGTCAAAGGTGCAGCCTGTGCAGAGCACTGTGACTCCAGCAGTTGGTGGAAGACAACCACAGAATTGTTTTGTCTGGAAATGACCTTTAAGACCATCAAGTCCAACCATTATCTGTCAGCTGTAGTACCCAACAGTGCTCCTTGGCACCCACCTCACTCCAACCTACTTTCAGGGAGCTGCAGAGAGCAAGAAGGCTTCCCCTGAGTCTCCTCCTCTCCAGACTAAACACCCCCAGCTCCCTCAGCTGCTCCTCCCCAGCCCTGTTCTCCAGACCCTTCCCCAGCTTTGTTGCCCTCCTCTGGACACACTCCAGCACTCCTAGGAGTGAGGACCCCAAAAGTCAATCCAGTGTTTAGGAGGTGGCATCACCAGTGCTAAGCACAGGAGCACAACCACTTCCCTGCTCCTGCTGGCCACACTATTGCTGATCCAGGCCAGGATACTGTTGACCTTCTTGGCTACCTGAGCACACTGCTGGCTGAATGCACACATCAGGTCCTTTTCCTAAGGCCATACTTCCAGCCACACTGCCCCAAGCCTGGAGTTTTGTAGGGGGTGGTTGTGACACAAGTGCAGGACCTGGCACTTGGCCTTGTTGAACCTCATCAACAAGACCAAGGGCAGGATCCTGCAGCTGGGTCGAGGCAATCCCAAGCACAAATCCAGGCTGGGCAGGGACTGGCTGGAGAGCAGCCCTGAAGAAAAGGCCTTGGGGGTGCTGGGGGAGGAGAAGCTCAACAGGAGCTGTCAAGGTGCACTTGCAGCCCAGAGAGCCAAGCAGAGCCTGGGCTGCAGCAAGAGAAGTGTGGCCAGCAGGTCAAGGGAGGTGATTCTCCCCCTCTGCTCAGCTCTGGTGAGACCTCACCTGGAGTACTGCATCCAGTTCTGGAGCCTCTGTTACAAGAGGGATCTGGACATGCTGAAAGGTGTCCAGAGAAGGGCCATGAGGATGAGCAGAGGGCTGAAGCACCTCTCCTATGAGGAGAGCCTGAGAGAGTTGGGAGTGTTCAGTCTGGAGAAGGCTCCAAGGTGACATTCTTGTGGCCTTCCAGGATCTGAAGGGGGCCTACAAGAATGCTGGGGAGGGACTTTTTAGGATCTCAGGTAGTGATAGGACTGGGGGGAATGGAGCAAAGCTGGAAGTGGGGAAATTCAGACTGGATGTGAGGAAGAAGTTGTTGTGATTCTATGATTCTATCCTGTTGGCCTCAGCCCATCTGCACAGTCTTTCCAGGTCCTTCTGTAGAGCCTCCCTACCCTCAAAGAGATCAGCACCACCTCCTTCTCTATGGTTTGCAGTGATCATACAGCAAATCATATGCATGAATCTTAAACAGCACTAATCATAGGAGCTGAAAGTTTTCCTAATGAGGGGCAGACCTCCTCTTCAGTCTACCCCTGTGCACCACTGAAAGGAGGTGTTGCCTGGCAACACTGAGCATTAATATCTGTGGTATACTCTTTCTGGATTTAATTTGTCCTAAACTTAATGAGCATGTTGTAGCATGGTGGGATGAGATCCATTTATTTTAGTTTAGAGCAGTTATATAAGCACCAGGATAGCAGTATTTCATAGTTTTGGGGTTTTATGGGTGAGGTCTTTCTCCACAAGGTTTTATGAGAGTCAAACATCTTTACTGGCAATTAATTTGGAGAGGAAGAGAATGAAAACAGATGAAGTGAATTTACTTCCTCCACTACTGATTAACAGAAGGCATAAAAGTTAAATGGGAGCTCCTGTTACACAAATACATTACATTGCTGTTCCTTCTACAGTCCAATTAACTTCAATTAGTTTATTATTTAAACTAAGTGACCTGTTTGCAGCTGGTGGATCACATCACTTGAAGGCTCAGGCTGCCCAGAGTGGTTCAGAGTTCTTCACAGACAGAGAGATTGGCCATTGGAATGGACTGCCCAGGGAGGTGGTGGGGTCAACGTCCCTTGGGGGTCCTTAAGGAAAGCCTGGATGAGGCACTTAGTGCCATGGTCTGGTTGATTAGTTAGGGGTGGGTGATCAGTTGGACTTGATGATCCTGGAGGTCTCTTCCAGCCTGGGTGATTCTGTGAAATTCTGTGACATGGAAAAATTCTCTTGTGGAGTCTCCTTGTCTAGACGCTTTGAGCACTTGTCTGGGTGTGTGCCTCTGTGACCTGCCCTCTGGTGATCCTGCTTTGGCCAGGGGGCTTGGACTCGATGATCTCCCTTCTAACCCCCTACCATTCTATGGTTAACCATTACTAACATTCTGTCAGTATGAAGCATTAAACAGTCAGAGAAGCATTAAAATAGAAACCTAACTGTTGAAGAAGGTACAAGTTATAAGACAAGAGCTATTTCAGCTGTCAGGAGCATTGCATAATGCTGAGGAAAAGCAAAAGCAGGAGAGTCTTAGATCTGTGCACTCCAGACTTGACACCTCTGCCAAAGTGAGCAAAATGCCTGATGCTAGAGAAATGGCAGGAGTGTAGGTGTCCACACTTCCTTCAGATCCATGCCTCTTATTTGCTGTATTGAAGGAGAAGCAGCCAGGTTATTTCTAGAAGGTGGCATCAATTCCTGCAGCAGGCAAAATAAGGCAGCAAATGACAGGTATTTATGGAAAGAATCTGCTCCTGATTGCTGGGTGGCATCTCACAGATGGTGAAGGGATAAGGTAAAGAAAACCAACAACAAAAAAACCCAAAACACCAAACCCCTGGGTTTGTGAGGAGGTGTGAGTGCCAGCTGGAATTCACAGCAACTTGAGTGGCTTGAAGTCTTTTGTTTGCTAAATGAAGGTTTTACCTGCAGGACTGTCCCAGATGAGGAAGACTCTGTAAGAGCTCTGAACACTGACATAACAAAATGATAATCTTTGCATTTGAAGAGTGGTATTATTAAAGGTAAGAGCTTGGATGCAGAATTGAGCTGACAGGAATCTTTTCTGCCTCTTTGAAGAGCTTTTCCTTTTGTCTGATACAGTTCACAGGACCACAGGACGTTAGGGGTTGGAAAGGACCTCTGGAGATTGTTGTGTCTGCTGCTTACAGTGAGGTATTGTTAATTGGTGTCTAGTAATGGTCAAACCTTCCCTCATCTGAGAGCTTCAGGAGTGAGCCTGTCTCTGCTGTACTACACAGGAGAAAAGTCTCCAGTCTCTATGGCTACTTCACCTGATTCTTCCCCATCCTTTCTCTTCCCCTGCCTCCCTCTCCTTCTCTGTACAGGTGTGCTGCTTTTGCCTGGGAGGGATTTTAGGGTTGCTCAGAGAGAATCCTTCAGTGCTCAGTTTAGCCTAGCTGGTCTCCAGGTAGCTTTATGCTGTGCTTATTCCCCCCTACTCCTGTTCTGCAGAGGTTCCAGTAGGTGAAGTCAATTAGAACTTTTTGTCGTTATATCCCAAGTGTTTCTGACTTATGGAAATTTTTCCCAGGGATAGCAAAGGCAGCCTTAGTGAAGGGAAGGCTGAGGGGATTGGGGGGAGTCCATTTTGCCCAGGCTAAGCAAAGGAGTAAAGGTGAGTGGGGTGTTTAGCAATGGCACAGCACTGTGCTTCCCCTCATTCTCCTTTGCTCAAGGTTTCAAAGCATTTTGGCTGCAACATTTCATAACTAAGTAAATATATTTAGCCAGATGATGGCACCTAGTCTTAAAAACTTCCCTCCAAAATGAAGCACTATGAGAAAATGGAAAGGGGCCTTTTGTTAGGAAACCCTGAGCAATGCCCCATTACAGCCTGTGCTGCTACCATCCAGGCTTCTCATTTAGCTCTTGGCCTTGATTTTCAAAGCGTGGAGGCCTTCCTCCCTTTGGCCTTGATTTTCAAAGCGTGGAGGCCTTCCTCCCTTTCACACAAAAATGCTTTCCCTACTTCTCCCTCTTGTCTTGCTGCAGTCATATTGACTGCACAGTGTGCAGGGGCATCCTCAGCAACAGCAATCACCCAGGTGAGCAGAGCCTGTCCCTGTCCCTTCCTTGCTGACCCCCAGCCCTTAGCCATTGATAGACATTGATCAGATCCCCTCTCAGTCTTCTCCTCTGCAGACTGAACAGCCCCAGGGCTCTCAGCCTCTCCTCCCCAGGCAGTGCTGCAGTCCCTTCAGCATCCTTGGAGCCCTCCCTTGGACTCTCTCCAGCAGATCCCTGTCCCTCTTGAACTGGGGAGCCCAGAACTGGATGCAATACTCCAGGTGGGGCCCAGAACTGGATGCAATATTCCAGGTGGGGCCTCACTGGGGCAGAGTAGAGGGGGAGGAGAACCTCCCTGGCTCTGCTGGACACACTCCTCTGAATGCAGCCCAGGACCCCCTTGGCCTTCTTGGCCACCAGGGCACATTGCTGTCCCATGCAGAACTTGTTGGCCACCAGCACTCCCAGCTCCTTCTCCTTGGGGCTGCTCTTCAGCAGATCACCTAATTAATCACCTAGTTAATTTCTTGCTATACTAAAAGTCATTTTTGTTATAGAATTCTTTTTTATTATCTCTAAATACTATTTTAGGGATCATCTCCATGACTGAGTTTTAAAATACAGTAGAATGATAAAATCATTTCAACTGGAAAAATCCTCTAAGATCATCAAGGTCAATCATCAACCTAACACCACCCTGCCCAGGAATCCACACCCCAAAGGGCCATATTCACTCACTGCTTGAACACCTCCAGGGCTGGGGACTCCACCACCTCCCTGGGCAGCCTGTTCGAATCCCTGACCACTCTTGCAGCAAAGAGATTTTTCCTGATCTCCAATCTAAACCTCCCCTGGTGCAACTTGGGGTTATTTTCTCTTGTGTTATGACTTCTATCTAGGGAGAAAAGAGTGACCCCCACCTCACTCCAACCTCCTTTCATGGAGTTGTAGAGTGAGAAGGTCTCCTATGAGTCTTTGGCCAGGCTGAACTTTCCTCATCCACTCCTCCCCAGCCCTGTTCTCCAGACCCTTCACCAGCTTTTTTGCCCTTCTTTGGATGTGCTCCAGCACTCCAATGACCTCCTTGTAGTGAGGAGCCCAAAACTCTTCAAGGTGTGTCCTCACCAGCACCCAGTACAGGGGCACAATCACTTCCCCACTCCTGCTGGTCACAGTGCTGCTGATGCAGGATGCTGGTGGCCTTTTTGGCCACTTGAGCATACTGCTGACTAATATTCAGACATCTGTCACCCAGCACCCACAGCTCCTTTTCTGCCATTCATTCCAAATGATAGTTACTGGATGGATCATCAGATGGCTTCTTTCTGATTCTTTACCTGCCATGGGTGTGAGGGAGATCCTCATTCCTGGGATAAAGGCAGCTTCAGAAGCAGGACTTCAGTAGCACAGCAGACACAGAAGCCAGTTAGGGCATTGCTTGAGGAGTTCAGGTGTCTGTCTCCAGAACCAGTCACCATCTGAGTGGGTAGCTCTGAAGCTCTAAAAACTGGCCAAGTCTAGGTGTAGCAGTAGCTGAGAATAAAATGACATGTGAAAAAGAGTTATCAGGTTCTGAAGAACTATCGAAGAAGCAAGAAACAGTTCCTGTGCTTCCAAAAGTGTTTCCAAACACAGGAAGGATGTGATTGCTTTCTCTGGCCTTCTCCAGGTCACAGCTTTTCAGTCAAAATGGGGTCAGTTGCTATATTTCATGGAAGGCTGGGAAAGCCCTCTAAGATCCAGGCCAACCATCAGCCCAACATCACCACAGCCATGAAGCCATGTCCCAAAGTGCCATGGCCAAATGCCTGCTGAACACCTCCAGAGATGATGACTCCTCATACCTGGTCATGTGTTGTGTAGTCATCACAAGATCACCACACTAAACATGTTGAGGGGAGTGGTGGAACATTACTGAGGACCAATTGCTTCTCAAGTCATGGGCTAAGATATTTGCATCCTCTGTACTCTGTCATGTGAAGAAAATGTGGGAGGCTGGGTGCAGACAAACAGGCTCTGTGGTGTTTCAGCATCTCAAACCTGGGCAACAAAAATCCTGTTTCTAGAGCTTGGTCCTTACAAAATTATGAGGGAAGGGATTCTCCTCCTCTACTTGGCAGTACTGTGTCCAGTTCTGGTGTCCCCGACACAAAAAGGTCATCAAAATGTTGGAGGGGGTCCAGAGGATGGCACAAAGATGATCAGAGGCTGGAACATGCCCCCTATGGAGGCAGGCTGCCAGAGGTCAGGCTGCTCAGCATGGAGAAGAGAAGGCTCCAGGGAAATAGTATTTCCCTGAAAAGATTGACATGCAGTTAAAAATCATTATCATGTGCACACCAAGATAGCACTGAAGGGAAAGGGATGATCTGGAAAGGCTAAAAACTGTTCCTCATCATAAGATTTCCACTATAAAGTAGCCTCCCAGGATCTGAAGGGGGCTCCAAGAAAGCTGGGGAGGGACTTTTGAGGGTGTCAGGGAGAGATAGGACTGGGGGAGATGGAGCAAAAGTAGAAATAGGGAGATTCAGATTGGATGTTAGGAAGAAGTTTTACATCATGAGGGTGGTGAAAGACTGGCAGAGGTTGCTCAGGGAGGTGGTGGAAGCCTCATCCCTGGAGGTTTTTGCAGCCAGGCTGGATGTGGCTGTGAGCAACCTGCTGTAGTGTGAGGTGTTCCTGGCCATGGCAGGGGGGTTGGAACTGGATGATCCTTGAGGTCCCTTCCAACCCTAACAATTCTGTGATTCTATGATTCCAGTAGCTGAAGAAAGATGGGGAAGGAATTTTGACAAGGGCTTGGAGTGACAGGATGAAAGGGAATGGATTGAAGCTGGAAGAGTAGAGATTGAGACTGGAGATTAGGAAGAAATTCTTCACAGAAAGGGTGGTGAGACACTGGAAGAGGTTGCCCAGGGAGGTTGTGGATGTCCCCTCCCTGGAAGTGTACCAGGCCTGGTTGAATGAAGCCTTGAGCAACCTGGGCTGGTGGGAGGTGTCCCTGCTCCCTGCCTTGTACTCTCTGGACAAAATGGACAAATCACCCCCAGTGCCTGTGGGTGGGAAACAGGCAGTGTCTGATCATGTGCTGAACATGCAGAACACCTCTCATGACATGTGAAAGGTGCACATGCAGTGACATACTGAGTGTATCCAAACCTCCAAACTGAAGAGGAGCCAGCAGTGCCCAGGTGGCCAAGAAAGCCAAAGGTATCCTGGCTGGGATCAGCAATGCTGTGTGCAGCAGGAGCAGGGAGGGGATTGTCCTCTGGGACTCAGCTCTGGGGCAGGCCACACCTGGAGTGTTGTGTCCAGTTTGGGGCAGCTCAATCCAAGAGAGATGTGGAGGTGCTGGAGCCAGGGCAGAGGAGGGCAAGGAAGCTGGGAAGGGCCTGGAGAAGAAATCTGATGGAGAGAGACTGAAGGAGCTGGGGATGGTTAGTGTGAAACAGAGGAGACTGAGGGGAGACCTCATGGCTGTCTGCAGCTCCCTGAAAGGAGGTTGTAGAGAGGTTGGTGCTGGTCTCTTCTCCCAGGGAATTAGTGATAGAACAAGAGGGAATGGCCTCAAGATGTGTCTGGGTAGGTTTAGACTGGACAGTAGGAAGAATTTTTTCCTGGCAAGAGTGGTCAGGGCTTGGAATGTGCTGCCCAGGGAGGTGGTGGAGTCCCCAGGCCTGGCTGTGTTTCAGGGTGGTTTGGCTGTGGTGTTTGGGGCTCTGGTTCAGGGGTGACCCTTGTAGAGTAGAGTTGTGGGTTGGACTTGGTGATCCTGAGGGGCTTTTCCAACCTGAACCTTCCTGTGATTCTGTGACTCTGTCTTGCATGAGCAACCATTGGTCTGTGAAGCATTTGCACATTGTTTAGTGTAACCATTTTCTTCTGCTTTTCTGGCATCACTGTGCAGCCCTCTCAGAGGCTGCCTGCTTGTTCTCCCTCTCCTGGAGTCATTTTTTAAAGGCAGAACTACAAAAGGCAAACCAATCTCAAAGGGATGTTTTTGTTCCCAACTGCACAGGAGGAATTCACAAATTTTCTGAAGGCAGCTTTACTGTTTGGGACCTCTGGAGGTGTAGAAAGTTCATGGAAAATAAAATACAGATCCCTGATGAATCCCTCTGGGTTGCTGTCAGTGTTACACAGAGGGGCAAACAGAGGGTGATGAGACAAAATGCTGGAAACACTCCAGAAGTTTCTGCTGCAGCCACTGTTGTGATCCACCAAGAGGAGCTGGAGACCCATGCCAGTGGGGTGCATGAGGTGGTGGTGCCTACTGCAAAGAACCCAGAGGAGAATGGGGGTGGTGTTGTGGATACTCTGTGGTTTTCTGCAGCTCCTTTGGTAGTGTTCGTATCACCTCACCAAAGCACAGCAGGTCCCCCAGGCCAGAGGGCACCAAGCTTCCTGAGGGGTGCAGAACTGACTGCACCAACAATGCACCCACTCACTGGGAACCAGGGGGAGAGTGTGGATGGGAGCAGGCTGGCATAGGCAGAATGTCACAGCATGGCTGTGCTTCACAACTGGAGTCCAGGATAAAGTGGGACACATTTTATCAATGATCTGGGTGAGGGCATTGAGGCACCCTCAGGAAGTTTGCAGATGACACCAAGCTGGGTGGCTGTGTCCATCTGCTGGAAGGTAGGGAGGCTCTGCAGCAGGACCTGGACAGCTGAGACCCATGGGCCAAGGCTCATAGGATGATGTTTAATAAGGCCAACTGCCAGGTCCTGCACCTGGGTCACAACAACCCCATGGGGAGCTACAGACCTGGGGATGTGTGGTTGGAAAGCTGCAGCTTGGAGAGGGACCTGGGGGTGTTGGTTGGCAGTCAACTGAACATGACCCAGCAGTGCCCAGGTGACCAAGAAAGCCACTTTCCCTTCCCTTCCCAAACCTTCCCTTCCCAAACCTTCCCTTCTCCTCCCCTCCTTGCCCCTCCCCTCCTTCCCCTCCCCTCCTGTTCCCTCCTCTCCCCTTCCCCAGACTTTTCTCCTCCCTATTGTTACTGCTGTACATTTGCTGGGCTGAGTACAACTTTTCTATACATTAAATTGCTATTAGTCATTAAATCCATTTTCATTCCAGTCTGTGGCTGTTCTCACCTTCCCTGTTGGGGGTGGAGGTCACCAGGTGCTAGAGGAAGTGCTGTGGTTTGGCTCTGGACAGGAGGTAAATGTATTCAACATCTTACCTGTGAGCCACTCCCCTATGCTTAATCTTTGTGTTCAGTTGCAGCTGTGAGTGTTTGCTTTGAAGGAATTCAATCACTGCAGATATCATAATGCAGCTTAATTAAGTTCTTCATCTGTAATTTTCTCTCAGGCAGGTGCTTCCTTTCAGGAAAAAACAAAACAAAACAAAAAAAGAAGGCTTTGGTTTTTAAGGAATTCAAATTAATAGGAAAAAAATGGCAGTGTCTGTGTAATAGCTGCAGAGGGAGAAGAAAGAAGAGAAGCAAAAAATAAAAAAAATAATGGGAGACAAAGGGAGGAGAAGGGAATGAAGGGATAAGGACAGGAATGTCAAGGGGAGGTGACAGTGGGAGCCTAAAAGAAGAGGATAGATCATGGTTCATGAAAGGAGTGGAGAGAGGATGGGTGAGGAAAGGAGAGGAGAAGAGTAAAGAAAGGGGAGAGATTAAGAAGAAAAAAAAAAAAGTCAACCTTTAATTACTGGCCACATCTGCAGAGAAAACAGATTTTGTTCTCAGAGCTGCAGATACTAGAGCCACTGCTGGTGCCAATTGCACTGGCATCTCTGCAAACTTTTCAGAGGTCACCATGGAATTTGAGTTGCATGGACATCCAGATCTGGACTTTTAAAGAGCTCGGTACTGGATTGCTAAAAAGTTTGACATGCCCTTAGTTTCACAGTACCACAGAACACTAGAGGCTGGAAGGGACCTCCAGAGATCATCCAGTCCAACCCCCTGCCAGAGCAGTATCACCCAGGGGAGTCTGCACAGGAATGATCCAGGTGGGGTTGGAAAGGCTCCAGAGAAGGAGACTCCACAACCTCTCTGGGCAGCCTGCTCCAGGGCTCTGGCACCCTCACACCAAAGAACTTTCTCTTCATGTTGAGCTGAAACCTTCTCTGTTCCAGTTTGTCTCCACTGTTCCTTGGCTTATTGCTGTGCACCACCCACAAGAGCCTGGCCCCCTCCACTTGCCCCCCAGCCCTCAGCTCTTGAGAGACATTGATCAGATCCCTCTCAGCCTTCTCTTCTCCACACTAAACAGCCCCAGGGCTCTCAGGCTCTCTTCCCAGGGGAGATGCTCAAGTCCCCTAAGCATCCTCCTGCCTCTCCCTTGGACTCTCTCCAGCAGGTCTCTGTCTCTCTTGACCTGGGGAGCCCAGAAGTGGACACAGGATTGCAGCTGTGGTCCCAGCAGGGCAGAGCAGAGGGGGAGCAGAACCTCCCTAGCCCTGCTGGCCACACTTTTCTTGCTCCCCCCAGGATGCCATTGGCTCTCTTGGCCACCAGAGCACATTGCTGTCCCATGCAGAACTTGCTGCCCACCAGCACTCCAAGGTCTTTCTCCATGGAGCTGCTTTCCAGCAGGGCAGCCCCCAACCTGTCCTGGTGCCTCCTGTTATTCCTCCCCAGATGCAGAGCCCTGACCTTGTCCTTATGGAACTCCATGAGGTTTGCCTGCAGCCAGCTCTCAGCCTGTCCAGCTCTGGTTGGATGTCAGCACAACCTGACAGGTGTCAGCCACCCCCCAGTTTTGACTTTAGCAACTGAAAAGGATTAAAAACGATTTGTGAAACTCAGGTGGTTAACACTTGAGAAATAAATGATTTGGCAGTCTGAAGGTCTCAGAAGAACCTTGTAGTTGTTTTGGGTTTGTTTTCTTTCTTCCTGGGGACTCCTAATTGAATTTTGGCCTGTCTGAAAACACATATAGCATGAAGATTTATTTGAGAAACTTCCCTTGTCTGTCTGGCAGTTGGACATGTGATCAAACTGCTTGCTGTAAGGTGCAAGGTGAAATGGTTTATAATATGGAATCAAAGAGAATAGGATAATGTTTCACAGTCTGGAGCTTCTCAAAGAAATCAGGAGTAGCAGCCAGGCTCCAGCAGGCAGCACACATTTGGAGAGGTTGAAACAGCATCTGGGAGTGCTGGTGGCCAACAAGTTCTGCATGGGACAGCAATGTGCTCTGGTGGCCAAGAAGGCCAATGGGGTCCTGGGCTGCATTCAGAGGAGTGTGTCCAGCAGAGCCAGGGAGGTTCCCCTCCCCCTCTGCTCTGCCCTGCTGAGACCTCACCTGGAATATTGCATCCAGTTCTGGGCTCCTCAGTTCAAGAGGGACAGGGATCTGCTGGAGAGAGTCCAGTGGAAGGCTGCAAGGATGCTGAAGGGCCTGGAGCACTGCCTGGTGAGGAGAGCCATGGAGCTGTTCACATCCAGGCAGGGCTTGACTATATCCAGAGAAAGAGACTCCACAACCCCCCCAGGCAGCCTCTTCCAGGCTTCTGTCACCCTCACAGCGAAAAAATTCTTCCTCCTGTTTCCATGGAACTTCCTCTGCCTCAGCTTCCACCACTGCCCCTTGTGCTGGCATTGGGCATCCCCCAGCAGAGCCTGGCTCCAGCCTCTGGGCACTCCCCCTGCACATCTTGAGCAAAAGCAATGAGGTCACCCTCAGGCTCCTCTGTTCCAAGCTTCAGAGCCCTCAGGCTCTCCTCATGACATGTTGTGCTGGGGCACACCCATCCTGGATGGGGCTGAGAAGAACCCAGCCCCAGCTGGACAAAAGAAATTTAATCTGGGGAGGGCTTGGCCCCTCCCCTGCTGGGAGAAGGTGGTCCCCTGACTCAGAGGTGGTCTATTCCACTTCCCCTTCCTGTCCAGCAAGCCTATAAAAAGGGTGGATATCTTGCTGCTCTCCCCTTTTTCCTGCCTCGTCTGCTCGAGAGGACTTCCTGCTGCTGTTGCTGTCACTGTCTCCTGCACCGGACCACGTGGCTGGGGCCCTTTCTCTCTCTCAACTGAATCCACCGACATCCAGGGGAACACAAGGCCATCCAGGCTTGGTTTTGAATATTTTTTTCCCACTTACCCTCATCCCTCACCTCTGTGAACCCCCCCCCCCTGTTACTGATATATATAGATATATATATATATGTAAACATTTTGTTTTCCTTTCCCTTTTGTGAAAAAAGAAAAAAAATTTACTCCTCCTACTTCCAAACTGACTTCAGAATATTTCTTTCATGATTTTTTTTTTTCCTTTCCCCTACCCCCTTTTTTTTCTTTCTTCTCTCTCTCCACCCTGCCGAGAAAAAAGGGAGAGGGGCAGGGGGAGGAATTTATGTCTATTATCATTTGAGCTCCTAAACTCAGAGCTCAAACTACCACACATGTGGAATGGCAGTTTGGGAGATGGTGGAATGGCTGTGGTGGTGTTGAATTGATGGTTGGATTCAATGATCTTGGAGGTCTTTTCTAAGAGAAACAATTCTGTGACTCCATTTAGAGTTTTGCAGAGACTAGGTGCCAGCAGAGCTGGAGAGGGCACACGTTTGTGTTGCAGGTGAAAATTGGAAGCTCTTGTGCAGCCGTTATTCACCACTAATTAAAAGACTAGTTGGGATAATCTTACCATTTACTCACTTGACTCTCATCCACACAACCCAATAGGTTATTTTTATTTAATGTTGGTGAAGAACTGGGTTTTTTATTACCTTTTTTATAACAAGTTGTCTTATTCTTGACGCTCTTAATGCAGAACCAGTGCAGGAGGAGAAGACCAGTAAAAAGTCACAGTCTCCAATCAGTTCCTACTCCAAAGACATTTAGATCTCTTTGGTCAGGCAGAATGATTGAGCAGGCAGCAGCTGCTCATCTCTGGTGAGACCTCACCTGGAGTGCTGTGTGCAGGGCTGGAGCCCTCAACACGGGAAGGACATGGACCTGATGGAGAGGGTCCAGAGGAGGGACATGAAAATGCTCAGGGGGTTGGAGCAGTTCTGCTGTGAGGACAGGCTGAGGGAGCTGGGGGTGTTCAGCCTGGAGAAGAGAAGGCTCTGGGGAGGCCTAGTAGCAGCCTGCCAGGACCTGAAGGGGGCTATAAAAAGGATGGAGAGGGACAAATGCCTCCAGTGATAGAAGGAGAAACAATGGTTTCAAACTAGAGCAGAGTGGATTTAGATTGGATGTGAGGAACAAGTTCTGCACCATGAGGGTGGTGGAACACTGCAACAGGTTGCCCAGGGAGGTGGTTGAGGCTCCATCCCTGGATATCTTCAAGGTGAGGCTGGACAGGGCTGTGGGCAACCTGATGTAGTTGGGGATGTCCCTGCTGACTGCAGAGGGGTTGGACTGGATGAGCTTTGCAGGTCCTTTCCAACCCAGACCATTCTGTGTTTCTCTGATCTGCCTTGGGAGTTTTAGGACAGATTTAATTTACTTTCCTTTTTTTTTTTTTTCGTTTCCCTTTTTCTAATTGCTTTCAGATCATCTACTGTGTACTCTCAATAATGATTTTTTTTTTCTTTTCCAGGAATGTAAAATTGCCTGTGAATAGCAACTTTATTCTTGTACTGAGATTAATTTATCTGTTTTTAATAAAAGGAAGCTGCCTTCTTTTTATTTTTTCTTTTTTAATGAGGAATTCCTCACACACTTCAACAGACATGGGAAATGAGTAGAAGGAGATAAAAGAGGGAAAAAATATATGTTGTTAGCTTTGCTGTGTGAAATTTTCTGTATTATTGGACCCGCTGTATCCTGGATATTTTCCAAGCATCATTGTACATGACACTTTTGAAGTCCATAGCTTGTGGCTAGAGCAGCCACTGGTGAATGCAGCTCTCTGGAATGAAGCACAGCAGACAAAAACCAGATTGCAGTGCCAGGAGTTGGGATCTGCTTGGATGGGAACAGATACCTCAGTTCAGGAAGGACCTCAGGCAACTGCTTGAAAGAGACCAGCTCAGAGCCACAAGGATGCTGAAGGGAGTGGAACATGTCCCTGTGAGGAGAGCCTGAGGGAGCTGAGGGCTCTGCAGCTTGGAGAGGAGGAGCCTGAGGGTGACCTCATTGCTGGTGATGAAGATGTGCAGGGGGAGTGCCCAGAGGCTGGAGCCAGGCTCTGCTGGGTGATGCCCAATGCCAGCACAAGGGGCAGTGGTGGAAGCTGAGGCATAGGAAGTTCCATGGAAACAGGAGGAAGAATTTTCCCCCTATGAGGGTGACAGAAGCCTGGAAGAGGCTGCCCAGGGGGGTTGTGGAGTCTCCCTCTCTGGAGATATTGAAGCCCTGCCTGGCTGTGTTCCTGTGTGACCTGCTCTAGGTGCTCCTGCTCTGGCAGGGGGGTTGGACTGGATGAGCTTTGGAGGTCCCTTCCAGCCCCTGGCATTCTGTGATTCTGTGATGTTTCTTGAACTTCTCTAAGGTGTTCAAGAATACCAAACTACCTCTGCACATCTGAATGTAGGCAACTCAATCCACACCTGGATGTAGGCAACCCAATGCTGCCTCAGTCCATGACAGAGTGCGAAGATTTGAAGACTCTGCCAAACTGAGCTCCAATTATCTGTTCCTAGCAGTTGTCCATTCCCATCCAGGAGTGAGGGACATGGGACTGTGCAGTCTGCAAAAGGCTCCACATAGACCTTGTTGTGGTCTTGTAGTATTTAAAGAGTGCTTAGAAGAATGATAAGGAAAATCTTTTTATCAGAGTCTGTTGTGACAGGACAAGGGGTGATGGTTTAAACTAAAAGAGGGAGATTCAGACTAGGTAGAAGGAAGGTATTTTTCACACTGAGGGTGGTGAGACCCTGGCCCAGGTTGCGCAAATACAGCTTGACACCAGGCTGTGTGGGGCAGCTGACAGGCTGGAGGGAAGGGATCCAGCCAGAGGGACCTGGGCAGGTTGGAGAGGTGAGCCCATGACAACCTCATGAGGTTCAACAAGACAAAGTGCAGGATCCTGCATCTGGGTCGAGGCAATCCCAAGCACAAATCCAGGCTGGGCAGGGACTGGGTGGAAGTAGCTCTGAGGAGAGGGACTTGGAGGTGCTGGGGAGGAGAAGCTCAACAGGAGCTGTCAGTGTGCACTTGCAGCCCAAAAAGCCAACCAGAGCCTGGGCTGCATCGAGAGTAGTGTGGCCAGCAGGTCAGGGAGGGGATTCTCCCCCTCTGCTCAGCTCTGGTGAGACCCCACCTGGAGTACTGCATCCAATTCTGGAGCCTCTATTACAAGAGGGATGTGGACATGCTGGAAGGTGTCCAGAGAAGAGCCACCAGGATGATCAGAGGGCTGGAGGTGCTCTGCTATGAGGACAGACTGAGAGAGTTGGGGCTGTTCAGTCTGGAGAAGAGAAGACTCTGAGGTGACCTTCTTGTGGCCTTCCAGGATCTGAAGGGGGCTCCAAGAAAGCTGGGGAGGAATTTCTTAGGATCTCAGGTAGTGCCAGGACTGGGGGGAATGGAGCAAAGCTGGAAGTGGGGAGATTCAGACTGGATGTGAGGAAGAAGTTCTTCCCCATGAGAGTGGTGAGAGCCTGGAATGGGTTGTCCAGGGAGGGTGGTTGAGGCCCCATCCCTGGAGGTGTTTGCAGCCAGGCTGGATGAGGCTCTAACCAGCCTGCTGTAGTGTGAGGTGTCCCTGCCCATGGCAGGGGTTTGGAACTGGATGATCCTTGTGGTCCCTTCCAACCATGACTGATTCTATGATTCTATCATTCTATGGTAGGTGCTCCATCCCTGGAACCATTCCAGGTCAGGTTAGATGGGGCTCTGAGCAACCTGACCTGGTTGAAGATGTCTCTGTTCACTGCAGGTGGGCTGGACTAGATATCTTTTCAAGGTCCCTTCCAACCCACACCATTCTAGGATTCTGTGACTACATGTCTTATTCAACACACTTTCCATAGCAGAGCTGAAAAGGCTGGGAAATGTATGGAATTAAGTAAGAAGCTTCTTCCTTCAGAGCAGTAAATCCCCCAACCAGTGCTGCAGGGAGCTGGACATTTGTCAAAGATTGATTGACAGCTGCCAAAGTTCTCAGAAAGCAAAATCCCTGCAAGAACAAAATACAGTCTCCAGATTGCTCTCATACTGAGCTAACATTGTGAGATAATTTTTATTCTCCTGTGGCTCATGTCCCAAATGCTCTCATTACCTAATAAGATAACAGTTATTGGCAGTAGGCTGGAAAATGACAGATTTCAGACAAATTCATGGCTGGGCAGTGCTTAGGAGGAAACTGGGACCTTTATTCTAGGCTTGAAAGAGAGCCCACTTGGTTACAACCTGTAGTGGCCATGGGTGGTGTTTCACACACTGGAAAGCAAAGTTGTCAAACTCAGGCACCTTCCCATCCTACTGAAGAAATATTCTCGGTTGGTCCTACCTGGCATGTTTGCAGGCAGCATGAGGAGAAACTGAAACTAGGCTGGCTGCAGAGACAGCAAAACCACCCTGGAGATAGACTAGAGAATCACAGAATTCTTTTGGTAGGAAGAGATCTCAGACTGTCTAACCTTGAACCTAAGACACCGTGGCCGTGAAACTGTGTCCCAAAGAGCCATGGCCACAGGTTTCTTGAACACCTCCAGGGTGGGGACTCCACCACCTCCCTGGGCAGCCTGTTCCAATCCCTGACCTTGCAGCAAAGAATTTTTTCCTTCTATCCAAGCTAAAACTCCCCTGGCACAATGTCAGACCATCTTCTTTCACTCCATCACCTGATACTAGGGAGAAGAGACCTCACTGTAACCTCCTTTCAGGGAACTGGAGAGAGAGAAGGTCTTCCCTCATCCTTCCCTTCTCCAGATTAAACCACCCCAGTTCCCACAGCTGTTACTCATAAAACCTGTTCTCTAGACCCTTCACCAGCTTTGTTGCACTTTTGCTGAACAAGCCCAGACCAAGGAGTATCTAACAGAGCAAAGCCTTGTTCTGCTCTTTCTGAAGTAGATCCATGAGTACTAACAGAGAGTTGGACTAATGCAGTGCAGGTTATCCAAATCATACTTAAATTATTTGAACTCCATGCCACACAGCAGCATCTACAACCCAGAAGACTAACCAAAAGCTAGAGGGCTGGAAGTGCTATTTCACATTTGTTCTGTCCTTCTGGCAATGCAAAGCTACGAGAAGGAGCTCTTGGCTTCCTGACCTGGAAAATGATCTTCATCTCTTAAAGATGCAGAAAAACAATTGGATCATCTTGTAAAGCAGCTAAATGCATTTGATAGAGGATTTTTACTGCTTGCTTTGGCCAATCCAGTGTGTCTTGGGGGTGCTAAACTCACTTGGGTGCTGGCTGAATGATAGCATCATAGAATGGGTTTGGTTGAGAAGACCTTTAGGATCGTTGAGTCCAACCATTACCTAACTCTACCAAGGCAGGTGCTAAACCATGTTCCTTGTGCATGGAGCTTTAAGTGCTTACCAAAAATATGTCATTTTTTTATTCCCAGTTGAAGTCCTCTTAGGGATATTTGAGATGTCTTTAGTTTTTCCATTTGCTTACCCTCAGGACTTGCTTTAGAGGCAACACCATTTCTTTGTAGAATCATCAAATTGCTTTGGCTGGGAAAGTCCTTTCAGATCATCCAGTCCAACCATTCTCTAACTCTTCCAAGGCTGATACTAAACCATGGCCCTCAGCACCATATCTCTGCCTCTTTGGAACACTTCCAGGGATGAAGATTCAACCACCTCCCCGGGGAGCCTGTGCTGGTGCTTGAGAACCTTTTCAGTGGTTAAATTTCTCTTAATATCCAACCTAAACAACTTGAAGCTGTTTCCTCTCATCCTGTTGCTTGTTGTAGAGAGATAGAAGGTCTCCTCCCAGCCCTAAATCTCTGCATCTCTGAAACACTTCCAGGGACAGGAATTCAGCCACCTCTCTGAGGAGCCTGTTCAAGTGCTTGAGAACACTTTCAGGGAAGAAGTTTTTTTCTAATGTCCAACCTAAACCTCCCTTGGTGCAACCTGAGGCCATTTCCTCTTGTCCTATCACTTGCTACTAGGGAGAATGAACCCCACCTCCCTCCAACCTCCTTTCAGGGACTTGTAGAGAGCCAGAAGGTCTCCCTCCATCCTTCTTTTCTCTAGACTAAACAATCCCAGGCCCCTCAGATGCTCCTCACCAGCCCTGTTCTCCATATTCTTCACCGGCGTCATTGTCCTTCTCTGGACATGCTCCAGCACCTCAAAGCCTCTCTTGTAAGTGAGAGCTCTAAAACTGGGCCCAGCACGCAAGGTGTGGCTTCACCAATGCTGAGTACAGAGGGACAATCACTGCCCTGGTCCTGCTGGCTGCACTACTCCTGAAAGAAACCAGGATGCTGTTGGCCTTTTCGGCCACCTGAGCACACACTGGCTCATGTGCATGAATTAATCAGAATTAGAAATCCCCCTTGAAAATCTATTTCCTAGTTTGACCTCAGTGAAAGCTGCTTGCAGCTGTGGCAGAACAGACAGCTGAGCACACCAGAATCCTCTTGCCTTTAATACCTGTGGAGAACTGTATTAGCTGCAGATGGCTGTGCAGGAAGTACAGAATGCTGAGCAGTCAGCTGTGCATGTAGGTGAACAGAACATGACCTAGGGAGTGCATATCTGAGCTGTCAGACATCTTGTTTCCCACTACTTTGCTTTATCTTTTCAAGAGGAACTGCTGAAAAAGAAGAAAATGATGCTTGCTTGGTTGTTTTGTTTTGTTTTTTTTCAGGAGGTTCTGTAGGAATTATGTTTTGGCAGAGGCAATCAGTGGAAGAAAGGAAGTCAAGTGTAAATTACAGAAAAACGTGACACCTCTACACTTTTTGGTGGGATATGAGACATCAAGCATGGTACAGCTCTCAGATCCCCTGCTTCATAAAGTTCTAGATGGATTTTGAACTGTCCAGAGGAGGCCATGAAGATAATGAGAAAATTGAGCACCTTCTCTACGGTGACAGGCTGAGAGAGTTGGGGCTCTTCAGGCTGTGGAGAAGAGAAGGCTCCAGGGAGACGTTAGAGCAGCCTTCCAGCACCTGAAATGGGCTACAGGAGAGCTGAGGAGGGACTTTTGACAAGGGCTGGGAGTGATAGGATGAGGGACAATGAGATTCAAGAGGGGAGATTGAGACTGGAGATCAGGAAGAAGTTGTTGTCTGGTGAAGGTGGTGAGATACTGGAACAGATTGCCCAGGGAGGTTGTGTGTCTCAGTGTGGTGGGCTGAAATCCCCCCACACACACTGACAGTAACCAGGCTAGCTCAGTCTGGAAGCAAATGGAGCTGTATTTACAGGCCAAACTACAATCTGTGATGAAATGCAATGAATCTGTACAAATAGACACTAGTCACAACATCTGAAAATATGTACAATCAACAGAAAAACACACCCAAGCCCCCTGGCCCCACAGAGGTTGTGCTTCTTTCCCCTCCGCCTTCCCCAGACCCCCTGGCAGAAGGAAAAAAGCCAAGAAGCAGAGATTTGTTAGAATCTTAGCTTCTCAAGGTCAGTCTGCCAGTATGTTATCTGCAGAAGAGAAACACAGGACAGACAGACTGAGAGAGACTGCCCCTACCTTGTTTTGAGTACTGAGTCTTAACCATTTCTCTCTCTCCAATGCAAGTGTTTAGAATAATCATTATTTTGCTTTCTTACACCCAATTGTGATTTATTTACAGTCTTTCACTTTTCTGCTCGAACTCTGTGAGAAAAAATTAAAGGCACAGCCTTAAAACTACTACATTGCAGATGTCCTCTCCCCGAAAGCGTTCAAGGCCAGCTTGGACCCGGAGCAACCTGGGCTGTGGAAGGTGCCCCTGCCCATGGCAGGTGTGTTGGAACTGGATGATCTTTAAGGTCCCTTCTAACCCAAACCATTCTATGATTCTCTGAACATGTGCCACCAGCAGCTCTCTCCATGGGTGGAATTAGTGCACATCATTGTTAATGTGAAAGGGATTGGAAGGAAGCACCACCTGAGAAACCAAACATGAAGCCTCAGGGAGGAGAGCACAAAAGAGAACCTGTGAAACAAGGATGAGAAAGCAGATGTAAGATAAGCACATCTAAAAGCCCACAAGCAGTCTCAAGAAAGGAGAAATTAATTATGGCAAACTGACTTAGCCCTGGGCATTCCCGCAGCAGTGATTCAAGGTCAGCCTGCTGGCATCAGCTTGAGTCTGACTGAAGCATTTCAGAAAGGAGATAATGGTGCAAGGAAGGAGCAGATTTCAGCTCCTTCAGTACTAGTCCCTGGAGAAGGTACCAAGTCCTTCCTCTTCCTTAGCAAGGAGCAAGTCAAAAATGAGTGATGGCCAGAACACAATAGGGCCCTGGCTGTCCTGAAAGTGGGGACTCAGTGGTGGGTAAGGGATGGGGGAACTGTTCCCTGTTTGAGGGTAGCCTGGACAGGCTGGATCAATGGGGCAAGGCCAGTTGTGTGAGGCTTAAGGAGGCCAAGTGCTGGGTCCTGCTCTTGGGTCACAACAACCCCATGAATGCTCCAAGGTTGGGGCAGAGTGGCTGGAAACTGCCTGGCAGAGAAAGATCTGGGGGTGGTGGCTGGCAGCTGGTTGATGATGAACCAGAGTGTGCTCAGGTGGCCAAGAAGGACACCAGCATCCTGGCCTCTCTGAGGAACAGTGTGCCCAGCAGGCACAGGAAAGTGATTGTCCCTCTGCACTCAGCACTGCCTCAAATACTGAGTTCAGTTTTGGTCCTTTACTCCAAGAAGGACACTGAGGTGCTGGAGTGTGTCCAGAGAAGGACAATGAAGCTGGGGAAGGGTCTGGAGAACAGGGCTGGGGAGGAGCAGCTGAGGGAGCTGGGATGGTTTAGCCTGGGCAAAACAAGGCTAAGGAAAGCCTTCACTGCTCTCTACAACTCCCTGAAAGGAGGTTGGGGTGAGTGGGGATTGGTCTCTTCTCCAAATACCTGACTTAGCAGGGTGCTTGTAATATTTTAAGCTGTAATAAGGCTGTCAGGGTGATTATGTTTCTTACAAGGTCTCTAATTTCTTTCTCCTGACATACAAGAATTACTCTACTGATCACAGAACAGTCTCCTAATCCCAGCCTGGGCTGCAATTGATCAAAGAAGGTGAATTGTGCATGGAAGAAAAGTAATGATTATAAAACAGCTGTGCAAACTATGTGCAACTCCTTGAAGAACAATGGAGTGCAACGTAGTCCTACAAGGAGCAGTTGAGGGAACTGGGGTTGTTTGTTTTGGAGAGAAGGAGGCTGAGGGGAGACCTCCTTGCTCTCTACAGCTCCCTGAAGGGAGGATGAGGCAATGTAGGGGTTGGGCTCTTCTTTCAAGTGCCTGATGATGAGGATGAGAGGAAATGGCCAGAAGTTGTGCCAGGGGAGGTTTAGGTTGGACAGGAGGAAAAATTTGTTTAGTGAAAGAGTGGTCAGTGTCATCCTTTAAAGGCTCCGGGGCAAAACCTCCCAGGGCAGATTTTAGATTACCCTCCTCTTCCCTCAGCCTCCTCCCACGAAGTAGCAAAAATAGGCAGGGGAAAGAAAAGAGGTAGGCAAACAGTTTACACAGACTTGGAAGATGGAAAGGTAGTTTTAGCAAGAAATAACAGGAATCAAGGAAGAAGGAATGTACAGAGGACATAAGGGAGGAGATCTACACAGACAGACATACAACCCAGACATGGATGGACACCGAGTGACCCACAGCAGCATGGATCTTTCTGGAGGGAGGTCCCAAGAGGTGGAGGGAGACCCCAAAACATGGAGATAGGCCCCAACAGATGATATTTTGTACGACAGAGAGCTCTTTCTCTTTCTTTCCTGTCACTTCTGCTTGCAGCTTCTCTCTCCCTTCAGCCTTGCCTGGACAATCTTTATGTTGACGATGCTGTGTGAGGTTCCTAGGGAAAAAGGAGGGGGGGCAGAGGGAGCAGTCAGCTGCATGCAGCCTCCTTTGGTATGGGGAAGAGCTGAATTTGTGTTAGGGAGTGTTTTACTTCTGCTTGTTGAGCCGTAAACACATGGAAACATATTTTGTCTATGTTTTATCACCTTATATAATCTCATATTTAGCTCACTTTTGGTAAATAAGGCTGCATTTTGTTCCCAAAACTTTTCTGATGGATTTATTCCAGAGGTAATTCTCCACCCTGTGTGCAAACTGCTTACTGTCAACTAGAATGAGTCAATTAGGGTATTTAATGCTTTTTAAAAACATCCTGTCTAGACTAAAATACAACTGGTAGGGATAGATCAGTGGGGATGGGCTGTTTCCACCAGTGGCTGACAAGCCACACTGCATCTTATCTGCATTGTGTTTTATTAGGTGCTGGCTCTAATATGAAACCCTCCAGTATGCTCTGGAGCATCTGAGAGATTGGCCTCACAGGAGCTGATGTGCAAAACCCCCAGCAGATTGTGTGAGTAAGATTAATAGTGTTTGTGACCTGCTCATGGACTGAGATATCCTCACGCATTAAGCAGGAGTAGGAAATGGAAGAATTAGAATATGAGAATTAATCATACAGGCCAGATGAAAAGTCTGTCTGGTTATCCTGTCTTGGACATTTATCAGCAGCAAATGAGTGAGGAATGAGGTGAGGAAAGGTGAGGTAGGTAGACAGATAAAAAGAGAGAGAGACATAGAGAAAGATATAGAGATAGATAGATAGAGATAGATAGAGATAGATAGGGAGAGAGAGAGAGAGAGAGAGAGAGAGAGAAAACAGGCTCACAGGAGGTGCCAGAGCAGGACCAGAGAATCCAGCACAGGTCACACAGGAACACATCCAGACAGGGCTGCAAAGGCTCCACAGGAGACTCCACAACCTCTCTGGGCAGCCTGTTCCAGGGCTCTGGGACCCTCACAGTGAAGAAGTTCCTCCTCATGTTGAGGTGGAACCTTCCGTGATGGAGTTTCTATCCATTGCCCCTTGTCCCATCACAGGGCACAAGTGAGCAGAGGTTGTCCCATCCCTCTTGACCCTCATTCCTCAGATATTTATAAATATATTCATTAAATCCCCTCTCAGTCTTCTCTTCTCCAGACTAAAAAGCCCCAGATAGATAGATATGGAGAGAGAGAGTTACAGACAGATAGGTAGATATAGACAGATAGACATATATAGAGAGAGAGGGAGAAAGAGGGAGGGAGAGAGAGATGGATGGATGATGCTTCCATTGGAACACTCATCCAGTTTCCTGGAATTAGCAGTGTACAATTGCATCCACACTGTGGTGTCTGACGGCCAAGAGCTGAGGTACTCTTTGAAGTCACTCCTTTTGTGACAAAGGTCCTGTGCAAATAACAGTTTGCCATAAAGTGGGAAGCATGGGAATTTTATTTCCTTTGAAGTGCTTCCTTTCAGACTGTTACCAGAGGGTTTCCTAGAACACTCTTCCTTTTTTTATTCTAAATAATACACAATATGTATTTATTTTCTTTCACCTTCAAACTCTTTGATTAATAGACTTTTATTCTAGCATTCAAACAGTGGTAGTCTAACTTGTTTCTATCATTGAACACAGCCATGACAATACAGAAGTGAGAGCTTGCTCTTTCAGGCAGTAATGCTGACATGCTCCATCTTCACTCAACACCAGAGTCCGTAGGACACCTTCACTTGATGTAGGTCACAGAATGAATCAAAGAATCACAGAAAGGTAGGGGCTGGAAGGGACTTCCAGAGATCATCTAGTCCAAGCACCATGTTAGAGCAGGTTCACTTGGATCAGGTTGCACAGGAATGCATCCAGATGTGTTTTGAAAGTCTCCAGAGCAGAGTCCACAAACTTTGTGGGCACCTTGGTTTAACAGTACTAAGTAGGAGGCTAAACCTTGTCCCTCAGCACCACATCTCTGCACTTCCAGGGATAGGAATTCAGGCACCTCTCTGAGGGGCCTGTTCAAGTGCTTGAGAGCACTTCTGGGGAAGAAGTTTTTTTCTAATGTCCAACCTAAACCTCCTCTGGTGCAACTTGAGGCCATTTCCTCTTGTCCCATCACTTGTTACTAGGGAGAATGAAGCCCACCTCACCCCAGCCTCCTTTCAGGGAGCTGTAGAGAGCAATGAGTCTCCCCTCTGCCTCCTCTTCTCCACACTAAACACTCCCAGTTACCTCAGCTGCTCCTCACAAACCCTGTTCTCCAGACCCTTTCCCACCTTTGTTGCCTTTCTCTGGACACCTTCCAGACTTCAATGTCTTTCTTGTGAGGGTCCCACAGCTGAGTGCAGTTGTGATGGTTTGAAACTGTCTTTTTAATTTTCCTTCACAGAATTCAAGCAGAGAAAGCTAAAGAATGTAAATAAGTCACTACTGGGTGTGAGAAAGCAAACTAATGATTGTTCTAAACACTTCCATTGGAGAGAGAGAAATGGTTAAGAATCTCTACTCAAAACAGAGTTGGGCATTCAGGATCTGAGTTGGCAACTTGCTGGGCTGTCCACTGCTTCTTCTTCTCTTCTGGCTGAAGATAAGAAACTGACCTTGGCCAGCTAAGTTAACAGCCTCTCTGCTTCTTAACTCTCTGCCTTCTGCCAGGGGTGTGTGGGGGGAGAGGCCCCTTGGGGGAAGCAAAGGGAGCTTGGTTGTGCTTTTCTGTTGATTGTACCTATTTGTAAATGTTGTGACTAGTGTATATTTGTACAGATTCATTGTGTTTCATCATAGATTGTAGATTTGCTTGTAAATACAGCTTGCATTTACTTCCAGAGTGAGCTAGCCTGGTTAGTGTGGGTGTAGGAGGGGAATTACAGCTGACACTGATACAGCAGTACTCAAGGTTTGGCCCCACCAGTGCTGAGCAGACCTTCTCTATCTCACTTCATCACTTCTCACAGAGTGGCTTACAGCATTGCCATTGATCTGAACTATGCAGAGCTTAAGAGATAAAATACACAGGTGATGTTTGGCTCTGCTGCAGCCAAAGGACAGCTCATTGCCCTCTTCAGTATTTTGACATTGATATCTCTCTTCAGCAGTAAAATAGGACTGACTAATTTCTTATTTTATTTTTCTTTTTTGGATTAAGACTGGTTAAAAAGCTGTTTAATGAGCTTGCTTTTCATTTAAGAGGATTACAGCTGGGTATTAAGTAGAGACATTCTAAGTGCAAGAATAGTTAGGCTGCAACATTCTTATCAAACAGTAGAATATCTTTCACTGGATGTTAGTGAGGAGACATTGCAGGATGGTTTGGTTTGCAAGGGACCTTTAAAGGTCATCTGGTCCAACCCCCTGCAGTCAGCAGGGACATCTGCAACTAGAGCAGGTTGCTCACAGCTCCAGTCCAACCTGACATGGAATGGTTTCAGAGGTGGGGCTTCTATCGCCTCTCTGGCAATATGGGTCAGGGTCTCACCATCCTCAGTCTAAACAATTTCTTCCTTTTATCTAGTCTGAAATGTTCATCTTTTTGTTTAAAACCATTAACCCTTCTCCTCTCACGAAAGGACCTGTGAAAAATCTGTCCCAGTCTTTATGTGTGCCTTTAAGTACTGGAAGGTCTTCCTGGATCCATTCAATCACAGAGTGTTAGGGGCTGGAAGGAACCTCAAAGCTTATCCAGTCCAAGCCTCCTGCCAGATCAGGATAACTTAGAGCAGGAACACATCCAGGTGGGTTTTGAATATCTCCAGAGAAGGAGACTGTGATTCTGAGATTCCTGTAGCATGGAATCATGGAATGGCTCAGGCTGGAAAAGACCTCAGAGATAAGCTACTCTAATATCCCCACTGTGGAGGGCAGGGACACCTCTCAACTAACCCAGGTTGCTCAAGGCCTCATCCAACTTGGCCTTGAACACCTGCAAAGCCACAACCTCCCTGGGCAGCCTGTTCCAGAGTCTCACCACCCTTGTAATGAAGAACTTCTTCCTCAGCTCCAGTCTAGCCCTGCTCTGCCTCAGCTTCAAACCATTCCCCCTTGTCCTGTCTCCAGACACCCTCATGGAAAGTCCCTCTCAGCCTTCCTACAGGATCCATTCAGCTATTAGCAGGCAGCTCTAAGGTCCACCTGGAGGTTTCTCTTCTCAAAACTGAACACCCCCAGCTCCCTCAGCCTGGCATCACAGCAGAGGTGCTCCAGCCCTTGGATCATCTTTGTGGCCTCCTCTGGACTCACTCCATCAGCTCTCTGTCCTTCTTCTGCTGGGGACACCAGAACTGGAGGCAGGATTGGAGATGAGGTCTCAGCAGAGCAGAGCCAAGGGGCAGAATCCCCTCTCTTGCCCTGCTGCCCACACTCCTCTGTCTGCAGCTCAGCACGCAGCTGCCTGCTGGGCTGCAGGAGGGCACTGCTGGGAAGCTTCTCAGCAACCAACACCCCCAAGTCTCTTTCTTCAGGGCTGCCCTCAACCCACTCTGCACCCAGCCTGGATTTGTGACTGGGCTTGGCCTGACCCAACTGCAGGACCTTGCACTGGGACTTGCTGAGCCTCATGCAGCTGGCACTGCAGGCAACCAATGCAAACAAAAATATATTTGATTCCAGTTTACTTTTAATCTTTTCTCTTTAGTGTTTTTCCATCACAATGCTACGTGCTATCCAGGTGCAGCTTTTCTTCTGCCCTTCTGTAAGGACAGCCACAACATATAAATCTGTACTATAGTCTAGAATTCTGAAACACTGTTTCCTTATAGTATTTGATGTCTTTTGTCCTTTAGCACCTGATTTAAGCTTTCAGTTAAGGCACAGCAGAGAGCATAAATAAGAATCTGAGAAGAGGTGGAGAAAAATGCAAGCAAAATGTGTGTAAGGTGGAGGGGTACTAAAGGAATATATTCAATAATGTACTAAATGCACTAGATTGGATATTAGGAAAAAAAAAATCTTTGCTGCAAGAGTGGTCAGGGATTGGAAGAGGCTGCCCAGGGAGGTGGTGGAGTTCCCATCCATGGAGGTGTTCAGGCAGTGTATGGCCATGGCACTTGGGGACAGGGTTTAGTGGCCATGGTGGTGTTGGGCTGGTGGTTGGACTGGATGATCTTAGAGGTCTTTCCAACCAAAACAATTCTATAGTCCTGTAAGGGCTGTGGTGATGCTGGGTTGATGGTTAGAGTTGATGATCTTGGAGGTCTTTTCCAATCTTAATAATTCCATGATAACTCAGAACACTTAGCACTTTTAATAAAGCCATAGTGAATGCTGATTGCAGGGAGTTGAGTATTTATAGCTCCTTTCATATCCTCCAGGCTAAAACAATATTACTTAATTAATGTTATTTAATCTTCAATCCCCTTCCAAATGTCTTTCTGACCCATTTAGCCTTCTTTTAGCTTTTGGAAGGACTTAGAAAGAATTAGCAGATGTGGCTAATTCAGTGGAACAGAAAACCAATGAGAACTCTACCCCTTGGGAATGTTGAGCCTGGCTTGGCAGGAGATGCTTTCTTGGCAGCAGGATCATAGACGGACATATGTTGCCTGGGAGGATGGGCTGGCTTTGCCATAGATTCTCTCTCATCCTATCCACATTTCCAAGAAAAAGAATTTAAAAGGAAATATATCCATTGCATTTGGAGATTTTAAAGCAAAGAATGAAAATGAAGACGTGAGGTTTGAGGCAAAAAAAAAAAGATCAGGTTGGCCTGGATATTTTGAATCTGTTAACCTTAAATGGAAGGCAAGAGGTATTTTCTTAGGGCCAAGAATTAAAACACAGTCTCTAGGAAATGTTTTGGCTGTGATCATTCATCTGAGACTGAACACACTGGGGTGAACTGTAAAGCTTTCAGAGCACCTGGAACTGCATTCAGTTCTGGCAGCATTTTAAAAAACTGACAGATTGAGCAGTTTGGTGAAGTGGTTGGCTTCAAAATCAGGTTATATGTGAACGATCTCAAAGCATGCTTTGGACATTCACTATTTCAACATATCTGGAAATCAGAAAGCAGTATTTGCTATCCAGAGACGTCACAGAATCATTGAACAGTTTGGGTTGGAAGGGACCTTAAAGATCATTGAGTTCTAAACCCCCTGCCATGGGCAGGTACACCTTCCACCAGCTCAAGGTCTCATCCTGCCTGGCCTTGAACACCTCCAGAGAGGGGACATCCACAACCTCCCTGGGCAACCTGTTCCAGTGTCTCCCCACCCTCACTTGAAAGAATTTCTCCCTGATCTCCAGTTTCAGTCTCCCCTCTTCAGCTCAAAGCCATTGCCCCTTGGCCTGTCTCTCCAAGTCCTTGTAAAGGTCCCTCCCCAGCTCTCCTGGAGCCCCTTCAGGTACTGGAAGGCTGCTCTAAGGTCTCCCTGGTCTCCAGGCTTCTCCCTTCTCCAGGATGGACAGCCCCAACTCTCTCAGCCTGTCTCCCCAGGGGACACTCTCCAGTCTTCTGATCACCTTCGAGGCCTCCTCTGGACCTGTTCCAACAGTTTGATGTCCTTCTGTTGGAGCCCCAGACCTGGAGGCAGTGCTGCAGGTAGGGTTTCAGCAGAGCAGAGGGGCAGAATCCTCTCCCTGTGCTGCTGCTCTCCCTGCTCTGGATGCAGCTCAGCACACAGCTGCCTGCTGGGCTGACAGGGACCATTGCTGGCTCCTGGGGAGTTTGTCACCAACTGACACCCCCAAGGCCTTCTCCTCCAGAATGCTCTCAGCCACTCCTCACCCAACCTGGTTTTATATTTGGGTTTGTCCTGAATCAGGTGTAGGACGTTGCCCCTGGCCTTGTTGAACTTCATGATACTGGCATGGGTCCACTTCTCCATCCTGTCCTGGTAAATAAATGAGCATTTTCTTTCTGCTTCCAGGTCTGTGTTCTGATCCTGCACTACTGCATTACTCTAAATTCATCCCTGTAAACCTTTCTGCTTCACATTGCTTCATAATTATCCAATGCAGAGCTCCTGTTTTGGGTGCAGGAGAGAATAATCACAGGATCACAAGATGTCAGGGGCTGGAAGGGACCCAAAGAGATCATTGAATCCAACCTCACTGCCAGAGCAGGACCATAGAATCCATCTCAGGTCACAGAGGATCACATCCAGATGGGCCCTGAAAGTCTCCAGAGAAGGAGACTCCACAACCTCTCTGGGCAGCCTGCTCCAGTGCTCTGGGACCCTCACAGTAAAGAAGTTCCCCCTTGTGTTGAGGTGGAACCTCCTGTGCTGCAGCTTACATCCATTGCTCCTTGTCCTATCACAGGGAGCAAGTGAGCAGAGGCTGTCCCCTCCCTCCTGACCCCCAGCCCTCAGCTATTGATAGACATTGATCAGATCCCCCCTCAGTCTTCTCCTCTGTAGACTGAACAGCCCCAGGTCCCTCAGCCTCTCCTCACTAGGCAGTGCTGCAGTCCCCTAATCATCCTCATAGCCCTCTGCTGGACCCTCTCCAGCAGGTCCCTGTCCCTCTTGAGCTGGGGAGCCCAGAACTGGATGCAATATTCCAGATGTGCTTCACCAGGGCAGAGTAGAGGGGGAGGAGAACCTCCCTGGCTCTTCTGGACACACTCCTCTGAATGCACCCCAGGACCCCATTGGCCTTCTTGGCCACAAGGGCACATTGCTGTCCCATGCAGAACTTGTTGGCCACCAGCATTCCCAGGTTCCTCTCCACAGGGCTGCTCTCCAGCAGGTCCCCTCCCAACCTGTCCTGCTGCAGTTGATTCTTCCTTCCCAGATGCAGGACTCTGCACTTCTCCTTTTTGAACCTCATCAGGTTCCTCTCTGCCCAGCTCTCAGCCTGTCCAAGTCTCTGAATGGCCTCACAGCCTTCAGGTGTCTCAGCCAAGCCTCCCAGGTTGGTATCATCAGCAACCTTGATGGGCACACTCTGTCACTTCATCGATGTCAGTGATGAAGATGTTGAACAGGACAGGACCCAGCACTGATCCCTGGGGCACTCCACAGGTCACAGCTCTCCAGCTGGCCTTGGCACCACTGACCACCACTTTTTGAACTCTATCTTGTAACCAATTCCTAATCCACTTCAGTGTCTGTTCTTCCATCCCACACCTCCTGAGCTTGCTCACCAGGAGATCATGGGAGGACGGTGTCAATGAACGGGTCTGGAGAATTGCCATTACCTGTAGTGTTTTAAAATCTCCTAAGTTGTATTTGGGTTTATCTAATCAGGTATGAATTTCATCCACAGAACCATATCACTCCTAGCAAAACATAGGAGGGTGCTGGTAAAGGATTAAAAAGATTGTAACAGTGTGAGAGCTGAAATGCCCCCACTGACGCTGACCAGGCTAGCTCAGTCTGGAAGCAAATGCAAGCTGTATTGACAAGCAAATCTACAATCTATGATGAAATACAATGAATCTGTACAAAGAGACACAATTCACAACATTTACAAATAGGTACCATCAACAGAAAAGCACAACCAAAGTCCCTTGGCTTCCCCCAAGGAGCCTCTCCCCCCCCCCAGAAGGAATCCCCCCAGACCCCCCTGGCAGAAGGCAGAGTCAAGAAGCAGAGAGGCTGTTAGACTTAGCTTGTCAAGGTCAGTGTCTTATCTTCAGCCAGAAAAGAAGAAGAAGCGGGCAGACAGCCCAGCAAGCAAGCTGAGAACTCATACTGCCCCAGCTCTGTTTTGAGTAGAGATTCTTAATCATTTCTCTCTCTCCAATGGAAGTGTTCAGAACAATCATTATTTTGCTTTCTTACACCCAATAGTGACTTATTTACATTCCTTCACTTTCTCTGCTTGAACTTTGCAAAGAAAAATTAAAAAGTTTTAAACCATCACATAAGATGAAAAATGTCATTGTCTCAAAGGAAAATAAAAGCTAATAGGAATCTCCTTGCACTGCCTTATAATTTATATGCCACAGAGGTGACACAGCTTAGTTCATGCTCATTCTTACCTATGGGTGAGTTTCCTTCAGGCACAGCCTGGAGCTCCAACTGAACAATGGAATATTGGTTTTGGACAAAACAGTGTAATAAAACAAAACAGTGTCATGGAGTCATGGAATTGTCTGAGTTAGGAAAGACCTTTCAGACCTTCAAGGCCAACCATTCATTAACTCTGCCAGGGGTGGTGCTGAGCCATGGCCCTCAGCACCTCTGCTCTGTGTCTTCGAAACACCTCCAGGGATGGGGATTGGGTCACCTCCCCGGGCAGCCTGTGCCAGTGCTTGAGAACCCTTTCATGGAAGACATTTCTTTTAATATCCAACCTAAATCTCCCCTGCTGCATCTTGGGACCATTTCCTCTTGCCCTATCACTTGTTGCTAGCAAGAGAGTCAGAGGGAGGGCTCCAAGGATGCTGAAGGGACTGGAGCACTACCTGGTGAGGAGAGGCTCAGAGCCCTGGGGATGTTCAGTCTGCAGAGGAGAAGACTGAGAGAGGATTTAATAAATGTTCATAAATATCTGAGGGCTGGGGGTCAAGAGGGAGGGTCAGGCTCTATTCAGTCGCATCCTGGGATAGGACAAGGGGCAATGGATGGAAACTACAGCACAGGAAGTTCCACCTCAACATGAGGAGGAACTTCTTCACTGTGAGGTTGCCAGAGCACTGGAACAGGCTGCCCAGAGTCTACTCTGGAGACTTGCAGGACCCATGTGTTCATGTGCTGGATTCTATGGACCTGCTCTGGCAGGGCAGTTGAACTTGATGATCTCCAGAGGTCCCTTCCAACCCCTAACATCCTCTGATCCTGTGACTGACCCCCAGCTCACTTCAACCTCCTTCCAGGGAGTTATGTCTTTCAGAAAGCCTTGATAGTCTGCAGATGATGTTGTAATGACATCTTGAAGGTCCTTCTCTTGCTTGCCTTGTCTCTTGGCATATACTTCTCTGGCTACATTTTGATATATTATTTATATTAGTGGCCCCAAGTCTTTGTCTATGCAAGAGAGAGTGATGAGCTTTCAGACAAGCCTTTGGGGATTCAAGTGCTGAAGAGTTTTGACAGTGACAGAGAGCCCCAGGGTCTCTGCAATTCTACCACCACAGAAGCCTGCTAGTGAAATCACTCAGTGGTTCCCTGATTCTCTGCTCATTGTGCTCAAAAATTGTTCTGTGTGTGCACTCAGTCCCTCTTTGCTTTACTGTAGGAAACTCTCCACATATGGTTTTATCATTTCACTCTCTTGAGATTTGAAAGGCACAGAGTTGCCTTTACTCCCCCTCTCTCCATTTTCCTACCTTTCCCTCTTCTTTCCTGTTAAAATTTCTTTTTCTACATGAGATAGGGAATATTTTTAAAGGAAAAAAATGCAGTTCTTCCCACGTTCCCTTAGGGACTCCTGGCTGGGATGCTGATTATGCAGTATTAATTGTCAGAGACTTACCTAATGTGGAAGTTCAGAGATTGCAACAGTTGGCAGGGGAAAGAAAGAGACAGAGACACTTTTAAAAGCCTCTAGATGCATGAAGGGCTATGGTCAGTCCTCTGGGAGGTGAAGTATGTAAAGAGAAATGCCCAATAACTAAGGATGGGAGGGAAAGAAAAATTATGGTTAGTACAGGTAATGGGACCCAGTGTGAAGCCACATGTCAAAACATGGGGTTTTGGGCAAAATATGGGAGGGAAACACTAAAATCCATATGAAGGACAACTCAGTAGTGAAGTCAGTCACAGGATCACAGGCTCACAGGATATTAGGGGTTGGAAGAGACCTCTGCAGATCTTCCAGTCCAACCCCCCTGCCAGAACAGGACCATAGAATCCAGCACAGGTCACACAGGAACACATCCAGACTGGGCTGCAAAGGCTCCACAGAAGGAGACTCCACAACCTCTCTGGGCAGCCTGCTCCAGTGCTCTGTGACCCTTACAGTGAAGAAGTTCCTCCCCACGTTGAGGTGGAACCTCCTGTGCTGTAGTCATAGAATCATACAATCATACAATCATTAAGGCTGGAAATGACTTGCAGAAGACCTCCAAGGTGCAGCCTCACCAGTGTCCTGGCGGAGTCTCCTGTTTGTACCTGATCAAGAACTATCAGATGTGGCTAATTTCTTGCTCCATGTCTTTTGTCTGCCCCGGTAACAGAATCAGGGAGCAGGTATTTGTACTGAAGGTATTTGTACTTTACCTGACTCCTGGTCATTGTTTTCATAATGTTAATGCCTGACTTTTGACAAAGCACAGGTATGAAGGTGAATTCTTAAAATTCTACCTAATTTTCTAAGATTAAAGCAGTTTTGTGTCTCCTTACTGAGTATCACAGTCACTTAATAGCCTTTTCCACTTTTGTGGAAGCTATCAAGCCTTCGAGATGCAAAGGATTTGCTCTGTGAGCTGCACAGACACATGAGCTAGCATTAAGCAGCATTGCTATAAGCAGGATCATGATTTGCAGTGTGAGTCAAGTCTTAATCTGAAAGGTTTGCTGCTGGGTTTGCAGGAAATCCTGGTAAATGATTGCCCTGGTTTAGAGCTGGACAGATCCTCTATTGCCCTGAGAGGGACAAAAGAATGACACACAAATGGGTTGGAGAGTGATGGAAAGTTTAAGTGGAAAAAAACCAATTAGGTGAAATCACAAAACTACAAAGCACAGTGACAAGAACATCCCAAAGCATACAGAGTCCCTTACACCACACCCAAAGGCCTCCCACTCTTCCCTTCTCCCCACCTGAGGGTCTACCCAAAACCCCCAGGGCTCTTTCTTCTGCCCCCACTGCTAGGTTGGTCTCAGGCTGCCCAGGTCTGAGACTGCCTCCCCCCTTCTCCTCCTGGCATTAAGCCAGGACAGGCCTAAGAGACCTTGAGATACTCCCCCACTGTTACCCAATAGAGAGCATCTCCCATGAGAGCAGAGAGGGAAGAAAGAGGAAGAGAGAGACTTTACAGATGGATTGAGAGGGGGCAGGATTTCTGGGTAGAAACAGACTGATCCCTGTGTCCACCTTATTGGGTTGGACACTCGGGACACCAGAGGAGTATCTTATGTGGCAATAACAGGAGGCACCCAGCCTGACCTGCCACAGAGATCAATTTAGTGATCTGCTCCTGTGCCTTTAAGACTTCCCTCTTGAAGTATGCTCAGCCTTCCTGGACTCCTATACCCTTCAAGGTGGCCTCTCAAGGGACTTTGTCAATCAGTCTCCTGAACAGGCCAAATTTTGCCTCTGGAAGGGTAGATTTAGATTGGATGTGAGGAACAAGTTCTGCACCATGAGGGTAGTGAAACACTGGAACAGGTTGCCCAGGGAAGTGGTTGAGGCTCCATCCCTGGAGATAGTCAATGAGGCTCGATGAGGCCCTGGTGTGGCAGTTTAGGCTGGGTGCCCCCTGCCACTGCTGCATGAGATACACCTCTGGTGTCCTGGGTGCCCGCCCAATAGAGGTGGACACAGGAAACGGCGTATTTCTACCCATAAATCCTGCGCCCTATAAAGCCATCTGCAGAGTCATTCTCTTCCTCTTTCTTCCCTCTCTGCTCCCATGGGAGATGTCCTCTCTTATCGGGTAATGCCGGGGGGGTATCTCAGGCCTCTTAGGCCTGACTAGGCCTAATGCCAGGAGGAGAATGGAGCCGGGGGGGGGCAGTCTCAGACCTGGCCAGCCTGAGACTTGCCTAGCAGTGGGAGGGGGGGGGAGGAAGAGCCCTAAGGGCTTGGGTAGACCCTCAGGTGGGAGGAAGGGAGGATTGGGAAGCTTTTGGGAATTCTGTGAGGGGGTTCTGTATGCTTTAGGATGTTCTTTTCCACTATGCTTTGTAGTTTGTAGTTCTCTGAAGCTTCACCAATTGCTTTTCCATTTAAACTTTCCATCACTCTCCAATCCGTTTGCGTGTGTCATTCTTTTGTCCCTCTCGGGGCAAGAGATGTTCTGGCTGGCCTCAAACCAAAACAGATTTTTGGTAGCAGAGGACGGTTGCTGCGGAACTCTGCAAATTAGATTGGAGAAGTGCAGAGGTGGAAAAGTGAAAATGGTATCTGGGCGTTGTTGGTTTTGGTGGCTGAGCTCAAGGCTTTGTGCTGGCGCGATCGTGTGGGTGTTTTATGGGTTCCGAGGGGACGCCCTGGTGCATAGCAGTGGCGTATAATCCCGTCTGCCCTTCCAAGCGGCAGCGGTGATTTTGTAGCCACTTGCTTCGGGAGAAAGCTTAAGAATGCGGTGCCTGTCTCTTTCCTTTCTGTTCCCTGCGGCGCCAGCGGTGAGCAGAGCGGTGTGGAGCCGAGGAAGGGGGAGGGACAGTCGGAAGCAGACCAGGGTCGGCTTGTCCCGCGGTGGTGGGGGCTGGCCGCAGCGGGAGGTGAGCGATGGCTCCCGTAATCAAGAAGGCGAGCGGTGGCTCCAGTTCAAAAGCTGCTTCCGAGGGCCCAGGGAGCGAGTGTAGCTTTGGCTGGAAAAGCCGCTCTTGTGGCCCAAGGGGTGGCGGCGGTTTGGATCTGTACCGCGGCTGCAGAGGTGACGGCGGCTCTCGCTGTTATCTCTCCCCTGTCTTTCGGACGCGTTCCGAAAATGGCGCCTAGCACCTGGCTCCGCCTCTCTTCTCGGTGGGTTGCAGTGCAGCCACTCCCTCTCCGGGGGAGGGCTGTGTAGCCGGATGCCTCCATGCCTCGGCATGCGTACGCTCAGGGGGAGCGGTGTGCCTGTGCGCGGTGTGCATCCGTATTAGCCTCGGGCCGCGGCTGGAAGCGGTCAGCAGTGGGCTTGGGAAAGGTCCGTGCAGCTTTGGAAAGTCTCAGCGTGCTGTTGCCTGCAAGAGGTGGAAGGAGTCGAGTCGAGGAGCCTGATTGTTCTGACTCGATTGCCCCAAGGGGTGGAAACATGCCGCTTGAGTGGATGGAGATTGATGTTTGATTGAGAAGTTGTGAGGTTGTTTCCAGGTGGCCAGGATGCTCCATCAGATCCATGAAGAGTTCACCGTGCAGAAGAATGAACTCTGCGTCGCTGGGAGGTTCCACAGGATGAGGGAGAAGAGCTGGAATGAACTGACCTGAGCCTGAGGGAGAGACTCTTCGGAAGGACGCCCAGATGAGGACCTGGACTTTGCCAGACATGTCATCTAAGAACTGTCTCTGATCTGATGATATGTTTTGGGTGCAGGAATTATGGGTATGAAATAAGGGGTGGAATGTGGCAGTTTAGGCTGGGCGCCCCCTGCCACTGCTGCATGAGATACACCTCTGGTGTCCTGGGTGCCCACCCACAGGGGTGGACACAGGAAACGGCGTATTTCTACCCATAAATCCTGCACCCTATAAAGCCATCTGCAGAGTCATTCTCTTCCTCTTTCTTCCCTCTCTGCTCCCATGGGAGATGTCCTCTCTTATCGGGTAATGCCGGGGGGGTATCTCAGGCCTCTTAGGCCTGACTAGGCCTAATGCCAGGAGGAGAATGGAGCCGGGGGGGCAGTCTCAGACCTGGCCAGCCTGAGACTTGCCTAGCAGTGGGAGGGGGGGGAGGAAGAGCCCTAAGGGCTTGGGTAGACCCTCAGGTGGGAGGAAGGGAGGATTGGGAAGCTTTTGGGAATTCTGTGAGGGGGTTCTGTATGCTTTAGGATGTTCTTTTCCACTATGCTTTGTAGTTTGTAGTTCTCTGTAGCTTCACCAATTGCTTTTCCATTTAAACTTTCCATCACTCTCCAATCTGTTTGTGTGTGTCATTCTTTTGTCCCTCTCGGGGCAAGAGATGTTCTGGCTGGCCTCAAACCAGCACACGTGGGCAGCCTGATCTAGTTGAGGATCTCCTTGCTGACTCTGGGGAGGTTGGCCTGGATGAGCTTTACACATCCCTTGTGGCTCAGCCCTTTCTATGATTCTGTGATTCTAAGTCCAAGGTGGCAGTTTTACTAACCCCTCTCCTTGCTTCCCTAGGGATATAGAGAACCAAATCATGTCCTGAGCCCTGGATGGTCTCCAACCTTTACTTCCCCCCCAGGTTCTTCCCTGTTCACAAGAAGCAGGTCCAGGAGGCACCAGCGGGTCCAGGAGGGCACCTTCCCAGGTTGAATCCTTCACCAGTTGTTTCAGGAAGTTATCCTGCACACACTCCAGGAGCCTCCAGGACTGTTGTCTCCTTGATGTACTGTATTCCCAGCAGACATCTGGGAAGTTGAAGTCTCCCAGGAGAACAAGGGGAAGCGATTGTGGAACCTCTCTCAACTGCTTATAAAAAATATCATCTCCCTCTTCATCCTGGTTGGGTGGTCTAGAACAGATTCCCACCACCATATCACTCTTGCTGGCCTTACTCCTGATTCTTACCCATAGGGAGTCAACCCTACCATCACCTTCATTAATCTGCACTGCTTCCTCTGTCTCCCTAGCACAGAGGCCACTCCACCACCTCTTCTTCCTTGCCTGTTCCTTCTGAAAAGTTGGTACCCATGGCTGGCAGCACTCCAGGGTGGGAGTCATCCCACGAGGTTTCCGTGATGGCTGCTAGATCATGGTTTCCCTGGAGCACAATGGCTCCATCTCTTTTCAGCTGGCCACATTAAATCCTAGAAATCAAAGTAGGTATTCACACAGACACTGAAAGGCAGAGATAACTTTCCTGTCTCTAGTTCATTTTCATTTGTATATCAAATGTCTCTTCATGGTGACCTAGCAGTGGTGGAGGGAATTAAAAGCCGTGTAGGTGTTGTGCTGAGAGCTATGGTTTAGTGGGGACCTGGCAGTGCTGGATTAAGAGTTGGACTTGATGATGTTAAAGGTCCAACCAAAGTGGTTCTATGATTTTATGAAATTTGTCATATCAGTCATATCTGTTCAGCTTTCTAGTTTACTGGAGAGAGGGCAGGGAAGGATGTGAGGATGGTGAAGGGACTGGAACATCTCTCTGATGAGGAAAGGCTGAGGGACCTGGGGCTGTTTAGTCTGGAGAGGAGAAGGCTGACAGGAGATCTTATTGATGTTTATAAATATCTGAAGGGCTGGTGTCAAGAAGAAGGGGTCAGGCTCTTTTAGTGGTGCCTGTGATAGGATGAAGAGCAATGGATACAAGCTGGAACACAGCAAGTTCCACCTCAACATGAGGAAAAACTTTCCTGTGAGTGTGCTGGAGCAGGCTGCCCAGAGAGGTTTGTGGAGTTTCCTTCTCTGGAGACTTTCAAGACCCACCTGGATGCTTTGCTGTGTGACCTGCCCTAGGTGATCCTGCTCTGGCAGGGGGGCTGGACTTGATGATCTCCAGAGGTCCCTTCCAACTCCTACCTTGCTGTGTTTCTGTGATTCTGTGATTCCTATGGCAAATGAAAAAGAAAAATATGCAAATTAGGAATATTCTCTATAGAGGAAGTGCTGCCTGTGATGCTATATATTTTGCAAACTAAACCATTTTTTCCCTAAATGCAAGATCCTAAAGTGCTTGCTCAAATCTCAGGACATTCTTTGCAGGGAATAAGAAGTAGAAAATCTAAATTCATGTCCACATCAGCAAAATGGCTCTATGTAGAGGTTTAATTTCCATGACATTCTCCACTGAGTGGTGAATAATTGGATCTGGAATCAGAAGAATTTGCTTTGTGGCTGGTGAGAAATTAATATTCTCTTTCCCAACAGCCTCCACCCTTTATAGCTGATATATATTTAATGTGCTTTGACCTAGAACTGTGGCAGCAAGGATAAAAGCCTTCTCTGTCTTGGTTTAAGGAGCAAGACAGAGCTCTTCAGCCCTTCCCAAAGGAGTAGAGAAAAACACTCCACTCTGGATTGGATGGAATTGGAATGTTTAAATGGAAATGCTATTCATAACTACATTCTACAGTGCAAAGCATATAAAATACACAAAAATCCATAGTGGAAAAATCCATCCAGCTAGGGCTCTCAAAAAAAAAAAACAAAACCTCCTTAGGCCAAAGCTTCCCACCACTTTCCTCCAAAAGAGACCAATACCCCAGGCCTCAAATCCCCCCTCCCATACCTCTCTAGCCACCCCCCATACCAAACCTGAAAGACGCAGCTTAGAATTTAGCTTCCAGCTCCAGAATCCAGCCAGGCTACTCCAGGCCCAACTCCCAGGCATAGCAAAGATAAGGGAGCCAGCCAGGAAGGGAGAGAGTGAGGGAGAAGAAGGGGCAGAAAATGACTCTGCAGCCAGTGACTCTGCAGGAATGAAAGAACAAAAGATTACACTTTCCAGTGTGTATCTTCCAGACTGTCTGGTCCTCCTGGAAGACTTTTCTATGATTATTAAAAGCACCCAGCCTCAAACCATAACAATTTCATGTAGCACCCCTCCACTAAAGTGTTTCTCTACCAAATTCAAGCTCATTAGTAGCATAAAATCATAGGGGTTGGAAGATCATCAAGTCCAACCCCTCTGCTAAAGCAGGGTTACCCAGGGCAGGTCACACAGGAATGCCTACAGATGGGTTTTGAATATGTCCAGAGAAGGAGACTCCACAACCTCTCTAAGCAGCCTACTCCAGGGTTCCAGCAGCCCCACAGCAAAGAATATTTTCCTCGTGTTAGGATGGAACTTCCTGTGCTCCAGTTTGTGTCCATTGTCCCTCGTCCTATCACAGGACACCATTGAAGAGAGCCTGGCCCCTGCTTCTTGACAACCTCCCTTCAGATAGTTATAAACATTAATACAATCTGCTCTCAGCCTTCTCTTGCCCAGAAAAGAGGAATTTGTGTTGATTACTCAACAATTCATATACAAGCACATGAGCTACCTAAACCCTCTGCTGGCAATGAATCAGATCAATGACAGGATGACATGTCCAACTGGCCAAGACCAACACAGGACAGACCACCAGCACTTTACCATTAGCTGACTATGTTTCTTGTTGACCACCACTAATCATTTCATTTCCTCCACTTGCTCCATTTGACTTCTTTGCCCACACCCTGATAAGGAAACTTAATTAAGCTCATTAAGTGGGACTTAAACATTTCCACTCACTGATCAAAGCTGATATGAGAAGCACACCCCTGGATTATATTTACCTTCCTATTTATCCTTTCTTTTCCTCTACTGTAATTGCATCTCTAATCACTGCATATATCTAGACATATCTGTCTTTAGGTTTTAAAATGTGCTAATAAAAAAGTTCATTCTGTGTCGGAAATCCAGGAATTCTCATTACAAGAACAGACTGTTAAATTATCTCTTCCAGTGAAGACCAAAAGTCAACTATCTCCAAATCATAAACAAGGCTGTTTAGCAGACAAACTACCACAGGAAAGGAAGAGCTTGCTGGCTGCAGTCTGCATGTCTAAAACCATGCCTGAATTAATGTTGCATCTTCTGTCAACATTTGCGGATGTGCAAGTGGGATTGTTTAACCTGGAGAACAGCAGGCTGAGGGAAGACCTTCTTACTCTCCACAGCTTGCTGAAAGGAGGTTGGAGAGAGGTAGGGGTCAGTCTCTTGTGCCAAGTAACTAGTTGTAAGACAAGAGGAAACAGCCTGAAGTTGTGCCAGGGGAGATTTAGGTTGGATATTAGGAACAATTTCTGTCAGGTATCAGAGCAGGCTGCCCAGGGAGGTGGTGGAGTCTCCTTCTCTGGAGACTTTCAAGACCCATCTGAATGCTTTCCTGTGTGACCTGTGCTGGGTGATCCTGCTTTGGCAGGAGGTGTTCAAGAAACATGTGGATGTGGCACTTGGGGATTAGTGGTCATGGTTGTGTTGGGTGGATGGTTGGACTTCTTAATCTTAGAGGTCTCCTGCAACCTGAATGAGTCTATGATATTATAAGTCTTTGCAGCTGGATACTTTTCTGCCTTCCTGGGAGTCTGCAGTCATCTATTTATACCTAAGGGAGAGAAAAGCTCTTGGAAGCGAAAGAGAAGGATTGACAGCTTAGTCTCAGAAGAAAAGCCTGTGCTGCCCAGCAGGTGAAACAGTTAAAGGCTCTGGCTGCTTGTGGCTGTACTTCTAGTTAAAACATTTGTGCAGAAATGTTCAAATTCTTTGTAGGATTTACTACAGAAGCCACTGGTCTGAGTAGATAGTTCTGAGGCTTGCCTTCACTTAGAGGTCATTGTGGCAGGCTGATTCATACACCCTTGTGGGAGCAAGTTTGGGAAGGCATTCTTCTAAGACTCTTATCAAAGCTTAGTTGATTTAGGAAAAGCAAGGCTGCGTGAGGAGTGGCCTTTTAGCAGCCTGTAGGAGAAGGCCTTGGGGGTGTCAGTTGAGGAGTAACTCCCCAGGAGCCAGCAATGGTCACTGGCAGCCCAGCAGGCAGCTGTGTGCTGGGCTGCATCCAGAGCAGGGAGAGCAGCAGCACAGGGAGGGGATTCTGCCCCCCTGCTCTCCTCTAATGAGAATCAACATGGAGCACTGCATCCAGTTCTGGGGCCTCCAACACAAGAAGGACCTGGAACTGTTGGAGTGAGTTCAGAGGAGAGCACCAAGATGGTCAGAGGGCTGGAGCACTTCCCCTGTGGGGACAGGCTGATAGAACTGGAGCTGTTCAGCCTGGAGAAGAGAAGGTTCCTGGGAGACCTTAAAGCAGCCTTCCAGTACCTGAAAGTGGCCTACAAAGAAGCTGGGGAGGGACTTTTGACAAGGATGTTAAAAGTGACAGGATGTAGTGACAATGTGTAGTGACAGGATGAGGGACAATGGCTTTGAGCTGGAGGAGGTGAGATTGAGACTGGAGATTAGGAAAAAATTATTTACAGTAAGGGTGGTGAGAACAGGTTGCCCAGGAAGATTTTGGATGCTCTCTCCCTGGAAGTGTTCAAGGCTGGGTTGGACAGGACTTGGATCAGCCTGGTCTAGAAGAAGGTGTCCCTGGAAATGGCAGTGAGGCTTGGAACCAGATGATCTTTAAGGTCCCTTCAAACCCAACCTGTTCTATGATTCTATTTTAAAAAGTTCTGTGGAAGTAAATATTTCCAGATAGCAGCTGGGCCAAAGAATCATAGAACCAGTCAGGGTTGGAAGGGACCACAAGGATCATCTAGTTCCACCCCCCGTGCCATGGGCAGGGACGCTTCACACTAGAGAAAGAAGAAAACAGGCATTCTGACCAGTGGTCACTTCCAAGGTGCACACTGCCACCAGGTCTTGTGGTAGTTGCTTGCATTTTGATTGCTTCTCTGAGCTGCACCCTAACTGCTAACTCAAAGATGAGCAATTGTAAGGAATTCAGTTTGTCTCCCTCTCACTGCCTCAGCATTGCTTACCTACCCTTGTCCCAGAGGACCACGAGCTTTGTGCTGACACTGGATCCCACTGCATACAGGATCCAAGCCTCACATTTTGCCTTCACACCATTGTCTCAAGAGGAATCTCTTCTACAAGACCACAAACTCTGTGTTGATAGCCAGGGGATGCTGGGACTCCCTGGGACAAGTCTTCATGGACCTTCTCATGGACAGGACTCTCAAAAGGTGACTGGCACAGCAGTTTCCCAAGGTGTTTTCACACCATTACCACAAGCTCTGTGACAATAGCAGCTGATAACCAGACAAGGTCACAAGTTCCTGTCTCAGGAATGCTACCCTGAGACCAGAGCTGGCACATGGGACCAGTGCTGACATCAGCTAAATGTGCTCAACTGAATGGGGCAGTGTGACTGCCTATGGGACTGGAAAAGGTAGAGAACCCAAGAGGCAACAGGGAGAGGTTGAAGCTTCCACACTGATCAAGCAGCAAGGCCTCATCTGGTTCCAACATCTCAGCCTTTGCTTCCATAAGCTTCCTTACCATGGATCAAGTCCTTCAGGTATCAGTGAAACATCAGCCAGACCCACAGTGGTAATTACCTTTTTGCTTTGCTACCCCTTGCTTATTTCTTCCTCCTTTTCTATATTTCTAACTTTTCCTCCTGCATATGTAAGCAAAATCAACTCAAGTGTTCTTCCCAAATCAACTACTGGAGGTGTTTAAAAAATGAGGTGTTGGTCCAGTGGTCATGGAGATGTTGGGCAGAAGATTGGACCTGCTTTCCTGCTTCGTGTGCATCATACATTTACAGAATGTTAGGGGCTGGAAGGGACCTTGAAAGCTCATCCAGTCCAACCCTCCTGCCAGAGCAGGATCACCTAGAGCAGATCACACAGGAACACAGCCAGGCAGGTCTTGAATATCTCCAGAGAGGGAGACTCCACAACCCCCCTGGGCAGCCTCTTCCAGGCTTCTGTCACCCTCACAGTGAAGAAATGTTTCCTCCTGTTTCCACGGAGCTCCCTAAGCCTCAACTTCCACCACTGCCTCTTGTGCTGTTGTTGGGCATCACCCAGCAGAGGCTGGCTCCAGCCTCTGGGCACTCACCCAATGGAGTGGGTATAGCTTCATATGTTGGCATTGGTATGAGATTTGTTTGATAAATCCATTTTAATTTCAAACCATAGAGGTGTCCTCTCCTTTTCTTGATTCCCCTTCTCTGCTGAGGAGGTGTGGCCATGAGGTGATGGAACAACTGCAGCAGTTCAGCCCCAGTTGCAGGCTAAACACAGACGCTGTGCAGAGTTGGTTATGTAAACCTTGTGTGATCTTAACATTTATGTAGATAGGTAATGCTAAATGTGTCTGGGAAGGAGAGGAAGAGTAACTGCATGTGCAGCTACCTTTGCAATGGGAAGGGAAGGCTTTTGTCTTGCACCCCTAACTGTGGGAGAGCCAAGGACCTCTGGAATACAGAAGATGAGATACTTCAGTTTGTTGTCTTGAGTCAAAGTCCTGTAGCATCCTCCTAGAGAAACAGGCTGCTTATGGCTTGGCTGGGTGGAGACTGGGCAAGAAACTGTCCAGAGAGCTGGATTCCAAGAGGTGTGGTGAGTGGAGTTAAATCCAGTTCTGGCTGGTTACAAGTGGCGTTCCCCAGGGAACAGTGCTGGGGCCAGTTCTGTCTAATATCTTTGTCAATGACCTGGGTGAGGGGATTGAGGTACCCTCAGTAAGTTTACAGATGACACTAAAATGGGAGGAAGTGTTGGCCTGACTGAGAGTAGAAAGGCTAGAGAGGAACCTGATAGGGCTGGATTTATGGGGCAAGGTCAGTTGTATGAGATTCAAGAAGGCCAAATGCCATCTCAACAGCCCCATGAACACTCCAGCAGGGGTGGAGTGCCGGGAAAACTGTCTGGTGCAAAAGGACCTAGAGGTGTTGGTTGTTAGCTGGCTGAACATGATCCAGTGTGTGCCCAGGTGGCCAAGAAGGCCAAGGTCATCCTGGCCTGGACCAGCAATGGTGTGACTAGCAGGAGCAGGGAAGTGATTGTCCCTCTGTACCCAGTGGTGGCGAGGCCACACCCTGAGTCCTGGCTTCTGTTATGGCTCCTTGCTACAAGACACACATTGAGGTGCTGGAGCACGCCCAGCTAAGGAGAATGATGCTAGAGAAGGGTCTGGAGAAGAGGTCTAGTGAGGAGCAGCTGAGGGAACTGGGGTTGTTTAGCCTGGAGAAGAGGAGGTTGATGAGGGGAGACCTTCTCAGTGTCCACAGCTCAGTTTCTAGGTCATACATGCTGTGGGATTAAAAGTGGAAGCTGGATACTTAAGAGTTGGGTTTCAGCATGCTGAAAATGGGGTTTGAAAAATCTCCCTGCCTAGTTTCCAGAGGACTTGCTCAATATGAAGGTCCTACAAGAGCAGCTGTTTCCAATTGCATTCTTAAACAGAAATGCTTCCATTCAGAGTCTGCAACACAAGAAATACCCTTCAGCAAAGGGCACCAGCTGCAAAACACTGAGATGGGCTTTAAGCATTTATCCAGTGACTGGGAGAGGTTTTTCTGCCTGCTCAGGCCTTAGAAAGTTTGTCCTTTTTTTTTTTTCCATGTAAAAGGAAAATTTTGGCTGATTTAAGTCCTAAAATAAACTACAAATCGTTTTGACCGTTCATTTAGTGCTGCTGTGTCAGTGCAGTGATGGGTGCTGAGTCAAGGACTTGTCAGTGTTAGGCTAATCATAGAATCATAGAATCAAGAAGGCTGGAAGAGACCTCAAAGATCATCGAGTCCAACCTGTCACCCTACACCTCATGACTATCTAAACCATGGCACCAAGTGCCACGTCCAATCCCCTCTTGAACACCTCCAGGGATGGGGACTCCACCACCTCCCTGGGCAGCCCATTCCAATGGCCAACCACTCTCTCTGTGAAGAAATTTCTCCTCACCTCCAGCCTAAACCTCCCCTGGCACAGCTTGAGACTGTGTCCTCTTGTTCTGGTGCTGGTTGCCTGGGAGAAGAGACCAAACCCCTCCTGGCTACAACCTCCCTTCAGGTAGTTGTAGACAGCAATGAGGTCACCCCTGAGCCTCCTCTTCTCCAGGCTAAACACCCCCAGCTCCCTCAGCCTCTCCTCATAGGGCTTGTGCTCAAGGCCTCTCCCCAGCCTCGTTGCCCTTCTCTGGACATGCTCCAGCAATTCAACATCTTTCCTAAACTGAGGGGCCCAGAACTGGACACAGTACTCAAGGTGTGGCCTAAGCAGTGCTGAGCACAGGGCAGAATGACTTCCCTGCTCCTGCTGGCCACACTATTCCTGATGCAGGCCAGGATGCCATTGGCTCTCTTGGCCACCTGGGCACACTGCTGGCTCATGTTCAGGCGGCTGTCAACCAGTACCCCCAGGTCCCTTTCCACCTGGCTGCTCTCCAGCCACTCTGACCCCAGCCTGTAGCTCTGCATGGGGTTGTTGTGGCCAAAGTGCAGCACCCGGCACTTGGATTTGTTGAATGCCATCCTGTTGGACTCTGCCCATCTGTCCAGCCTGTCAAGGTCCCTCTGCAGAGCCCTTCTACCTTCTAACAGATCAACACCTGCTCCCAGCTTGGTGTCATCTGCAAATTTACTGATGATGGACTCAATCTCCTCATCCAGATCATCAATAAAGATATTGAAGAGGATGGGGCCCAGCACTGATCCCTGGGGGACACCACTAGTGACTGGCTGCCAGCTGGATGTGGCACCATTCACCACCACTCTCTGGGCTCTGCCCTCCAGCCAGTTCCTAACCCAGCACAGAGTGCTGCTGTCCAAGCCGTGGGCTGACAGCTTGGCCAGGAGTTTGCTGTGGGGGACAGTGTCAAAGGCCTTGCTGAAGTCCAGGTAGACTACATCCACAGCCTTTCCTACATCCACCAGGCTGGTTACCTGATCATACCATAACATCTCCCACCAGCCCTTCTCTGTTTGAGAACAGCAGATCAAGCAGAGCCTTACCCCTGGTAGGTTCACCTAAGAGCTGCATCAGGAAGTTGTCATCCATGCACTCTAGGAACCTTCTGGACTGTCTCCTCTCTGCAGGTAATAAATATCTGTCACCTAAAGCCTGCTGAAAACAGCACTGTGCTGACATGCTGTATCTGAACAGAGGAATTGATTGCAGCCTTGGAGAATAGTACAACCAGGCTGGCATTGCATGACACATGGGTTGGTAGTGTTGAGGGGGTTGGTTTGCTTGTTTTCTGGGGTTCTTTGAAAGTATCTGATCCTGGCCCAAAGAAGAGACATCATGGAATGGTCTGGGCTGGAAGGGACCTGTAAAGAGAGCGGTCTGGTCTGGAAGGGACCTGCAAAGAGAATGGTCTGGGCTGCAAAGAGAATAGTCTGGCCTGCAAGGGACCTCTAGGGACCAGGCTGAAAGGGACCTCCAGAGAGAATCACCTGGGCTACAATGGACCTCCAAAGGGGATGATCTGGATTGGAAGGGACCTCCAAAGAGAATGGTCTGGGCTGGAAGGGACCTCCAAAGAGAATGGTCTGGGCTGGAAGGGACTCCAAAGAGAATGGTCTGGGCTGGAAGGGACTCCAAAGAGAATGGTCTGGGCTGGAAGGGACTCCAAAGAGAATGGTCCGGGCTGGAAGGGACTCCAAAGAGAATGGTCCAGGATGGAAGGGACTTCCAATGCTCATCCAGTCCAACCCCTCTGCAGTCAGCAGGGACTTCCTCAACTAGATCAGGTTGCCCAGAGCCCTGTCCAACCTCACTTTGAAGATCTCCAGGGATGGGACCTCAACCACCTCCCTGGGCAACTGGTTCCAGTGTTCCACTTGATGACAGTATGATAATATTTCACTAGTGGGATAGGACTGTGTGGAAGCTACTGGATCTGGAAGTACTTGGTCTGGAAGTAATTGGTCTGGAATTATCCTATTATCTCTAGATAGAAATCATAGGAAAATTAAAAGGAGAGAGGGAGCTGGCAGTGCTGGGTGACAGCAGCTGGACAGGAGCCAGCAGTGTGCCTAGGGGGCACAGAAGGCTAAGGGCATCCTGGCCTGAATCAGGAATGGTGTGGCCAGCAGGAGCAGGGATGGAATTCTGCCCTGTGCTGGGCACTGCTGAGGCCTCACCTCCAGCACTGTCTGCAGCTCTGGGACCTCACTGCAAGAGAGATCTTGAGGTGCTGGAGCAGGGCCAGAGGAGAGCAACCAGCCTGGGGAAGGGACTGGAGGGAAAGGTGATGAGGAGAGGCTGAGGGAGCTGGGGGTGTTCAGCCTGCAGAAGAGGAGGCTCAGGGGGACCTTAGCATCTCTACAGGTACCTGAAGGGAAGCTGCAGTCAGGTGGGGGTCAGGCTCTGCTCCCAGGCACCTTGTGACAGGACAAGAGGGCATGGCCTGAAGGTGTGCCAGGGGAGGGTTAGGTTGGATGTTAGGAAGCACTTCCTGATGGAAAGGGCAATCAGACACTGGGATGGAGTGCCCAGGGGGGTGGTGGAGTCACTACCCCAGGAGGTGTTTAAGGCAAGATTGGATGTGGCACTTGGTGCCATGGTCTGGTGTAGGTGGTGGTGTTAGGTCCTAGGCTGGAACTGACGATCTCAGAGGTCTGTTCCAGCCTCAATAATTCTGTGATGTGTGAACCAAGATATCTCCTGGAAGAGAATTTCAGTTCAAAAGTTCAAATTGTAGAATGTTAGGAGTTAGAAGGGACCTCCAGAGATCAAGTCCAACCCCCTGCCAAGGCAGGATCACCCAGGGTGGGTCACACAGGAACACATCCAGATGGGGCTTGAAAGTCTCCAGAGAAGGAGACTCCACAACCTCTCTGGGTAGCCTCCTCCAGGGCTTTAGCATCCTTACACTAAAAAGGTTTTTCCTCATGCTGAGATGGAACTTTCTGTGTTCCAGCTTGTACCTGCTGCCCCTTATCCTCTGATAGGACACCACTGAAAAGATCTTGATCCCTTCTTGACATCCACACTTCACATACTTGTAATCATGAATAAGATCTCCTCTCAACCTGCTCAGATTTCAGGAACAGATGTTCCAGGTCCTTCCTCATCCACATAGCCCTGGACCACTCCCTAATATACTCCTGTCCCTCTTGAGCTGGGGAGCCCAGAACTGGACACAGATGTGGTCTCAGCAGGGCAGAGCGGATGGGGAGGAGAATCTCCCTTGACCTGCTGGCCACACTCTTAATGTACCCCAAGATACTACTGGCCTTGGCCACAGGGGCACATTGCTGTCCCATGGATATGATATTGTGGTAACAGCCTCTTATATCCTGTGCCCACTTCTGATGGCAATCAGGTACCATGTTAACTAATTTGGGGTTAGTTTGAGCGAATAGAGCAGATGAGTTTATTTCCCTTTTGAAGTGTGGAATGAAAAGCCTCAAATAAAAATAAAAAAACAAACCCAAAACAAACAAAAAAGCTGATAAAAGCTATGTAGAAGGAAAAAAAAAAAGAATTTCAAGTGTTTTAGACAAACATTCAATGGCTGCAGCCCAGTCAAAAGTGTTATGAGACGGAAAATTCTCTTTCTACTAGAAGCCACCTTCTGTGTCCTGTTCCCTTTTGAAAACAAAAGGGCAGCTTGAGAAACACTGCAATGCATTGTATGATCCCTTTTTTTCTTTCAGGTGAGATTCCATGTGGACAGAGCAGGAGGTGGAGGGTCAGTATTCCTGCTTTCCCTTCTCAGTGGTGCAACTGATTGCCTGGATAAGACAGGTAAACAAAAACCTTAGGTGTAACCTTGCTCCAAATCCTAATGGAAAACTCAGAGCAAGTAATTATAATTATATATCTACATCTATATCTATATATCTATATAGTATTATTATATATAAAACATTAACTATGTATTATAATGATAATAATGATTATACATTACATAAATGATTATATTATATATCATATAAATGATATATAACCCCTCTGCACTCAGTAGGGACATCCCCAACTAGATCAGGTTGCCCACAGCCCTGTCCAGCCTCACCTTGAAGATCTCCAGGGATGGGGCCTCAACCACCTCCCTGGGCAACATGTTCCAGTGTTCCACCACCCTCATGGTGCAGAACTTGTTCCTAACATCCAATCTAAATCTACTCTCATTCCAAACCATTGTCCCTCATCCTGTCCCTGCAGGCCTTTGCAAACAGTCTCTCTGCAGCCTTTCTGTAGCCCATTCAGGTCCTGGCAGGCTGTTCATAGGTCTCCCTGGAGCCTTCTCTTCTCCAGGCTGAACACCCCCAGCTCCCTCAGCCTGTCCTCTGCCTCTTACTTTTCTCTCTGCAAAGAGGCACCAGAGTGTCATTAAAATCAATTTTACTCAACCAGCTGGACATTGTAAAGTGGTCAATAGAGATAAGGAAAGCCCAGGCAAGAGCCACTCCTTCTGTTATGGTGTTCATCTGAACTCTCACCCCAGGTCACACTTCTGCTTCTCAATGCTGAGTCATTAGAGCTCTTCAGGATTACACAACCTGGTGGTCCACCATTGAGCAAGTTCACAGAACATCAGTGTTAAATAAAAGAAATGGAGGATGATGCTTTTGTGCAAGAGTGAGAAACTGATGATAAAAAGATAAACCAAAGGAAGATCTTTGTCCTCTCCCATTGCTTCACTCACATCAACTCTGAAGCAGATGGGTGGAGGGTGAAGTGAGGGAGAACATTAAACATCAGTGTTTAAACTGCAGTGAGACTGAGTATTGCCTCAGTCAACATACTTAGAGTGTCCTTAAGTAAAATGCAGGATTCTATAACATGACAGGGGGTCTGGAGATATTGATGTGTTCAGGGTCTACACAGCAATGATGGTCTCACACATGATATATAAAACAGAATCACAGAACACATCTGGTTAGAAGAGACCTCCAAGCTTATCCAGTCCAACCCTCCACCCAGCACTGCGGGGTCCACACCAAACCATGTCTCTAAGCTCCAGCTCTACAACTGCTTGAACACCTCCAGGGATGGGGACTGCCCTAGGCAAACCATTCCAATGTCTGAGAAGCCTCTCTGGCAAGAAATAGTTCCTAGCATCCAGCCTGAACCTCCCCTGCTGTACCTTGGCACCATTTCCTCTGCTCCTGTCTCTTGCCACCAAGGAGCAGAGGCTGCCCCCTCCTCACTCCAACCTCCCTTCACAGAGCTGCAGAGAGCAATGAAGTCTCCCTCAGCTTCCTCTTCTCCAGCCTCAACACCCTCAGCTCCCTCAGCCCCTCCTCTAGCCCAGGGGCTCCAGGCCCTTCTCCAGCCTTGTTGCCCTTCTCTGGACAGGTTCCAGCTCCTCAATGTCCTTCCTGCAGTGAGGGCCCAGAGCTGAACACAGCACTCGAGGTGTGGCCTCCCCAGTGCTGAGCACAGGGGGATGGTCACCTCCTGTCCCTGCTGCCCACCCTGCTTCTGATCCCAGCCAGGATGCTACAGGTTCTCTTAGCCACATGAGCACTGCTGGCTCACAGTTAATCAGTTGTCAGCTAGAACCCTCAGGTCCCTCTTCATGTCACAACTTCCCAACCAGACATCCCCAGGTCTTCCTGGAGTGTTGGGTTTTTGTGTTTTGTTTGGGGGATTTTTTTGAGTACAAGGACAAGTTCATAACCTGACAATGACATGTTGTGAAAGGATAGAAAACAGTAGTAACAAATACTTGTAGCTATATATGTTTATTCAAGCTCCCACAGAGCTCTGGGCAACCTGAACTAGTTGGGGATGTCCCTGCTGACTGCAAAGGGGGTTGGATATGGATGGCCTTTGGAGATCCCGTCCAACCCAGACCATTCTATGGTTCTGTGTTACAATTCTTCCATAGGCATGGTTTTTTCTCTTCAAAAGACAAAACTCCAGGTTGAAAAAACTTATTGATCCTGTTCCTGCATTTCCCCAGACACTCCTGAAGTGTCCACATTTTGTTTACTTCTCTTTGTTCTTCAAGGTTTTATGAGTCAATGCTTCCTCCACTTTGTTAATGAACTTGTGCTCACTGAGCCAGTATACATTCTTAGGTCTTGCACCAGCTCAAATTGAGCTTAGAGGAAATAAATCTCCTAAGCTTAAATGGGCTCATGACCTTTTGAGCCAAGATGGGAAGCAGCACAACTGAGGTTGTAGCAGAACAGAACTGGCCCAGCACATTTGTCTTACATTCAATGGTTCAGAAAAATCTTCCCATTCATGGATGTCTGGGCTGCACCTTGAATACTCTGCTTACTTTTGAGTCCCTCACTGCAAGAAGAGCCTTGAGGGGCTGGAGTGTGTCCAGAGAGGGGCCACAAATCTGGGGAAGGGTCTGGAGAACAGGGCTGGTGAGGAGCAGCTGAGGGAGCTGGGGGTGTTCAGTCTGGAGAAGAGAAGGCTGAGGGGAGACCTCATTGCTCTCTACAGCTCCCTGACAGGAGATTGGAGTGAGGTGGGGTTGGGCTCTTCTCTGTAGTATCAAGAGACAGAATGAGAGGAAATGGCCTGAAATTGTGGCAGGGGAGGTTTAGGTAGGAGATTTGCAGCCAAGAAATTTTTCCTAGAGTGCTCAGGGATTGGCACAGGCTGCCCAGGGAGGTGGTGGAGTCCCCATCCCTGGAGGTATTCAAGAAACCTGTGGATATTGCACTATGGCACATAGTTTAATGGCCATGGTGGTATGGGGTTGATGGTGGGACTGGATGATCTTGGAGGTCTTTTCTAACCAAAACAGTCCTGTGAAGACAGCAGAGTGCTCACTAGTTGCAGGCAAATCAAAACCCCCAGAACTAGCTTTGTGTTTTTTCCAAGGTAGGAAATGGGCTTCCCATCTTACACTTGGGAATTACTGCCTAATCAACCTCCTTTATATCGTGTTCAACTGCTTCAAGACCCCCCATTGGTGCCCATTATTGTAGTAGCCTGGAAGCATGCAGGGGGGTTCTTTTGTCTTTTTAAAAATTGTTTTTCTTGTAGTATAACCTTTTATAATTTATTTGGAGTCTCCATGCCACTTATCTTGGTGGGAAAACCAGAGAATTCTTAGTCTTAATCATTGCTTTGCACATCCCTCTCTGGGTGAGGTTCATTTAACAAACACAAGTGTTGTGGTAGGGCCATGACGTGGCCCAGTACAAACCCAGACAGGCCTTAAGGTGTCCAGACAAGGTCCCTTTCTCTCCCCTCCTTCCTGCAGGAAGAGAGGGCCATTTTGGCTGGTGAGCTGATCGGGATCGACACCGGGTCCGCTGTGCCTGCTTTGGGTTCTCTCTCTTTTCGTTTCTTTTCGGGGTTTGCGGGGCGGAAGGACCCCTGGCAGAGAGCGACAACCAGCGGTCGTCCTCTCGCGTGCCTGCTCGGGATTGTGACGTCAGCCGCGGGAATGTTTAAAACCCGGCGGAGCTGAGCGCGCGACGCCATTTTGGCTGGTGAGCTATAGGCTTCTTGCCTGCTTGCACGTGCCAGGTCAGCTGACAGGGTACAGGGGAAAAAAAAGAAAAAAAAACAAACCACAAAACCAAACCAAACCAAACAAAAACAACCTCTCAATAAAATCTCCGATCTCAAGATCTCTTGCCAGCAGGTACCTACCATGGTAACAACTCGGACAAAGGGTGTTAAACATGCAGTAGGTTCCCAGACTGAGTCTCTCTGCAAGCATGCTGGTGTTCAGGCTTCTAGCTGCAGTGAGTGTTCGAGCCTGGCACTTGGTGTGGAAGGTGAAGGAGACACCTGTGTCAGGTGTGACCAGGGGAATTGTCTCTTAAATTTGGTAGCTGAGCTGAAAGATGAAGTGGCTGAGCTGAAAGTGGAGGTAGCAAGGCTCAGGACCATACGAGAATGTGAAAGGGAGTTGGATATGTGGGAACAGGCTTTGAAACCCTCTCCAGCTGAGGGGAGCAGTGGAGGATGGATACAGGTCCCTGTCAGGGGAAGCAATGGGAATGCACCCCGACCCTCTTCCCCTCCCCTGCTGCCCTTGAGCAATAACTATGAGACTCTGCAGGCTGAGGGCAATGTGGATAAGAGTATTGTAGAGGAACCGATCAAGCAGATGCCAAAGACGAAGCAGCCCCCCAAACCTTAAGGACCAGTGCTACAAAGAAAAAGAGAAAGGCTGTAGTTATTGGAGACTCTCTCTTGAGGGGAACAGAGGGACCCATATGTTGTCCCGACCCATCCCATAGGGAGGTGTGCTGCCTACCTGGGGCCCGGGTGAGGGACATCACCCAAAGGTTACCTAAACTAATCCAGCCCTCTGACTATTACCCATTGCTGGTAATCCAGGCTGGAAGTGAAGAAATTGAAAAGAGCAGCACCAGGAAGATTAAAAAGGAAATTAAGGCCCTTGGGAAAATGATTGACGGGGCAGGAGCTCAATTGGTGTTCTGCTCAGTTCCCTCAGCAGCAGTGGTGTACACTGAGAGGAACAGGAAAACCCACACCATCAACAGTTGGCTTAGGAGATGGTGCCAGCAGCGGAATTTTGGCTTCTTTGATCACGGGACAACTCTTACTGCACCCGACCTGCTGGACCAAGTTGGGTTGAATTTATCTAGAAAGGGTAAGAGGGTGCTGGCACTGGGGTTGGCAGGACTCATTGGGAGGGCTTTAAAGCCCTAGGTCTGAAGGGGGTGGGTGTGGAAACCAGTCTCCCTGGAGAGGAGGGAGGACCACACAAATTGGTGAAATCAGCAGCCCAGCTGAAGTGCATGTACACCAATGCACGCAGTATGGGCAACAAACAAGAGGAACTGGAACTCTTGGTTCACCAGGAGAACTATGATGTAGTTGCCATCACAGAAACATGGTGGGACGATTCTCACAATTGGAGTACCACACTGGGGGGTTATAAGCTCTTTAGGAGAGACAGGCAAGGGAGAAGAGGAGGAGGGGTGGCCCTGTATATTAGGGAATCCTTTGATGCCTCAGAACTTGAGGTTGCAGAAGAAATGGTTGAATGCTTGTGGGTTAAAATCAGAGGGATGCCACACAAAACTGACATCCCGGTTGGAGTCTGTTATAGACCACCCAACCAGGACGAGGAGGCTGATGAGATATTCTATAAGCAGCTGGAAGCTGTCTCAAGATCATCAGACCTTGTCCTTGTGGGGGACTTGAACCTACCAGACATCTGCTGGGAACTTAATTCAGCAGAGAGGAGACAGTCCAGAAGGTTCCTAGAGTGCATGGATGACAACTTCCTGATGCAGCTCTTAGGTGAACCTACCAGGGGTAAGGCTCTGCTTGATCTGCTGTTCTCAAACAGAGAAGGGCTAGTGGGAGATGTGATGGTATGATCAGGTAACCAGCCTGGTGGATGTAGGAAAGGCTGTGGATGTAGTCTACCTGGACTTCAGCAAGGCCTTTGACACTGTCCCCCACAGCAAACTCCTGGCCAAGCTGGCAGCCTGTGGCTTGGACAGCAGCACTCTGTGCTGGGTTAGGAACTGGCTGGAAGGCAGGACGCAGAGAGTGGTGGTGAATGGTGCCACATCCAACTGGCAGCCTGTCACTAGTGGTGTCCCCCAGGGATCAGTGCTGGGCCCCATCCTCTTCAATATCTTTATTGATGATCTGGATGAGGGGATTGAGTCCATCATCAGTAAATTTGCAGATGACACCAAGCTGGGAGCAGGTGTTGATCTGTTAGAAGGTAGAAGGGCTCTGCAGAGGGACCTTGACCAGCTGGACAGATGGGCAGAGTCCAACAGGATGGCATTCAACAAATCCAAGTGCCGGGTGCTGCACTTTGGCCACAACAACCCCATGCAGAGCTACAGGCTGGGGTCAGAGTGGCTGGAGAGCAGCCAGGTGGAAAGGGACCTGGGGGTACTGGTTGACAGGTGCCTGAACATGAGCCAGCAGTGTGCCCAGGTGGCCAAGAGAGCCAATGGCATCCTGGCCTGCATCAGGAATAGTGTGGCCAGCAGGAGCAGGGAAGGTCATTCTGCCCTGTGCTCAGCACTGCTTAGGCCACACCTTGAGTACTGTGTCCAGTTCTGGGCCCCTCAGTTTAGGAAAGATGTTGAATTGCTGGAGCATGTCCAGAGAAGGGCAACGAGGCTGGGGAGAGGCCTTGAGCACAAGCCCTATGAGGAGAGGCTGAGGGAGCTGGGGGTGTTTAGCCTGGAGAAGAGGAGGCTCAGGGGTGACCTCATTGCTGTCTACAACTACCTGAAGGGAGGTTGTAGCCAGGAGGGGTTTGGTCTCTTCTCCCAGGCAACCAGCACCAGAACAAGAGGACACAGTCTCAAGCTGTGCCAGGGGAGGTTTAGGCTGGAGGTGAGGAGAAAGTTCTTCACAGAGAGAGTGGTTGGCCATTGGAATGTGCTGCCCAGGGAGGTGGTGCAGTCCCCATCCCTGGAGGTGTTCAAGAGGGGATTGGACGTGGCACTTGGTGCCATGGTTTAGAGAGTCATGAGGTTTAGGGTTGTGGCAGTTTAGGCTGGGTGCCCCCTGCCACTGCTGCATGAGATACACCTCTGGTGTCCCAGGTACCCATCCACGAGGGGTGGACACAGGAAACGACATATTTCTACCCATAAATCCTGCACCCTATAAAGCCATCTGCAGAGTCATCCTCTTCCTCTTTCTTCCCTCTCTGCTCCCATGGGAGATGTCCTCTCTTATCGGGTAATGCTGGGGGGGTATCTCAGGCCTCTTAGGCCTGACTAGGCCTAATGCCAGGAGGAGAATGGAGCTGGGGGGGGCAGTCTCAGACCTGGCCAGCCTGAGACTTGCCTAGCAGTAGGAGGGGGGGGGAAGGAAGAGCCCTGAGGGATTGGGTAGACCCTCAGGTGGGAGGAAGGGAGGATTGGGAAGCTTTTGGGAATTCTGTGAGGGGGTTCTGTATGCTTTAGGATGTTCTTTTCCACTATGCTTTGTAGTTTGTAGTTTTCTGTAGCTTCACCAATTTGCTTTTCCATTTAAACTTTTCCATCACTCTCCAATCTGTTTGTGTGTGTCATTCTTTTGTCCCTTTCGGGGCAAGAGATGTTCTGGCTGGCCTCAAACCAGCAGAAGGGTGACAGGTTGGACTTGATGATCTTTGAGGTCTCTTCCAGCCTTCTTGATTCTATGATTCTTGATTCTATGTGGGAAAAATAACAAAGGGGACAGGACTCTGCCTGTGTGGTGAGCAAGTTGTTTATGTAGGTGAGAGCACATAAGCTGACCACTGCTTCCCAGATGCAAGGTCTTTGTTTCTGCTTTTTGTAGTTATAGCCTGGCAGAAGGCCTTGACATTGGGCAGCTACACCTTAGCTTCAGTGCCCCATTGGAACAATCGATCACTGGCCAGATGTATATAGAGGTTGACCTTTGCCTTGCTTCAAGTCTTGCTTCAAACCTTCCTTTAAGCCTTGCTTTAAGCCTTGCTTAAGCCTTGCATTGCTTTCAAGCCTATTTGGACCTGTCTCGTAGAAGCCACCTCGAGCTGCCCTGCCCTGCCTGGAACACCTGGTCCAGAGCCTGGGATACAGCCAGGAGCCTTTCCCAGGAGGCCGGAGCAGCCACAGTCTAGAAGCCAGCTCTGCCCAGCCTGCTTCCCCTCCCCACCAGCCTCCTGCCCTGCCTCAGTTTCCCCAGGAGCCAAGCCAGCTCCCATCACCAACAGCGTCATTAACTGCAGCCAGAGCAGCTGGCACCGGGCGGTGACCTCTCCTTGCCGGCAATCTGCCCTGCCAGGGCCCTACGAGAGTGCCCCAAAGCTGACACAGCAGCAGCAGCATTCCCTGGGTGCGTAGAACCAGCTGGGAGTAATCAATTCATTGACTTTGGGTGCAAAGGTTCTCACCGAGCCTCCCCACACTGTAACCGAGCACCATCTGCTCTCAAGGACCTTCTCTTCCCAAGTCATTTCCTCCTAATTTGCATAGAATAGTTTGTATTTGCCCTAAGACTGCACATTCCCATTGTAAATCCATATCCCAACCATACAACCATCCTATCTGATGAGTTTCTCAATTTTCCTATTAATAAAGAGTTACTAATATTCTATTAATACCCTTTGCTTTCTACAACTACCTGAAGGGAGGTTTGTAGGCAGGTGGGGGTTGGTCTTTTCTGCCAGGCAACCAGCAGCAGAACAAGAGGACACAGTCTCAAGCTGTGCCAGGGGAGGTCTAGGCTGGATATTAGGAGGAAGTTCTTCACAGAGAGAGTGATTGCCCATTGGGATGTGCTGCCCAGGGAGGTGGTGGAGTCGCCATTGCTGGAGATGTTCAAGAGAAGCCTGGATGAGGCACTTGGTGCCATGGTCTGGTTGATTGGATAGGGGTGGATGATAGGTTGGACTGGATGATCTTGGAGGTCTCTTCCAACCTGGTTGATTCTATGACTTCCCACCTCATTTATTATTGTTGTAAGGGCAATTAATAATTCCCCCTTCAAGACACCAAGTCACTAACTGCCATTTTCATCCTGTTTTCAAAGGCTGTTTAGCTGATTTGGAGTCCTGCAGTTGTTGATGCTAAGCTTGTGATCCCTTCTATAGATGAGGTGCATAAAATGATTAAGAATAAGGTCTTATAACATTGCCTTCCCATCAGCACCTCAACACTGAGCACTCTTCATCGTTTCTGAGCACTTGGCAATCCAGATCCACTTCTGACTGGCTGTTGTACTGCAGTTTTTCAAGCTCAGTGTAGTTACATATCAGAAACCTTAGGTTAAACCCTCTCTTGTTTAACTTCTTTTAGCTTCCAGTGTATCTTCAAGGGCCCTGAACATTAAATATTTAGAGCAGCATCTCCTTCCAATGTGCAATATGAGGTTTGAATTGCTTCTCTGTGCTTCAAAGGTGTGCATTTTAAATCAAGATTCACGTCTCCTGGGGTGGTGATATTGTTTTGGAGAGGTCTCAGAAGCAGCCTTTTTCACCACTACTCTGACTTCCTCTATTATGGTCCTCACTGTTTAAGATTTATTTGGACAATGGCCTCTCTAATACACTTTAACTTTTGGGCAGCCCTGAAGCGTCAGGTAGTCGGAGCTGGAATGTTTCAGCTGGGCTAGATAACTGTATCACAGTGTCACAATATCACAGTATATCACAGAACATTAAAGGCTGGAAGGGATCTCCAGAGATTATCCAGTCCAACCCCCTGCCACAGCAGCATCACCCAGAGGAGTCTGCACAGGAATACATCCAGGTGGGGTTGGAAAGGCTCCAGAGAAGGAGACTGCTCCAGGGCTCTGTCACCCTCACACCAAAGAACTTTCTCCTCGTGTTGAGCCCAAACCTTCTCTGGTCAAGTTTGTCTCCAGTGTTCCTTGGCTTATTGCTGTGCACCACCCAAAAGAGCCTGGCCCCCTCCACTTGCCCCCCAGCCCTCAGCTATTGATAGACATTGATCAGATCCCCTCTCAGCCTTCTCTTCTCCACACTAAACAGCCCCAGGGCTCTCAGGCTCTCTTCACAGGGGAGATGCTCAAGTCCCCTAAGCATCCTCCTGGCTCTCCCTTGGACTCTCTCCAGCAGGTCTCTGTCTCTCTTGAACTGGGGAGCCCAGAACTGGATACAGTATTGCAGGTGTGGCGTCACCTGTAGGTCTCCCCGATCTGAACTGTGGCATTCTTCTACATCACAGTGGAGGTTAGGATGAAATTCTTTACAGTGAGGGTGATGAGACACTGAACAGGTTGCCCAGGGATACTGTGGATGCCCCCTGCCTGGAAGCATTCAAGATCAGGTTGGATGAGGTCCTTAAGCACCCTGGTATAGTGTGGAAGGTGTCCTGCCCATGGCAAAGGGGCTGGAACTAGATGATTTTTAAGGCCCCTTCCAACCCAAGCCATTCTATGATATTGTCCTAGAAAAAAAGGCAAATTTCCTATCACTCAAAGTTTAGGTGACTGTGAACAAAAATCAGTATTCACTAATTTGTATGGAAAACCACTAGAAAAATGTCTACTTCCTGCAAATGTGCATTAATCTCCACTGTACTACATTAAAGAACCAAAACAATACCAGGAAAGTGCATATTAAAGACTTGTATGCAGGGGACTCTAAGTAAATTTCTTCTACAGAGACCTTAATGTTAGACACAATTCCATTTCTCACTTTGAGAGAAATGTAGCTGAGTTCTGAATTGGTTTTGGGCAACAACAGTTGGTGTTTTGTTACTGCTGCTGTTGCTAAACAGCCTGAAAGCCTGGATTTAGTCTTTTTATTCCTCTCTGTGTCTCATCTCCTTCAGCCCTCCAGGACTTTTTGGTATATTTGACTTTATCTATCGTTTATAAAATACATGAAATATAATGCAGGAGTAATATTAATATTGAAGATAAACAAGCTTTGATTTAGGAGATGAAAATTCCCATCAGGGGTTTGGAGGAGCAGCCTAATGTGGTAATTATATGAAGTGAACTGTGCAGAAGTCAGAGGCTGCAAGAGGTCACGAAGAGAATTTAAATGTTCAGCCTTTAAAACGAGGCAAATCTTAAATGGCTTAATTCCTAATTAGGTGTTTGGTCAATTTTTTCTATAATTATTAATTAAAGGGGAAAAAAATAACAAGTGAAAAGACTTGGCAGGCATATCTGTCATTTTAGACTGTATGCTCACTTCTCTCAGGACCCTAAAAAGGGCTTTATTGGCCTAGGCATTCCTCTGCTTATTTTAGAATCACAGAATTGTCAGGGTTGGAAGGGACCTCAAGGATCAGCCAGTTCCAAGCTCCCTGCCATGGGCAGGGACACCTCACACTACAGCAGGTTGCTCACAGCCACATCCAGCCTGGCTGCAAAAACCTCCAGGGATGAGGCTTCATCCACCTCCCTGGGCAACCTCTGAAGTGCCTGAGAATCCTTTCTGTGAAGAAATATATCCTAATATCCAACCTGAACCTCCCTTGGCATCACTTGAAGCTGTTTCCTCTTGTCACTTGTAGGATGTGAGAAGATTCTGCCACCCACCTCTCTCCAGCCTCCTTTGAGGTAGTTGTGGAGGGCAATGAGGTCTCCCCTCAGCTCTTCTTTCCCAGATTAAGCAACCCTGCTTCCTTCTGCCACTTCTCATAGGACTTGTGTTCAAGGCCCTTCACCAGTTTGGTTTCTCTTGTCTGGACATGCTCCAGCATATTGCTATAGTTTTAGGCTGATGCCTAGGAAAATTCCAGAAACTTTGAGTAGAAAATAGTAGAAAGTAAATAAAAGTTGACCAATGGATGCAGAGTAATAACATGGATGTGTCTATAGCATTCCTTTCACTTGTGGACTGGGATCAAAGTTAGGTGCATAAACTACTGTGTCTCTTTTCACTTGCTCTCTGCACCTTGCAGGCCTTGCTCCCTTTTCTCTCTTTTCTGACCTTCTACTGGCTGAACTGACTTTGTGTTGTGTCTCTGAAGGTACCTGGGAAGGGAAAAGGGAGGAGGTTGTGAGCAGTGCCCTGGACTGCCCAGAGGGGTCTGGGAACTAGTCAAGGGGATCCTTGCCTTGTGTAAATATATGTAAATATACTTTGTCCATATTCATTGCATTTTACATGTCTAGATTTTCTTGCTTTGTAACTAGAGTTTCATTCTGCTTCCAAACCTTCTGAGCTAGTCTGGTGATTTATTTTGGGGGCAACTCTCCAAATCTGTTGGGGTGCAGTCTCACAGCCACACAGCTCGAAGTTCTTCTTATGAGGCACCCAAAACTGCATGCAGTATTTGAGGTATGTCCTTACCAGTGGTGAGTAGAGGTGGGCAGATTACCATCCCTACACCTGCTGGCCACACAGTGGCAGATACAAGCCAGGATACCACTGACCCTCTTGGCTTGCAGAATTATTATGAGGTTGTGTTGTTTAGAATTTTTCCTTGTGTGTTGAGAACAAAAAAAAATTATAAGCTCTCTGAAGAGAGGAAGAAAACTTCATAAAATACCTTAATGAATGTAGAGTGGATTTCATTGCAATGTACTGCTGTAATTATTAAGTGCTCTAGTAAGTGAGTGAAATGTTCCACTGATGGCACTCACCCTTTAATTTTAGTTACTTGAGTTTATAAAACCTGTGCAAACAAATTAGGATGTGCAAAAACATGATGCAGTTTTACAGAAGAGCTGTCTGGATTTCTGGCTTTCAGGGTTTTATTGGCTCATGAATCATACTGCAGCATCATGACTGATTCTGAAGCCCTAATAACATCTTGTCAGGAAACTATGTTCCCTCTGCCCATAATAGGGAAACACTAACAGCTAGGAGGTATTTTTTTCCCCATCTCAAACTGGAACAAATATTCAAGAAGCTCAAAGTGTTTAATATTGAAGGAAAGCTGTTAGATATCTAAGTTGTTAGTAAACTTTCTTAGTTAGCAAATTATCTCACTCATTTTTGTTAAGTATTGTTAGGTTGTGCCTTGTGACACAGCAACTGTCATGGTCAGTAGGTCACAGTCTGTCTGGAGAAATGAGAACAGAGAAACAAGCCTTGGTGGGGCCCTGGGAAGCCTGATCCAGTTGGAGATGTCCCTGTTGACTTGCAGGGGGGTTGGACAAGATGACCTTAGAGGGTTCCTTCCATCCTGATGCAATGTGTAAATCTGTAAAGCAAGGAACTCTTCTAAATATAATTCAGAGTAAAGGAAGGTCACTTCTGGTTGCATTCTTGGACTGTACCTTCAGTAGTGAAATTTATTTTCCCTTGTTAAGCTTAGGGTTGGTTTGTGACTTAGTGCATCTGAAAATAACTTTCATTTCTGTTCTGAATGCACTCTGTCCAGTACAACTCCTGTAACAACTGTAGTATGATTGTATTGGGTGGGAATTTCAGCTCTGGTCAGGCCGCACCTTGAGTCCTGTGTCGAGTTCTGGGCTCCTCAATTCAAGAGAGATGTTGAGGTGCTGGAAGGTGTCCAGAGAAGGGCAACGAGGCTGGAGAGGGGTCTGGAACACAAACCCTATGAGGAGATGCTGAGGGAGCTGGGGGTGTTTAGCCTGGAGAAGAGGAGGCTCAGGGCAGACCTCATTGCTGTCTTCAACTGCCTGAAGGGAGGTTGTAGCCAGGTGGGGGTTGGTCTCTTCTCCCAGGCAACCAGCAGCAGAACAAGAGGACACAGTCTCAAGTTGTACCAGGGGAGGTCTAGGCTGGATATTAGGAGGAAGTTCTTCACAGAGAGGGTGATTGCCCATTGGGATGTGCTGCCCAGGGAGGTGGTGGAGTCGCCATTGCTGGAGATGTTCAAGAGAAGCCTGGATGAGGCACTTGGTGCCATGGTCTGGTTGATTGGATAGGGCTGGGTGCTAGGTTGGACTGGGTGATCTTGGAGGTCTCTTCCAACCTGGTTGATTCTATGATTCTATGAATAACAGGCATTGGGATGGGCTGCCGAGGGAGGTGGTGGAGTCACCAAGCCTGGATGTGTTTAAAGGTGGTTTGGATGTGGTGCTTGGGGATCTGGTTTAGAGGTGAGCTTTGTAGGGTGATTGGTTGGACTTGATCCCAAAGGTCTTTTCCAACCTGAATGTTTCTGTGGTTCTGTGAACTCAATCTTTCTGTCTAAAATGCAATTCAAGAACCATAGATTCATTAAGGTTGGAAAAGAACTCCAACATCATCAAGTCCAACCTTCTACCCAATACCTCCATGTCTTGAAGTGCCACCTCTGCTTGGCTTTTGAGCACCTCCAGGAATGGTGACTCCACCACCTGCCTGGGCAGCCTGTTCCAATACTTGACCTCTCTTGCAGGAAAAGAATTAATCCTAATGTCCAACCTAAACCTTCCCTGGCACACCTTGAAGCCACTTCCTCTTGTCCTGTTGGTAGTTACTTAAGAGAAGAGGCCAGCACTGGCCTCACTATGGCTCAGGTAGCCATAGAGAGCAATGAGGTCTCCTCTCAGCCTCCTCACCTTCAGGCTAAACGGGACTCTCATGTTGTTAGCATACATCACAAAAACATGACCACTGCTGTTGTTACTAGGGCTGAAGAGCAGCCTGTGCAGACAGAAACTAGGCAAACCTCTCTTTAAAGCTGGGCAGTCATATATTGTTCATGTCCTTTGTTGTCTGCATTAAGTTAGAATAGAATAGAATAGAATAGAATAGGATAGAATAGAATAGAATAGAATAGAATAGAATAGAATAGAATAGAATAGAATAGAATAGAATAGAATAGAATAGAATAGAATAGAATAGAATAGAATAGAATCAAGAAGGTTGGAAGAGACCTCAAAGATCATCGAGTCCAACCTGTCACCCTACACTTCATGCCTATCTAAACCATGGCACCAAGTGCCACGTCCAATCCCCTCTTGAACACCTCCAGGGATGGGGACTCCACCACCTCCCTGGGCAGCACATTCCAATGGCCAACCACTCTCTCTGTGAAGAACTTTCTCCTCACCTCCAGCCTAAACCTCCCCTGGCACAGCTTGAGACTGTGTCCTCTTGTTCTGGTGCTGGTTGCCTGGGAGAAGAGACCAAACCCCTCCTGGCTACAACCTCCCTTCAGGTAGTTGTAGACAGCAATGAGGTCACCCCTGAGCCTCCTCTTCTCCAGGCTAAACAGTCCCAGCTCCCTCAGCCTCTCCTCACAGGGCTTGTGCTTAAGGCCTCTCCCCAGCCTCGTTGCCCTTCTCTGGACATGCTCCAGCAATTCAACATCTTTCCTAAACTGAGGGGCCCAGAACTGAACACAGTACTCAAGGTGTGGCCTAAGCAGTGCTGTGTACAGGGGTACAATGACCTCCCTGCTCCTGCTGGCCACACTATGCCTGATGCAGGCCAGGATGCCATTGGCTCTCTTGGCCACCTGGGCACACTGCTGGCTCATGTTCAGGCACCTGTCAACCAGTACCCCCAGGTCCCTTTCTGTCTGGCTGCTCTCCAGCCACTCTGACCCCAGCCTGTAGCTCTGCATGGGGTTGTTGTGGCCAAAGTGCAGCACCTGGCACTTGGATTTGTTGAATGCCATCCTGTTGGACTCTGCCCATCTGTCCAGCCTGTCAAGGTCCCTCTGCAGAGCCCTTCTACCTTCTAACAGATCAACACCTGCTCCCAGCTTGGTGTCATCTGCAAATTTACTGATGATGGACTCAATCCCCTCATCCAGATCATCAATAAAGATGTTACTTCAAATCTTGACTTTGTGAGAGGATTCCACACAGTTGCTTCTGCTCAGTCAGCAGCCAAGCCACAGCGTGGAAGGTATGACTGCAATGAACAGAGTCAAAACTGCTCTTCAGGCTACAGTATTTTTTCCTTTCCACTTGGCTTTTTTTGAGGCAAAAAAAAAGAAAAAGAAGCCCACTGAAGTTTCTGGAGACAAGGAGGCTGAGGGGAAACCTTCCTCCTCTGCAACTCCCTGAAAGGAGGTTAGAGTGAGGTTGAAGGTTGGTTTCTTCTCCCAAGTAACTTGTGATAGAAAGAGGAGGAAATGGCCTCAGGTTACACCAGGGAAGGTTTAGGTTGGACATTAAAAAAAAATTCTCCACTGAGAGGGTTCTCAAAGACTTGAGAGAGGATCCCCAGGGAGGTGCTTGAACCCCTATTCCTGGAGGGGTTTCAGGGAGCTGTGGTGCTGAGAGACATGGTTAAGCACCAGCCTAGGAAGAGTTAGAGAATGGTTGGACTCAGCTTTAAAGGTCTTTTCTAAGACAAATGATTCTGTGATTCTGTGACACTTGAGTCAATCCCCTGTGATCTGCATAGTCAGCATGAGGAATAATTTTTGGCTAGTTGCAGCAGCAAAAACTGTCCTGGTCCTGTGTTTCTGTAAGTTGCATTTTTCTATTTGACCTTGATCAAAACTCTGAGACTTTAGAGGACGGATACATTGATGGGAGATTTTCTGTACTTTCTATGCAAATTCTGAAATACCCAAGCAAAACTGTTCCAGTAATTCCAAAGAGAGACTCTTATAGCTATGTTTCTACAGAGTCAGCAGGAACTTTTCAACACAGTCTTTAGACTTTATAATATTCTAAGACCTTTAACTGTTAAGTTCCTACAGAATATTCTTATTTTTCCATTGCTGCTGTGATTTGGAAATGTTGATTTCATTTGTTTTGCCACAGCCAATATTCTTGAACTATGGATTCAAAAGCAATGGGGCTGGTCTCCAGCATTCATAGCAGAGAGGCCAGCAGAGTGGTTAGTGTGTTTATAGAGTCATGGAATCATTTCTGTTGGAAAAGACCTTTAAGATCATGGAGTTCAACCATTATCTCACCCTGGTGTTAATCTGAGGTCTCTCCTCAGCCTCCTGCTTTTCACACTAACCAGCCCCAGCTCCTTCAGTTGTTCTTCATCAGATTTATCTTCAAGGCTCTTCCCTAGCTTTGTTGCTCTCCTCTGCACTCACTCCAGCACCTTCACATCTCTCTTGTATTGAGGAGCCCAAAACTGGACACATTACTCATTTACAGAACTATCATAATACTTACTAGTCTTGGGTTTTAAAGTGGATGTTTTGGGGGTTTTTCTTTTGTTAATATAGAAATAATTAAACCAACAGGCGTAGATCAAGCCATAGATTAACCCAACAGACCTAGTAAGTGTATTTCCATCCTCATAACAACTGGGTTATTAATAGCAGAAAACAATAATTAAGGAATTGCTGTTTCAGCTGAGCTCTCTGATTCACAAAGGTTTCCTTTCTTACAGAGAGTGTAGAAGAAAGAAGTAATGAACGTAAAACATGGAGGAACACTACAGCTGTATTTTTCCTTAGGAATGTGAAATGAAATGGAAAGCAAAAGGGGTTAGGTTAGGTTTGTTTGTCCTGGTTAGCCCTTAACCTACAACAAGGTTGTAATCTTTGGAGTGTTTTGTTTCACTCCTAGTCTTTCAGTCCTACATTTTCTTTTATCCCTGATGACAGGAAAGCAATCCTCTTTCCTCCCACCTCCACTTTCAAATAGCTCTTGGCTGAATTCTCCTCTCCCATAGTAAATCAAACTTCTCAGTGCCTGTAACATTTGTCTAAAGAAATTCACCTCCCTCTCATGGGAGCTAAAATCCTAACACCAGAGCTTACCCAATTTCTCAGCGACCCAGAGGACAGTAGCATGGATAGAACAACAGCCATGAGTCATACTCCTGCCTTAGAACAAAAAAAAGCTCTGCTGCTGCCCAAAGGGAAATAACCTGGAGCATGACTTAGTGCTCAAACAAGGGCCAATGTGTGGCTTTTGCCAACAGCTAGAAAATTCTAGACAAACAGAGCTCCTCGCTACACTTGGAGGTGCTGTCCCTGCCCACTGCAGGGAGGTTGGGCAAGATTATGTTTGAGGAGGGTCCCTTCCAACCCAATGCAGTCTGCAAATCTGTGCTGTGTGAGCTGGGTTTCTAGGTAGAAATAGTTTGTAGGCTGCATGCCAGTAGTAGTAATTTGTTTCTTTGACAAACATAGTCAAGAATCACCAGCAACTGTGGGTGCCAGGGACAGTGTAAGGGGAGAAGACCCTGCACACACATTAAAATTTATTTGAGAAGAGCCTGCCTGACAAACCTGGTGGCCTTCTATGACCAGGTCACAACATTAATAGATGAGGGGAGAGCAACTGATGTCATTGACCTCGAGCTGAGCAAAGCCTTCCACACTGTCCTGCACCATATCCTGGTCTCCAAGCTGGTGGCACATGGGTTTGATGGGTGGACCACAAGGTGGATAAAGAACTGGCTTGATGACTGCACCCAAAGAGTGGCTGTCAATGGCTCCATGTCCCAGTGGAGGCCAGGGACAAGTGGAGTCCCTCAGGGATCACTACTGGCACCAGGCTTGTTCAACATCTTTGCTGGTGACATGGACAGTGACATTGAGTGCACCCTCAGCAAGTTTGCTGATGACACCAAGCTGTGTGGTGCAGCAGACAGCTGGAGGGAAGGAATCCATCCAGAGGGACCTGGACAGGCTGCAGAGGTGGCCACAAGCCAACCTCATGAGGTTCAACAAGACCAAGTGCAGCATCCTGCATCTGGGTCGAGGCAATCCCAAGCACAACTACAGACTGGGCAGGAACTGGCTGGAGAGCAGCCCTGAGGAGAGGGACTTGGGGGTGCTGGTGGAGGAGAAGCTCAACAGGAGCTGTCAGTGTGCACTTGCAGCCCAGAAAGCCAACCAGATCCTGGGCTGCAGCAAGAGAAGTGTGGCCAGCAGGTCAAGGGAGGGGATTCTCCCCCTCTGCTCCACTCTGGTGAGACCACACCTGGAGTACTGCATCCAATTCTGGAGCCTCTGTTACAAGAGGGATCTGGACATGCTGGAAGGTGTCCAGAGAAGGGCCAGGAGGATGAGCAGAGGGCTGGAGCACTTCTCCTATGAGGACAGACTGAAAGAGTTGGGGCTGTTCAGTCTGGAGAAGAGAAGGTTCCAAGGAGACCTTCTTGTGGCCTTCCAGGATCTGAAGGGGGCTACAAGAAAGCTCGGGAGGGACTTTTTAGGCTCTCAGGTAGTGATAGGACTGGGAGGAATGGAATAATGCTGGAAGTGGGGAGATTCAGACTGGAGGTGAGGAAGAATTTCTTCCCCATGGGAGTGGTGAGAGCCTGGAATGGGTTGTCCAGGGAGGTGGTTGAGGCTCCATCCCTGGAGGTGTTTAAGGCCAGGCTGGATGAGGCTCTGGCCAGCCTGATGTAGTGTGAGGTGTCCCTGCCCATGGCAGGGGGGTTGGAACTGGATGCTCCTTGTGGTCCCTTCCAACCCTGACTGATTCTATGATTCTATGATTCTATGATTCTATGAAATACACTTTGTAAGGTCTTGCAGCTAGCATGGCCAAAGTGAATTAGGGAAAAGTTCAGTTTTCATCAGGTAAGTGGGTCAGAATTTGTTCTAGGCTCAGTTTCTTAGACCATCAGAAGGGCTCACTCTTAAAGTAATTAATAATGAATGGCCATCTAGGGAATATACTGCATCTGCTCAGTGGTTTGAGTCAAAGAGTCCTGGCTAAAAGGGAAAACAATCAGAAGCCTTAATATTGTTGTGGAAGTGATGGAGAAAATCAAGTACTACCTCAAAAAGAGATTAATGATGGGTAGGGTAAAGGTACAATGACAATCACAGATTGTTAGGGGTTGGAAGGGACCTTGAAAGATCATCTAGTTCTACCCCCCCCACCGCCAGAGCAGGATCACCTGAGAGAAAACAAAAAAACCCCAAACCCAGCCAGCCCAAAGGAAGCAAGTCCCCAGTCCAAACGAAGGAAGTCTGAGAGACACTGATGTCCCTGGGGCTGTTTAGTCTGGAGAAAAGAAGACTGAGAGGGGATCTGATCAATGTCTATAAATATGTGAGGGAGGTTGTCAGAAGGAGGGGGCCAGGCTCTTTTGGGTGGTACACAGTGATAGGACAAGGAACAATGGGTTCAAACTAGAACATAGAAGATTTCACCTCAACATGAGGAGAAACTTCTTTACAGTGAGAGTGACAGAGCCCTGGAACAGGCTGCCCAGGGGGGTTGTGGAGTCTCCTTCTCTGGAGACTTTCCAAACCCACCTGGATGCATTCCTGTGCAGACTATCCTAGGTGAGCATCTCCCTTGTGAAGAGAGCCTGAGAGCCCTGGGGCTGTTTAGTCTGGAGAAGAGAAGGCTGAGAGGGATCTGATCAATGTCTATCAAGAGCTGAGGGCTGGGGGGCAAGTGGAGGGGGCCAGGCTCTTTTGGGTGGTGCACAGCAATAAGCCAAGGAACAATGGAGACAAACTTGACCAGAGAAGGTTTGGGCTCAACATGAGGAGACACTTTGGTGTGAGGGTGACAGAGCCCTTTAACAGGCAGCCCAGAGAGGTTGTGGAGTCTCTGTGGAGCCTTTCCAACCCCACCTGGATTCAGTCCTGTGCAGACTCCCCTGGGTGATGCTGTTCTGGCAGGGAGGTTGGACTGGATGATCTCTTGAGGTCCCTTCCAACCTCTGATATACTGTGATAGTGTGAAGTCCCCAGCCCAAAGGAAGCAAAACCCCAGCCCAAAGGAAGCAAAATCCCAGCCCAAAGGAATCAAGCCTCAAGCCAAAGGAAGCAAAACCCCAGCCCAAAGGAAGCAAAATCCCAGCCCAAAGGAAGCAAAACCCCAGCCCAAAGGAAGCAAGCCCCAAGCCAATGGAAGCAAACCCCCAGCTCAAAGGAAGCAAGCCCCCAGCCCAAAGGAAGCAAACCCCCAGCCCAAAGGAACCAAGCCCCAAGACAAAGGAAGCAAACCCCCAGCCCAAAGGAAGGAAGCCCCAAGACAAAGGAAACAAACCCCCAGCTCAAAGGAAGCAAACCCCCAGCCCAAAGGAAGCAAACCCCGAGCATACCCTAACCAACCAAACTAACCCAGAAAGACAAAAGGTGGCATCTATACATTTTGGTAAATCCATGTGAAAGTCTGGAACCCTCTGGTATGTGCTGATAACTGGAAAGAAAATGTAGCAAGATTTAAGAAGAGGCATCTGGGAACTTTTAGGAAGGAGGGAAGGGTACATTTTCCTGTGTTTTACCTTCATCTGTGTTCCTTGAAGGCAATACATAATAAAGCCTACACAATAGATGGGCAATGGATCTGATTACTACATGAACACCAGAAGAAGCCTTGCAATCCAACATACTCTCTCTAAGCAATCACTGTGGATGGTTCAGAGGAGATTGAAAAATCCTGATGTCATCAGCAGGAGTTTAATACAAGTCCTGGCATGACACTGGTGCCTGGAATGCATGTAAATGACACAAGCTAGCCTAAAATATTCTTCCTGCTTCAAAGTGTTCATTTTGCCATGCATGGAAGCATTGTGAGACCAGAGACAAGACAAGCTGAGGTAGAAAAATTTTTTTCCAAGAGTTATTAGGACTGAGTGCTTGATGGTCTTCTGGTGGACCCCCATGTCTCCTCAAAAGCCTTCAGTGTCTGCAGTGATGGAAACCAGCCATGTAGTAGCACTCAGGTCCAATTTATGGCACTTAGTTGAAAAAAATATCTACTAACCTTTTCCTCTAGTTTCCCCAAATGAAAGCATAGCTATGTGTAAAAAGAAAGAATTTCTGGGTAGTTTTGGTAATAAGAGCTTTTACTGGTTTGTCAGGGACCAGAAATGTTCTCTAATCAGGACGAAATCAATCTCCTGACAAACATTTCAGTAGCTCAGCTGATGTGGTATTTCTTCTACATCAGCTCTTTCCTGAGAAGATTACCTGTGTGTCCAGGGAGTAAGAACAAGCTATGGACTCAAAATCACCAAAGAAGTAAAAATTGGTTTAAATTAGAAAGATATAGGTCAAGAAAATCCACCTGTGAAGCAGGAAGGAGATGAAGCTCAGAATGTTGTTTGTGTTGTCTATCAATCTAATTTACCAGTTGATATTGAGGAAAATGTGGTGTGGTTTTTCAGTCTCACTTGATGAAGATGGGAAAGCAAGACCATTTCTTCCTTGCTGGTTTATTTTTGGTTTGGTTGAGGGAGTTTTGTGGGGTGTTGGTCAATTGGCCCTTTCTCTTGGCTTAAGAAACATCACAGCATTCTTGAAAAGAATCAATCAAAGAATTGTCAGGGTTGGAAGAGACCTCAAGGACCACCCAGTTCCAACCCCCCTGCCATGGCCAGGGACACCTCACACTACAGCAGGTTGCTCACAGCCACATCCAGCCTGGCTGCAAAAACCTCCAGGCATGAGGCTTCCATCAACTCCCTGAGCAACGTCTGCCAGTGTCTCACAACCCGCATGGGGAACAACTTCTTCCTAACATCCAGTCTGAATCTCCCCACTTCTAGTTTTGCTCCATTCCCCCCAGTCCTATCACTCCCTGACACCTCAAAAGTCCCTCCCCGACACCTCAAAAGTCCCTCCCCAGCTTTCTTGGAGCCCCCTTCAGATACTGGAAGACCACAAGAAGGTCTCCTGGGAGCCTTCTCTTCTACAGACTACACAACCCCAACTCTTTCAGTCTCTCTCCAGAGCAGAGCAGCTCCAGCCCTCTGCTCATCCTTGTGGCCCTTCTCTGGACACCTTCTAGCACCTCCAGATCCTTCCTGGAACAGAGGCTCCAGAACTGGACACAGAGCTCCAGGTGGGACATACTTTGAATACTGGCATCACTTTTCAGCTCCTCACTACAGAAAGGTCATTAAGGTGGTGGAACAGGTCCAGATAAAGGTAAAAAATACTGGTCTTACTGTATCACATTATTTTAAAGGTTGGAAGGGACCTCCAGAGATCGACCAGTCCAACCCCGCTGCTAGAGCAGCATCACCCGGGGGAGTCTGCACAGGAATGCATCCAGGTGGGGTTGGAAAGGCTCCAGAGAAGGAGACTCCACAACCTCTCTGGGCTGCCTGCTAAAGGGCTCTGTCACCCTCACTCTAAAGAAGTTTCTCCTCATGTTGAGCTGAAACCTTCTCTGGTCAAGTTTGTCTCCATTGTTCCTTGGCTTCTTGCTGTGCACCACCCAAAAGAGCCTGGCCCCCTCCACTTGACCCCCAGCCCTCAGCTATTGATAGACATTGATCAGATCCCCTCTCAGCCTTCTCTTCTCCACACTAAACAGCCCCAGGGCTCTCAGGCTCTCTTCACAGGGGAGATGCTCAAGTCCCTTGCCTTGAACACAAGGCCTATAAGGAACAAGCTGAGGGAACTGTGTTTGTTTAGCCTTCAGAAGAGAATGCTGAGGGGCAACCTCACTGCCCTCTAGAACCACGTGAAAGGAAGTCGGAGTGCTGTGCGGGCGATCTCTTCTCACATGCACAAGTGACAGAGCAAGAGGAAAAAGTTTTGAGCTGTCCCAAGAGAGGTTCAGGTCAGATATTAAGAAAAACATTACTCCCAGAAAGGTTTCTCAGACATTGGAACAGGCTGCCCAGGGAGGTGGTGGGATCACCATCCCTGGAGGTATTTAAAAGACCATGGATGTGGTGCTGAGGGACGTGGGTTAGTGGCAGTGGCTTAGCAGTAGTGTTGGGACTCTGAGCGGTCTTGATCTCAAAGGCCTCTTCCAGCCTCAGCAGTTCTATGGTTCTCTTTGAAATTATTGTCCAATAGAAGGAAATCTCAGTTAAGACAGATGGTTAAATGTGCCTGAGGAACAGAAGTAGAACTGAATGGCACTATTATAAAATCCGCACATGTAGATGTCTTGGTTGCCTGAATTATAAACTGTTCATGTTTCTGCCACACCTGGGGTCATTGCTGTTGCAGGAATTTGCTGTTAGTTTGTACAGTGTGAGATTATTTCTCTCTTCATTTATGTTTTTTAATGTTTACTGAGGGGAGGGAGGCTCTACAGAGGGACTTGGATAGGTTGGATCCATGGCCAATTTTCACAGGAGGACCTTCAAAAAGGCCAAGTGCCAGGTCCTGACCTTGGGGCAAAACAACCCCAAGCAAGGCTCCAGGCTTGGGGCAGTGTGGCTGGAAAGCTGCTGGCAGAAAGGGACCTGGGGGTGCTAAGGGACAAGCAGCTGAAGAGGAGCCAGCAGTGTGCCCAGGTGGCCAAGAAAGCCAAAGGCATCCTGTCTGGGATCAGCAATGCTGTGTCCAGCAGGAGCAGGGCAGGGATTGTCCCCTGGGACTCAGCTCTGGGGAGGCCACACCTGGAGTGCTGTGTCCAGTTTGGGGCAGCTCAATCCAAGAGAGATTGGAGGTGGAGGTGCTGGAGCCAGGGCAGATGAAGGTAAGGAAGCTGGGAAGGGCCTGGAGAATAAATCTGATGGAGAGAGACTGAAGGAGCTGGGGCTGGTTAGTGTGAAACAGAGGAGGCAGAGGGGAGACCTCCTGGCTGTCTACAGCTACCTGAAAGGAGGTTGTGGAGAGGTTGGTGCTGGTCTCTTCTCCCAGGTAATTAGTGACCCTTGTAGAGTAGGGTTCTGGGTTGGACTTGGTGGTACTGAGGGCCTTTTCCAACCTGAATGTTTCTATTCTTTAGGGGTGGTTATATTAATATTATTATAAATAATATTATATTATTATAAAATCCACAAATGTAGAGGACTTGGTTACCTGAATTTTGAACCATTCTTTTTTTCTCCCACTTCTGGTGTCCTTGCTGCTGTAGGAATTTGATGTCAGTTTGCAAAGTGTGAAATTATTTATTTTTTCTTTATCTTTTTTTTTGTTTGTTTGTTTACTGATTTTGGAGGGTTGTATTAAAAGAATCCTAATAGTATATCTGAAAAATGCCTGTTTACTCCAGGAGCCCTAGCAGTAATCTGTGATAGATTTTCTCTCTAACTCCCTCAGGAATGTTTAGAGTTAACAACCAGAAGTTTTTTTTTAAATTATTTATTCAATTACTCTTCCTAAAAGTGTATGGATATCAGACACACTTCAATAATTACTCCCATGGATGCACACTACGTGCAAGCCCTGCCAGCCAGATGTTGAGCTAAAGATTTTTTTTGGAAGCAGCTACTCAAACATAGCAGCATAGGCAGGAGGGCCAGGGAGGTGATTCTCCCTCTGTGCTCCAGTCTGCTGAGACCACACCTGGAGCTCTGGGTCCAGTTCAGGAGCCTCTATCACAGGAAAGATCTGGGGGTGCTGGAAGGTGTCCAGAGAAGGGCCATGAGGATGAGCAGAGGGCTGGAGCTGCTCTGCTCTGGAGACAGACTGAGAGAGTTGGGGTTGTTCAGTCTGGAGAAGAGAAGGCTCTGAGGTGACCTTGTGGCCTTCCATTGTCTGAAGGGGGCTACAAGAAAGCTGGAGAGGGACTTTTGAGGGTGTCAGGGAATGATAGGACTGGGGGGAATGGAACAAAACTAGAAATGGGGATATTCAGATTGGAATTTAGGAAGAAGTTTTTTTCACCATGAGGGTGGTGAGAGACTGGCAGAGGTTGCCCAGGGAGGTGGTGGAAGCCTCATCCCTGGAGGTTTTTGCAGCCAGGCTGGATGTGGCTGTGAGCAACCTGCTGTGGTGTGAGGTGTCCCTGGCCATGGCAGGGGGGTTGGGACTGGATGAGCCTTGAGGTCCCTTCCCACCCTAACAATTGTGTGATTCTGTGAAACTGATCTACAACATCAGCTCCATGATAATGCAAATTGTGTAAGGGGAGTAGTTAGAAATTAGGATATCAAGGCTCCTCAGGAAAAAAAAAGAATAAAGATTACAACTGCTGCTGAAAGGGCAACTTTGTTCTAAATATTCCTACTCCATAAAGAGCAGCTGAAATTTCTCATGTAATTTTAAGAGTGTTAAGCTCAGATGGCAAATGACTCTGTTCTTAAAGCACACCATTATGTTTGGGAAGATGAAAGAAGAGAAGTAGTTATTCTGTGAATAATTACCTGAAGGATATTTTTACAGGAATTTGTTGTTGTTGTTTGAATTTTGCATCTTTCATATCACAAAATGCCAGGTTGGAAGGGCCCCCAAGGATCACCTGATCCAACCTTTCTAGGTAATAGTGCAGTTGAAATGAGCTGGCCCAGCACCCTGTCAAGCTGAGTCTTGAAACTGTCCAATGTAGAGGAATCCTCTGCTGCCCTTGGGAGATGATTCCAATGTCTGACTCTTCTCATGGGGAAATATTTTCCACTGGAGCCAAGTCAGAATCGTCCTGGGTGTAAGAAGCACCCACTACTCCTCTTTTCCATGGCACTCCTTGTAAAAAGAGAGTCTCCATCCTCTTGGTATCCTGGTCCATGGTAATTAGGTCTTCCCTAAGCCTTCTCTTCTCAAGGCTGAACACCCCCAGCTCTGTCAGCCTCTCCTCATACAGGAGGGCTGCCAGCCCTTTGGTCATCAGTCACAGCTTCTCTCAGGACCACTGTAGAGTAGACAAACTTACTGCACTCTACTGACCTTTTCTGATTATAAAGAAGAAGATCAAGTCCAACTATTCTATAACTACCAAGTCTGGTGCTAAACCATGTCCCTCAGCACCATGTATTTAAGGCTACATAAGCAGACTCATCAGTCACTCAGAATATTGCCATGGGCAGCATATTAGTCAGGCACTGTTATAGATTGCCCAGGGATCTGATCTGGTGGAGTCAACACCCCTGCAGGTGTTCAAGAAAGGTGTGGACATGGCACTTCAGGACATGGTTTAATGGCCATGGTGGTGTTGGGTTGAAGGCTGGACTTTGTCTTAGAGATCTTTTCTCACCAAACCCATTCTGTGATTCCATGGTCTTCTACAGAGGCATCATGTGCTACCCCTCCCACAGCCAGGAATATTACTCTGGGGAACTATTGCTCCGATTCTTTTTTCTCTCTCTTTATCACCTGTTGACTTTTTCAATCCAGCTTTGTTTTGCTCACAGGTGTCTCTGCTTCTCTTTCTATATTGCCTTCCCAATACCAGCTTTTCTCTTCTCCCATACCGTTTTCAGCTCTACTGCTTACCAGACAATCTACTGAGCAGAGTTCTATGGGCCACAGATATGCTGGGACAAAGCTTTGAAGAGAAGGTAAAGAAGTAGAAAGTCATAATGTGATAATTTCTCTAACCTGTTTATACTTTTTATTAAAAAAAAAAAAAACAAAGGCTGAACTGCAAGAGTTCTGTAGGGAGAGAGCTACCTTTGAATGACTTTTGAGAAGGCTGTGTTTTGTCTTTGGGTTAGAAAGAATGCAAACATTCTGTAACTGAGAAACTAGGCAGGATTTGGTTGGATGTGTTAAAAGGCTTGTTTGCTAATGTCAACCTATTGTCTGCTTTGCTTAAACGCATGTCAGTAATTAATAGCCAATTAGGATATACCAACTCTGCTTAAAGGAAAGTATATCACTTGTCTGTGTCACCTCATAAAGGTCTTCACTTGGAATTATCTTCACTTGTGTTGCAGGGTGCTCCAAATCCCTCATTATCTATCAGCAGAGGTCTGAATAGGGGAGAAAAGGCGTGAAACGCTCTTCCCCTGCCCTGATGACAGTAACACCTATTGTCCCTGGAGGTCCCACAGATACTTATCAGTGTGGGGAAAAGCCCACTGGGATTTGGAAATGTGACAAGGAAGAGATTTCACATTTTGACCTGGACAGATTGTGGAGGAATATATAAAAGGGTGAGCAGGGAGCACTCAGGGCTCTCAATTTCACACTGCTCAAATGTGTTTTGGGGCCAGCTCCTTTCGGCTTCGCCATTTAGGCGTTCGTCTCTCGCCACTCTTGCTCACTTCTCCACGGACCGGCCGCTGCCGTGGGACCTGCCTGCCACCGCCAGCCTGGGACCTGCCTGCCTCTGCCAGCCTTGGGACTTGCCTGCCACTGCCAGCCTGGGACCTGCCTGCCACTGTGAGCCTGGGACCTGCCTGCCTCTGCCACCCTGGGACCTGCCTGCCACTGCCAGCCTGGGACCTGCCTGTCACTGCCAGCCTGGGACCTGCCTGCCTCTGCCACCCTGGGACCTGCCTGCCACTGCCACGCTGGGACATGCCTGCCACCACCAGCCTGGGACCTGCCTACCACCACCAACCTAGGACCTGCTTGCCACCACCAGCCTGGGACCTGCCTGCCACCACCAGCCTGGGACCTGCCTGTCACTGCCAGCCTGGGACCTGCCTGCCTCTGCCAGCCTGGGACCTGCCTGCCACAACCAGCCTGGGACCTGCCTGCCACCGCCAGCCTGGGACCTGCCACTGCCACCGCCAGCCTGGAACTTGCCTGTCACCGCCAGCCTGGGAACTGCCTGTCACCGCCAGCCTGGGGTTTGCCTGCCACCGCCAGCCGTGGGACCTGCCTGTCACTGCCAGCCGTGGGACGTGCCTTTCACCACCAGCCTGGGACCTGCCTGCCACTGTGTGCTGGTTTGAGGCCAGCCAGAAATCTCTTGCCCCGAAAGGGACAATAGAATGACACACGCAAACGGATTGGAGAGTGATGGAAAGTTTAAATGGAAAAGCAATTGGTGAAGCTACAGAGAAACTACAAACTACAAAGCATAGTGGAAAAGAACATCCTAAAGCATACAGAACCCCTCACAGAATTCCCAAAAGCTTCCCAATCCTCCCTTCCTCCCACCTGAGGGTCTACCCAATCCCTCAGGGCTCTTCCTTCACCCCCTCCCACTGCTAGGCAAGTCTCAGGCTGGCCAGGTCTGAGACTGTCCCCCCCGGCTCCATTCTCCTCCTGGCATTAGGCCTAGTCAGGCCTAAGAGGCCTGAGATACTCCCCCGGAATTACTCGATAAGAGAGGACATCTCCCATGGGAGCAGAGAGGGAAGAAAGAGGAAGAGAATGACTCTGCAGATGGCCTTATAGGGCGCAGGATTTATGGGTAGAAATACGCCGTTTCCTGTGTCCACCCCTATTGGATGGGCACCCAGGACACCAGAGGTGTATCTCATGCAGCAGTGGCAGGGGGCACCTAGCCTAAACTGCCACATCCCACCCCTTATTTCATACCCATAATTCCTGCACCCAAAACATATCATCAGATCAGAGACAGTTCTTAGATGACATGTCTGGCAAAGTCCAGGTCCTCATCTGGGCGTCCTTCCGAAGAGTCTCTCCCTCAGGCTCAGGTCAGTTTGTTCCAGCTCTTCTCCCTCATCCTGTGGAACCTCCCAGCGACACAGAGTTCATTCCTCTGAATGGTGAACTCTTCATGGGTCCGATGGACATCCTGGCCACCTGGAAACAACCTCACAACTTCTCAATCAAATATCAATCTCCATCCAATCAAGCGGCATGTCTCCACCCCTTGGGGCAATCGAGTCAGAACAATCAGGCTCCTCGACTTGACTCCTTCCACCCCTTGCAGGCAACAGCACGCTGAGATTTTTTCCAAAGCTACGCTCGCTCCCTGGGCCCTCGGGAGCAGCTTTTGAACTGGAGCCACCGCCCGCCTTCTTGATTACGGGAGCCATCGCTCACCTCCCGCTGCGGCCAGCCCCCACCGCCGCGGGACAAGCCGACCCTGGTCTGCTTCCCACTGTCCCTCCCCCTTCCTCGGTTCCACACCGCTCTGCTCACCACTGGCACCGTGGGGAACAAATGGGAAAGGGACAGGCACTGCATTCTTAAGCTTTTCCCCCGAAGCAAGTGGCTACAAAATCACCGCTGCCGCTTGGAAGGGCAGACGGGATTATACGCCACTGCTATGCACCAGGGCGTCCCCTTGGAACCCATAAAACGCTCACACGATCGCGCCAGCACAAAGCCTTGAGCCCAGCCACCAGAAACAACAACGCCCAGATACCATTTTAACTTTTCCACCCCTGCACTTCTCCAATCTAATTTGCAGAGTTCCGCAGCAAACATTCTCTGCTAGCAAAAAATCTGTGCTGGTTTGAGGCCAGCCAGAACATCTCTTGCCCCGAAAGGGACAATAGAATGACACACGCAAATGGATTGGAGAGTGATGGAAAGTTTAAATGGAAAAGCAATTGGTGAAGCTACAGAGAAAATACAAACTACAAAGCATAGTGGAAAAGAACATCCTAAAGCATACAGAACCCCCTCACAGAATTCCCAAAAGCTTCCCAATCCTCCCTTCCTCCCACCTGAGGGTCTACCCAATCCCTCAGGGCGTTTCCTTCACCCCCTCCCACTGCTAGGCAAGTCTCAGGCTGGCCAGGTCTGAGACTGCCCCCCCCGGCTCCATTCTCCTCCTGGCATTAGGCCTAGTCAGGCCTAAGAGGCCTGAGATACCCCCCAGAAATTACCCAATAAGAGAGGACATCTCCCATGGGAGCAGATAGAGAAGAAAGAGGAAGAGGATGACTCTGCAGATGGCTTTATAGGGCGCCGTTTCCTGTGTCCACCCCTATTGGGCGGATACCCGGGACACCAGAGGTGTATCTCATGCAGCAGTGGCAGGGGGCACCCAGCCCAAACTGCCACACACTGCCAGCCTGGGACCTGCCTGCCACCGCCAGCCCTGGGACCTGCCTGTCACCACCAGCCTGGGGCCTGCCTGCCACTGCCAGCCTAGGACCTGCCTCCCACTGCAAGCCTGGGACCTGCCTGCCACCGCCAGCCCCGGGACCTGCCTGCCACCGCCAGCCTGGGACCTGCATGTCACTTGCCAGCCCTGGGACCTGCCTGCCACCGCCAGCCTGGGACCTGCCTGTCACTGCCAGCCTGGGACCTGCCTGCCACCGCCAGCCCCGGGACCTGCCTGCCACCGCCAGCCTGGGACCTGCATGTCACTTGCCAGCCCTGGGACTTGCCTGCCACCGCCAGCCTGGGACCTGCCTGTCACTGCCAGCCTGGGACCTGCCTGCCACTGCAAGCCTGGGACCTGCCTGCCACCGCCAGCCCCGGGACCTGCTTGCCACCACCAGCCTGGGACCTGCCAGTCACTTGCCAGCCCTGGGACCTGCCTGTCACCGCCAGCCTAGGACCTGCCTGCCACCGCCAGCCCTGGGACCTGCCTGTCACTGCCAGCCTGGGACGTGCCTGCCACCGCCAGCCTGGGGCCTGCCTGTCACTGCCAGCCTGGGACGTGCCTGTCACTGCCAGCCTGGGACCTGCCTGCCACTGCCAGCCTGGGACCTGCCTGTCACTGCCAGCCTGTGACCTGCCTGCCACTGCAAGCCTGGGACTTGCCTGCCACCGCCAGCCTGGGACCTGCCTGCCACTTCCAGCCTGGGACCTGCCTGTCACCGCTAGTCTGGGACCAATCCTGCTTGGGAGCCTGCCCACAAAGCTGTGACCCTACCTGCCTGGGACCTGCCTGCCTTGGCCCTGCCTGCCGTTTCACTTCTCCCTGGGACGAGTCCTATAAATCCTGAGCCTTGAATGGGATCCCAGCTGGACAGTTTCTGGAGCCTGTCAGCAGAGAGAGCGACCTAGGGAACCTCTCCCAATTCCTACTCCGATTTCCATGAGTAAACTCTGGCCTGCTCATAACTCCCTGAGGGTTATCGGTCAGCCTTTGGTTTATAAGTGGGATGAAGCTGTTTGTGGCTTAGCCTTTTCCAGTCCCTGAACTCTCCAAATTGCATTTAAAATTGTTGTAAACATCCTTAAAGAATTCATGTCCAAATAGAACCTGTGAGTAATTGTTAACAGTTCTGTACATAATTCTGGGGTGGGGTTTTGGGAAAAATAAAAATAATTATATTTTTATAATTCCCACCTTGTTAATGTAACCCCAAACTAATACAGCTTGGAAATGTCTTCACTTGGAAACATTTGGCAACATACAGCCTTGGAGATTAGTGCTTGCCGGCGTGTGCTGGTTTGAGGCCAGCCAGAACATCTCTTGCCCCGAAAGGGACAAAAGAATGACACACACAAACGGATTGGAGAGTGATGGAAAAGTTTAAATGGAAAAAGCAAATTGGTGAAGCTACAGAAACACTACAAACCACAAAGCATAGTGGAAAAGAACATCCTAAAGCATACAGAACCCCCTCACAGAATTCCCAAAAGCTTCCCAATCCTCCCTTCCTCCCACCTGAGGGTCTACCCAATCCCTCAGGGCTCTTCCTTCCCCCCCCCCCTCCCACTGCTAGGCAAGTCTCAGGCTGGCCAGGTCTGAGACTGCCCCCCCCTTCATTCTCCTCCTGGCATTAGGCCTAGTCAGGCCTAAGAGGCCTAAGATACCCCCCCGGCATTACCCAACAAGAGAGGACATCTCCCATGGGAGCAGAGAGGGAAGAAAGAGGAAGAGAATGACTCTGCAGATGGCTTTATAGGGCGCAGGATTTATGGGTAGAAATACATCGTTTCCTGTGTCCACCCCTATTGGATGGGCACCCAGGACACCAGAGGTGTATGTCATGTAGCAGTGGCAGGGGGCACCCAGCCCAAACTGCCACACCGACGTCATTAGACTTCAGTTTTATATCTCTTGACTTTAACATCACATGGACCATATCACAGCACCACAGAATGTTAGGGGCTGGAAGGGACCTTGAAAGCTCATCCATTCCAACACCCCTGCTTGAGCAGGGTCACACAGGAACACATCCAGGTAGGTCCTGAATATCTCCAGAGAGGGAGACTCCACAACCCCTCCTGAGCAGCCTGTTCCAGGCTTCTGCCACGCTCACAGTGGAAAAAATTCTTCCTCATGTTCACATGGAATTTCCTATGCCTCAGCTTCCACCCATACATTGGTGGAGCATGGTGGTTGAGCAGTAACTTACTGCAGGAATCCTCTAGCCACTAAATTCTTTCAGGACATAACATCCTCCTTCTTTATACTTACTGTTGTAAACCACAAGTAACTAATTACAGACCAAGTTCTTGTGTCAAGAGCTCCAAAAGAAAGTAAATATTCATTAGTAATGTCTTCTTACCCTCAAAATGAAATAGTATACACAATCAAATTCTTATGGGCCCATAATTTAGGCAGTGGGGCCTGAAATTAACATGGCCAATTTTCATGCTGGTGTTGCGGTCACTAAAAGTCCTCCTGAAATATAATCTGGCAGAGAGAGTGCACAGCCATTAAATCATAGAATAAGAGAAAAAGCTGCCCGGGGAGGCAGTGGAGTCACCATCCCTGGAAGTATTCAAAAGAGGTGTGGGTGTGTGTCAGGGTCCAAACAGTGGAGATGTGATGGTTTGTTAGTGTGCTCTCAAAGTGCAAAAACTCAGGGTGACCATGCCAGGGGGTTCACTTCAATCAACAATAAAACTGTAGTGTTTGCCCATAAGAGGTAGAGAAAAGGGAGAGGAGAAAGGTGGAAAGGTAAAATAAAGTGAAAAGAGAAAGAGGTTTATGGCTACCACAAATGCAAGGGTCCAAAGTCATCTCTCTGGTCCAGTCCTGCTGGTCCTTCTGATCTTTTCTTGATGCTGGTGGGGAAAGCTCTCTGCATCCTGCTGCTAGGGAGACCTCCTTTGTAATCAATTTCTCACCTGCCTGTGTCCAAACTCCTCCTCTCTTCACCCCTCATGCCCCCCATGAGTAAAGCTTCCATGTGTGCTCCAAGAGGTGTGCCCAAGGCATGGTCTGCCTTGGAGCTGGGTAGCCTCAGGCCAGAAGCTGTGTTTCTGTGTTATAATGGCATTAGAATGAGCATAGTTCAGTAAGGTTCATGGTTCCCCTAGCAGCACAGGGCCATCAGTCCCTTTGGCAGCAGTTATGGTTCTTTGCTCTAAAGCAATAATCGTGGACAGTGCAATTGTCCATCAGACTTGGCAGGAACCGGTGGTAGGTACCACATAGTCTTCTACCCATGGGACCTGCACCTGCAAATCCATGGAGACTTCATTCCACTGCCCAGGTTCCGTCACTTAATCAGTAACACATTATGGAGTAGGCTGCTGCAAAACTCATGCTAAGATGTTAGCCTGAATTTCAGCCCCAGCCCTTGGGGTAAGGGGGTCCTGATCCCTGATGACAATGATGAGACAGATAACGCTCTTTGGACTGCTCCTTACAATGTGGTGCTGAGGGACGTGGTTTAGTGGTAGTGGCTTAGCAGCAGTGGTGGGGTTGTGAGCTCTAGGTGAGCAGTTAGACTTGATCATCTCAAAGGTCTCTTTCACCCTCAACAGATCTAGGATGGTGTGGTTCTATACTGTTAGCCCTCATGGAAGAAGGAAAAGTGACTGTGTTTAAAATGAGAGACAGAGAGTCTTCACACAGAACATTAGTCAAACACCACTTCTTATTTTCATGGCAAGCAGTTCATTGTGGCCAAAGACTGAGTGAGGCACTACAGTGGCATCCACTAGAATGACCTTGAAAACACAGTCCACACTGTTATCACAGGATCACAGGATGTTAGAGGTTGGAAGGGACCTCTGCAGAGCTTCCAGTCCAACTCCCCTGCCAGAGCAGGACCAGAGAATCCAGCACAGCTCTCACAGGAACACATCCAGACAGGGCTGCAAAGGCTCCACAGAAGGAGACTCCACAACCTCTCTGGGCAGCCTGCTCCAGGGCTCTGGGACCCTCACAGTGAAGAAGATCTTCCTCATGTTGAGGTGGAACCTCCTGTGCTGCAGTTTCCATCCCTCGCCCCTTGTCCTATGCCAGGGCACAAGTGAGCAGAGGCTGTCCCTGTCCCTTCCTTGCTGACCCCCAGCCCTCTGCTATTGATAGACATTGATCAGATCCCCTCTCAATCTTCTTATCTTACCCTTTTAATACAGAAAAATGGAGCCCTGTTTCATGGCTCACCCTTCTCTGGAGACTTTCAAAACCCTCCTGGATGTATTCCTTGCTCTAGGCAAACCTGCTGTAGCAGGGAGGTTGGACTAGATGATCTTCTGAGGTCCTTTCCAACTCTCACTGTTCTGTGACTCTATGAAAAGGAAATGTGCCAGGAAGCTAAGCCTCATTAAGGCTGAATGGCCAGAGCCAGCACCTCAGCAACAGAGTTGAGTTTAAATATATTTTGCAGTTAATGAACATTCTAATTTCTCCTCTTGTGTTATCAGTGCTACTCTTCTATTTACTTTTCAGATTAATTTCCTGTGAGTGTATGGAACTAATCAATCAAAAAACATAAGGAGTCCTTTGAAAGTCCTTTGCAAACAGCATATTGGTGCTGTACACAGCTTATAATAAATGACAGTTTGAAATGAGAGGAAAAAAAAAACAAAACAAAGAAAGGAAATCAAATTGAAGCAACAGAAGGCTGAAAAGGATCAATTGCCATGTAAGCTCATTTTTTCCTACGATCTGTATTTCCTCAACTACTCAGATCTGAAATCTCAAGAAAGAACATGTTGTTCCACCTCAAACATGGAAGGGAAGCAGAAAACTAAACATTTATTTGCAGTGGACAAGGGAAAATTCAAAGCAGTTGATCACATCAGTGGCTGCTCTATAGAAACATAGAGAAGGGTTTCATTTATGGTTTGTTATCCCAGGAAAACTAAGGGGAAAACCTTAGATGAAAATGTCATTATAAAATGCTTCTTTAATTACCTCAAATAATGCAGTTTAAAGATAGGTAAGTATGTAAATGTGAAGTAATTCTTGCAATCCTTATTGTATTTGTTATGGGTTGGATTGGATCCCCCCCCAGTAACTGTATATAAATCTGCCCCAAAGAGCAAATTCACCACACACAGCATTTGGAAGTCAAAATGGAGTTGTGTTTACAACAGTAACTAAATATAGAAGTATAAAAAGCAATAACCATGTACAAAGTATATTTACGTATATATGTGCAGCTCAACAACAGCACAGCCCTCCCCCCTGCACCTCAATTCAGCTCCTTTTATCCCTTCTGGGGACAAAGGGCCCCAGAAGGCTATACAACTACATGCCCTCCCTCAGCACCCCCCCTGCACCTTTAGAGAAGCCAAGATAAAGAGGCCACAAAGACAGTGAGGGAATAACAAAACCTGAAGCCCAAGCTGGAGCAAAGAAAGAGATAGAAACAAACTGTGCTGCAAAAATGTAAGATTGTTCAGTACACCAATGGAACGATATTAACCTACCTATTGTTAACATTCTGTGTCCAGTCCCTAACATTATTTATCTTTTACTCAAAGTCTCTGGGCATTTCCTATTTACAAATAGTGTCTCAGCTGAAACTGCCAGGTGTATGTAGATCCATGATTTTAGACCTTGTAGAAACATAAACCAAGGGTAATGTTCTGAACTGGCACTACTTAAAACAGGGCTTACTGAGGTAAAGCACAATTTTTCTTCCTATGGGTCAAAAGATTCCACAGATTTATGATTTTTGGTTTTGATCCTGACACATACCCTGGGTTTTGTTTCTTTGAGTTTCTTTTTAGAACAAAGTTCTCCAAGCTGGCTGTAATCACATTTTACACAATTCCAATTGCTGAATGTTTCCTTTGGGGCCCCACACTGCCACTCACTACTGGGCTGCATTAAGAAGAATGTGACCAGTGGGTCAAGAGAGGTTCTCCTACCCCTCTACTCTGCCCTTGTCAGGCTGCATCTGGAATATTGGGCCCTGTTCTGGGTTCCCAGTTCAAGAGGGACAGGAAACTACTGAATAGAGCCTATAGGCTACAAAGATGCTGAGGGGACTGGAGCATCAGCATGAGGACACCTGGGGCTGTTTAGCCTGGAGAAGAGAAAACTGAGAGGGGATCTGCTCAGTGCTCACCAGGACCTGAAGGGTGGAGGTCATGAGGATGGGACTGAGCTCCTTTCAGTGGTGCCCAGTGGTAGGATAAGGGGCAGCAGACACAAAGTGGAACACAGGAGCTTCCACTTGAACCGAAGGAGAAAATTCTTTGCTCTGAGGGTGCTGGAGCACTGTACCAGACATCCCAGAGGGGTTGTGGAGTCTCCTTCTCTGAAGACTAATTAAGGTTGGACAAGACCTCTAAGATCATAAGTCCAACATGAGGCACAATTGTAAGCCCAATTGGACATCAGATTAAAATAATGGCAACTGAAATGGATCTTTGTTTTGAGCTGTGTTAATTCCCTTGTGGTTTTTCTGGGTGGCTCTGTATCTAATACAAAGCTTTAGTGTCTAATACAGCTTTAGGATTAGCATTTTCTCTCCTAAGTTCTTGGAGGTGCAAGATACTACGGCATTTTCAAACACAGATTAGAATCACTGTCTGACAGAGCAAACTTTGGCCTGCTGTTGTCCCCCTGAACTTTCTTGCCTGGTTTTGATTCCCAGCTATTACACTGTCACTCTTATTATCCTTATCTTAGACACTGTGTTAGACACTATCACTCTTATCATCCTCATCCACACCCCATCAGGCTGTGCTGCCATCCAATGAGAACTGGACAGCCTGAGAGCTGGCTGCAGGCAAACCTCATGGACTTCAGTAAGGACAAGGTCAGGGTCCTGCAGCTGGGAAGGAATCACAGCAGCCACCAGGACAGGTTAAAGGCTGCCCTGCTGGAGAGCAGCTCCACAGAGAAAGACCTTGGAGTGCTGGTGGGCAGCAAGTTCTGCATGGGACAGCAATGTGTCCTTGTGGCCAAGAGAGCCAATGGGATCCTGGGGGGCAGCAAGAAAAGTGTGGCCAGCAGGGCTAGGGAGGTTCTGCTCCCCCTCTGCTCTGCCCTGCTGAGACCACAGCTGCAATCCTGTGTCCAGTTCTGGGCTCCCCAGTTCAAGAGAGACAGAGACCTGCTGGAGAGAGTCCAAGGGAGAGGCAGGAGGATGCTTAGGGGACTTGAGCATCTCCCCTGGGAAGAGAGCCTGAGAGCCCTGGGGCTGTTTAGTGTGGAGAAGAGAAGGCTGAGAGGGATCTGATCAATGTCTATCAATAGCTGAGGGCTGGGAGTCAAGTGGAGGGGGCCAGGCTCTTTTGGGTGGTGCACAGCAAGAAGCCAAGGAACACTGGAGACAAACTGGAACAGAGAAGGTTTCAGCTCAACATGAGGAGAAAGTTCTTTGGTGTGAGGGTGCCAGAGCCCTGGAGCAGGCTGCCCAGAGAGGTTGTGGAGTCTCCTTCTCTGGAGCCTTTCCAACCCCACCTGGATGCATTCCTGTGCAGACTGCCCTGGGTGATGCTGCTGTGGCAGGGGGGTTGGACTGGATGATCTCTGGAGGTCCCTTCCAGCCTCTGATATACTGTGGTACTGTGATACTGTGACCTTCTCTTCTGTCTTAGTTTAAAGAGTGGACAGAAATATTTTTACTTGCAGAAGAAGTAAAATAAAGAGGCTCACATTGAATTGGAGAGAAATACAGAATGATATTCAAAAAGTGTACAGGCAAATAGAGAATGCAGGCATCCTCAGCACCTAATAGGATGTGTTCACATACAGGCTATGTGAAAACTCCCCAGAAACCTTCCCCCAATCAGACTAAAGCACAAACCCCAGTGCTCGTTTTCTACCCTGCTCCCATTGCCTCCCTTCCCTTAGCCCTAAGCAGGCCAAGATTGTGCAGGGAAAATCAGTCAGGCTTGAGAAGGCCACAAAGAGTCCTCCTCTCCTCCTCCATTGTTACCAGATAAGGACTCCCTCCCCAGAGCCGAGAGGAGAGAGGGAAGAGACCCAGTTGGCCTTGCTGCCAGCTTATATAGAGGCAGCAGAATTCTGGGATTGAATAACAAAATTACAATTTTCCAGCCCATCCCTGGACCTTTCAGGTTCTCATGGAGGACTCAACTCTATGTTTGCTTTTGGGTTTGTTTTTTTTTTTTTCCTCAAACTACCACAGCTTCCTTTCCCTACGTTATAGAATCATTTTGGTTCGAAGAGACCTGCAGGACCATCAAGTCCAACTACTCTTCTGCCTTGGGTCTTTCTGCCACTTTGGGAGAGGTAGAAAGAGTTTTCTCTACAGCTTTTGTGTAGAGAACACAAAAAAACATTCACTGGCAACCATAGGGGCTGCTCTAAACCAGACACTGAAGGAGAGGGAGCCCACGTCTCATTCCGGGCACCAAGCACCAATGTCTTACACTTTATTGACATTAGATACAGCTCTGCAATAGATTTAATGGCACTTTTTTTTTTTTTTTTTTAGTTCATTTGCAGGTGCATTTTGGGATGTGATGATTTTAAGACTGTCTTATTAATTTTTCTTCACAAGGTTCAAGCAGAGAAAGTGAAAGAATGTAAATAAATCACTATTGGGCATAAGAAAGCAAAATAATGATTGTTCTAAACACTTATATTGGAGAGGTAGAAATGTGTAAGATATAGTACTCAAAAGAAGGTTGGGGAGTTGGGTAGTCTGGTTCTCAGCTTGATTGCTGGGCTTCTGTCTGCTGCTGCTTCTTTTCTGTCTGAAGATAAGACACTTGACAAGCTAAGTCTAACAGCCTCTCTGCTTCTTGACTCTCTGCCTTCTGCCACGAAGGTCTGAGGGATTCCATCTGGCTGGGGGGGGAGCCCCCTGGAGGAAGCAAAGGGAGCTTGGTTGTGCTTTTCTGTTGATTGTACCTATTTGTAAATGTTGTCACTAGTGTCTATTTGTACAGATTCACTGCATTGCATCATAGATTGTAGATTTGCTTGTAAATACAGCTTGCATTTGCTTCCAGACTGAGCTAGCCTGGTTAGTGTGGGTGTGGGATGGGGATTTCAGCTCTCACACTATTACATGGGATTAGGTTTCCAGCTCAAACCAAAATAAATAAATAAATAAATAAATAAATAAACAGGCAAATAAATAAATAAATGCAGGCAGATATTGTGCAGCTCATCACTGCCAGAACTAAATGGCAAGTTACTGAAAATAGGCATCATAGCCCTCCCTTTATAGCAAGCCTTTGCTTGGAATGTCACCCAGCATCCTTAGTCATAAGACCCTGTGTGTGTTTTGATGAGAGATAGCAGAAGTCCATTGTGCTGAATGACCTTTGAAAAAAAAAAATCATCATTTGCTGCATATTCATGGGGCTGGCTGCTCCTGAAATTACTGCTCAGCTGGGCTCTGCTATCTCTGAACCTTCAATATTGCATTGATAAACATATAAAGGTGTCCTGAAAATTATTTTTTTTCCTGAACTGTTGGACACCCCAAACTGACAGCAGCTTATATGGCTGTGCTTGGAAATAATAAGAAGAAAGGTGGAAAATTGCTGCTTTCTTTTCCCCTCACCTGCCAGGACCAAATTTTACATCCCTCTTTTTCCTCAATTGCCTACTCCTGCACTCAGTTGGGGGATCATTTTCAAAAGGAGTAAATTTTCAGTCTCCTTAAAGAAAACCAAGCAGGAGAGTAATAATATCCAGCAGCTGAGATAACACAATGATTTGGGGGGGTGGGGAAAGAAACAACAAAAGAAAGAAAGGACAAAATTCATCATTGTAACTGAAAACACAGACTTTATCTGGCATGGCAACATTATTCAACAAAGCAATTTTCTGATAATGCAATCATTTTAAAATATCAGATTGGGTTGTTTCTTCTTCCTTTATGTTCATTCCTATTTCTGACTTTTTTTTTCTCCTCCTCTTCCTTTTTTCTTTCAGTAGGAACAGTTTTGTGATACAGGCAGCAGGGTGAATGGCTGGATTAGATGTGCTTGGGAGAGGAATTGTGCTGTTCACTCCTGCTTGCATAAAAGACTTATTCCCAAAGGCAGACATTTTCTTCAGTGTTCAACCTCAAAAAGATCTCTTCTCTTTAGATATGACTCTACTTAACATACCTTGAGCACGGGGTTCAGTTTTGGGCCCATTCACTACAGGGAAGGCATTGAGTTGCTGGAGCGTCTCCAGAGGACGGCAGCAAATCTGGGGAAGGGTCTGGAGAGCAGGGCTGGGGAGGAGCAGCTGAGGAAAATGGGGTTGGTTAGTCTGAAGAAGAGGAGGCTGAGAGGAGACCTCACTGCTCTCTACAACTCCCTGAAGGGAGGTTGGAGTGAGGTGGGGGTTGGTCTCTTCTACCTGGTATCAGGTGACAGAATGAGAGGAAATGGCCTGAAATTGTGCAGGGGAGGGTTAGGCTGGAGATGAGGAACAATTTCTTTGCTGCAAGTGTGGTCAGGGATTGGAACAGGCTGCTGATGGAGGTAGTGGAGTTACCATCCCTGGAAGTATTCAAGAAACCTGCAGCCATGGCACTAGGGGACTTGGTTTAATGGCCATGGTGGTGTTGGCTTGATGCTTGGACTCCATGATCTTAGAGGTCTTTTCCAACCAAAATAATTTTATGATTCTATAAAACAACATCTAGTAGAATCCAACCCCCCTGCCATGGGCAGGGACACCTCACAGTAGAGCAGGTTGCTCAGAATCACATCCAGCCTGGCCTTAAAATCCTCCAGGGATGAGGCTTCCACCACCTCCCTGGGCAACCTGTTCCAGTGTGTCACCACCCTCATGAGGAATAGATCACACCATGGTTTTAGTAGAGTTGTTTTGTTTGGAAAAGACCTTTTCAGATCATCAAATCCAACCATTATCTAACTACTTCAAGGCTGGTCCCTCAGCACCATGTCTCTGCATCTCTGAGACACATCCAGGGATGGGGATTCAACTACCTCCGTGGGGAGCCTGTTCCAGTGTATGTTGATCCAGTGTTAATTTTCTAAACCAATTTAAGTGTTGGATACAATTCCTTCCTGTTTAGTATGCAATTGCCGGAGGCCTTTCTCATGAGGGTGGTGGAACACTGGAAGAGGTTGCCCAGGGAGGTGGTTGAGGCTCCATCCCTGGAGATATTCAAGGTGAGGCTGGACAGGGCTGTGGGCAACCTGATCTAGTTGGGGATGTCCCTGCTGGCTGCAGGGGGGGTTGGACTGGATGAGCTTTGCAGGTCCTTTCCAACCCAGACCATTCTGTGATTCTTAGATTCTGTGTACTTTAGACTCTTTTTGAAGTACCTTCTGTGACTTTGCAGGTGTTTTACCACTATGTGTGCATGTGTGACATGTTCATGAGGCAAATCCATCTCTCTTCATGAACACTTCTCCTCTTGTCAATGTGTCTAGGACTCTAAATTTCCAGAGAATGCTGTGTAGATGGTGCTTCTAGGAATCCAAACTCCATTTATAACAAAGGCACTGAATGGCTGTGTTTACTGAGTTGAAATTTGGCAAGCAAGCCCATGTCCCTAAAATACTCCTTCCATTTACAGCAAATTGGTTCTACTTGGAAATGGTAAACACACATCCTTCATCTTCCCCCTTCTCAATGGGCCAGCTGAGCTACATAATGGCTACAGAATTGCTTTCAAGGATAATGTTGGATGCCATGCTGCCATTCTTCCTTCTTCTTACAAACAAACAGATAGGCTTGCAAGCAGACACAAACAAACAAAAAAATCTATATCTGAATCCATGTCAGAATAAACTCCATGCCTTTCTATGAAAATGAGCTTTTTCCTTTGTATCTGTAAACTCACACTGATCCACAGCTCTTCTCAGGAAGCCAAACCACAATAATAGTTTTTTACTATGGCTAAATTTGTATATTCCGTCTCTCAGTCTTTTATCATTTTATTCTTATTATTAGTGGAAAAAAAAAAACTCGACCAAACAAAACACAAAAAGACCACAAACACACAAAACCTCCAGTCTGATAAACAGAGTATTTTATTCTTAATAGTAGTGGAAAAAAAACCAAACAAAACCCCCACAAACAAACAAAAACCCCTCTCTGATAAACAGAGCATTTTATTCTTAATATTAGTGGGGAAAAAAAAAACAAACAAACAAAACCCCACAAACAAATAAAACCCCCATTCTGATAAATTGAGCATTTTATTCTCAATATTAGTGGGGAAAAAACAAACAAAATAGATCCCAAGTAAAGCTTTAAAAACCAGAGAGGATGCAGAATGTTTTCTGATAAAAATAGAAGTGTAATTGGATTCTGTCTTTATCCAATGTATCTGCCCAATGTAAAGGTGAAAACAATTGCTTGAGGTTTGAATTAATTAGCCTAACACTCAAGAAATCAATCCCATATAGGGAGGGTGTGTACATGTCACTATTTAGTCATAGAATGGTTTGGGAAGGGACCTCCAAAGCTCATCCAGTCCAACCCCTCTGCACTCAGCAGGGACATCCCCAACTGGATCAGGTTGCCCACAGCCCTGTCCAGCCTCACCTGCAATATCTCCAGGGATGGGGCCTCAACCACCTCCCTGGGCAACCTGTTCCAGTGTTCCACCACCCTCATGGCAAAGAACTTGTTCCTCACATCCAATCTCAATCTGCTCTGCTCTACTTTGAAGCCATTGTCCCTCGTCCTGTCCCTGCAGACCTCTGCAAACAGTCCCTCTGCATCTTTCTTGTAGCCCCCTTCAGGTACTGGAAGGCTGCTATTTGCTCTCCCCAGAGCCTTCTCTTCTACAGATATTCTTCCTTAACCTAAAGGGGTTAAACCAGTTAACAACCTTAATAATATATTCAAAAATATATATTAAAATAGTTTTCAGACTTAGGAAATTACACTGTATTCCAAAACATGATTTGCACCAAAATGTCAAATACTAATAATGAGCAAGAAGCACAAACAAGATTTGGAAATTCATTTCTATTTTCCTTTTTAATGAAGTATCAACTACTTTAAAAAAGGATAAAAATCAATCAAATTCCTGTCTTACTTTATAAGTCATCAAAAAAATCCTAAGATATGTTGAGAGTAAGGGGACAGTTAGGTTTAGATGTGTCCATTTACCATGTTTACTGTAAGGGGGAAAAGGCTTTCTGTAATTAAGACTCAGGGTATGGAATTAAGCAATTCTGGGCTGTATTAGAAGGGCTGTGGTTAGCAGGTCAGGAGAGGTTCTCCTCCCCCTCTGCTCTGCCTTGCTGAGACCACATCTGGAAGATTGTGTCCAGTTCTGGAACCCTCAGGTCAAGAAGGACCTCAGGGAACTGCTTGAAAGAGTCCAGCACAGAGCCACAAAGATGCTGAAGGCAGTGGAAGATCTTCCTTAAGAGGAGAGCCTGAGGGAGCTGAGGGCTCTGGAGCTTGGAGAGGAGGAGCCTGAGGGTGACCTCATTGCTGGTGCTGAAGATGTGCAGGGGGAGTGCCCAGAGGCTGGAGCCAGGCTCTGCTGGGTGATGCCCAATGCCAGCACAAGGGGCAGTGGTGGAAGTTGAGGCAGAGGAAGTTCCATGGAAACAGGAGGAAGAATTTTTCCCTGTGAAGGTGAGAGAAGCCTGGAAGAGGCTGCCCAGGGGGGTTGTGGAGTCTCCCTCTCTGGAGATATTCAAGCCCTGCCTGGCTGTGTTCCTGTGTGATCTGCTCTGGGTGCTCCTGCTCTGGCAGGGGGGTTGGACTGGATGAGCTTTGGAGGTCCCTTCCAGCCCCTGGCATTCTGTGATGCTGTGATTCTGTGTGATTCAATCCAATGCAGAAGTTTTGCTGTAGATTTCCCATGTCATCTTCTGCACATCTTTTTGATGCTATTGATTTTCTCCTCAGGTTTGAAACTGGTCTATTTCTTGTTGATGCTTTTGCAAGGAATTGAGGTCCTAGAGATTTAATTTTCCAGCTTTTCAATAATCAAGATAGTGATGCTTTTTATCTTCTTACCCTTGTTTTTTTGGGGGCTTCATTAATTAATATCCTTGTGTTCTTCTCTGGGGAAAAGTTGTAAAGGTAGCACTACAGAATGTGGATATATTGATGTGCATATCTGATTTTGAGGACAAGTCTTGTGAGGAGCAGCTGAGGGAACTGGAGTTATTTAGTTTGGACAAGAGGAGGCTGAGTGGAGACCTCATTGCTCTCTACAGTTCCCTGAAAGGAGTGAGGTGGAGTGAGGTGGAGTGGTGTCTTCTCCCTAGTATCACATGACAGAATGAGAGGAAACGGCCTCAAGTTGTGCCAGGGGAGGTTTAGGTCGGAGATCAGGAAAAATGTCAGTACTGACAAGGTTCTCAGGCACTGGAACAGGCTGCCCAGGGAGGTGGTGGAGTTACTGTCCCTGGAGGTGTTCAAGAGATGTGTGGCCATTGCACTTTGGGACAGGGTTTAATGGGCATGGTGGTCTTAGTTTGATGATTTGATGATCTTAGAGGTCTTTTCCAACTCTGATGATTCTATGGACTCTCTCCACTAGTTCCATGCCCCTCTTTTGAACTGGGAAGAACAGAACTGGACAAAATACTCCAGATACTGCCCCACAGGGGCAGAGTAGACAGGGAGGAGAACCTCCCTTGACCTGCTGTCCACACTTTTCTTCATGCACCCCGGAATACCATGAACTTTTGCTCAGAATCATCCTCTAGCAGGAGGCATCTCCCTGCAAAGTCAATGCTAATTGAGGTCAGGTGCCTAAATGTAGCACCTTGTAGTATCCTTCTCCAGCTCAAAAAGAGCATTTTGTGGGACATATCCTCCTTCACCTGAAGGAGAGTTTTTATACTCATCTGTTTTATATTAATCTGCTTAGCATAATTCTACATTTGCCTATCTTAAATGAATATATGGAAGTCAGAATAGCAGGAACTAAATTGACAAGCAGCTGAAGAGGAGCCAGCAGTGTGCCCAGGTGGCCAAGAAAGCCAAAGGCATCCTGGCTGGAATCAGCAATGCTGTGTCCAGCAGGAGCAGGGAGGGGATTGTCCCCTGGGACTCAGCTCTGGGGAGGCCACACCTGGAGTGTTGTGTCCAGTTTGGGGCAGCTCAATCCAAGAGAGATGTGGAGGTGCTGGAGCCAGGGCAGAGGAGGGCAAGGAAGCTGGGAAGGGCCTGGAGAAGAAATCTGATGGAGAGAGACTGAAGGAGCTGGGGCTGGTTAGTGTGAAACAGAGGAGGCTGAGGGGAGACCTCCTGGTTGTCTACAGCTCCCTGAAAGGAGGTTGTGGAGAGGTTGGTGCTGGTCTCTTCTCCCAGGTAATTAGTGACAGAACAAGAGGGAATGGCCTCAAGATGTGTCTGGATAGGTAAACTGGACAGTAGGAAGAATTTTTTCCTGGCAAGAGTGGTCAGGGCTTGGAATGTGCTGCCCAGGGAGGTGGTGGAGTCCCCAGGCCTGGCTGTGTTTCAAGGTGGTTTGGCTGTGGTGCTTGGGGCTCTGGTTTAGGGGTGAGCTTTGTAGAGTAGGGTTCTGGGTTGGACTTGGTGATCCTGAGGGGCTTTTCCAACCTGTTTCTTTGATTCTGTGGATGAAGCTCAGGATGTTTGAGGGACAGGATGATGACCATGTATCACAATGTGCTTGTAATTTGTGAAGTGGAAGAGGGGAAGACATGAATCTTGGATTTTGCACTTAGAAACTCAAGGCCTGCTTACCATGAAGGAAGAAAGCTGCCACACAAAAAAAAAACCTAGCATCAAGTGGGAAAAGTAAACCTAACCCAGGTGGGCAGAGAGACGTGGCCACCCCTCCCAGGGGTAGGGGTCCCTGGGTCAAAGTCTATTCCATTGACACCAAGTTGGGAGCAAGTGTTGATTGGTTAGAGGATAGGAGGCTCTGCAGAGGGACCTTGCCAGGCTGGACAGATGGGCAGAGTCCAACAGGATGGCATTCAACAAGTCCAAGTGCCAGGTGCTGCACTTTGGCCACAACAACGCCAGGCAGTGCTACAGGCTGGGGACAGAGTGGCAGGAGAGCAGCCAGGCAGAGAGGGACCTGGGGGTGCTGGGGGACAGCAGCTGAAGAGGAGCCAGCAGTGTGGCCAGCTGACCAAGAAGGCCAATGGCATCCTGGCCTGCATCAGCAAGAGTGTGGCCAGCAGGAGCAGGGAAGTCATTCTGCCCTGTGCTCAGCACTGCTTAGGCCACACCTTGAGTGCTGTGTCCAGTTCTGGGCTCCTGAGTTTCAGCAAGATGTTGAGATGCTGGCAGGTGTCCAGAGAAGGGCAGCAAGGCTGGGGAGGGGTCTGGAGCACAGCCCTGTGAGGAGAGGCTGAGGGAGCTGGGGGTGTTTAGCCTGGAGAAGAGGAGGCTCAGGGCAGACCTCATTGCTCTCTACAACTGCCTGAAGGGAGGTTGTAGCCAGGAGGGATTTGGTCTCTTCTCCCAGGCACCCAGCACCAGAACAAGAGGACAGAGACTCAAGATGTGCCGGGGGAGGCTTAGGCTGGAGGTGAGGAAAAAGTTCTCCACAGAGAGAGTTGTTAGAGGTTGGAATGTGCTGCCCAGGGAGGTGGTGGAGTCCCCATCCCTGGAGGTGTTCAAGAGGGGATTGGATGTGGCACTTGGTGCCATGGTTTAGTGGTCATGAGGTCCTGGGTGACAGGTTGGACTTTGATGATCCTTGAGGTCTTTTCCAACCTTATTGATTCTGTGATTCTGTGATTCATTCCCACTTCCTGCCCATGACCCTTTTGAAGGGGAAGCCATTTCCTGCCTTGCTGTCTCTCCTGGCCCTTGGCTTGCTGACATCCTGCTGCTGCTAACCACATGGTGGGTCCTGCTCCATGCTGTTCCAGACTGCTAAGGGAACTGCATCTAAAGAGTCCATCTTGCAACCAGAGAATCTTTTGCCAGCTGCATCTGGCTTTGTATATATTTTTTATTTCTCTTTTTTCTTATACCTTTGTAACCTTCCTTTAATCAAATGCCTTTTGTATTTTGTTAAACTTAACCTTTTTACTTCCAAATCAATTCAAGACTCTTTTTTTTTCATAGTATTGCCTCTCTCTTCTCCTCCTGCCAAATTTTGGTTTTCCCTACCAGGAAAAGGGGAGAGGGAGGCAACCCAAATCTGTTTCAGTGGGCTTTGGGCTCCAGGAGAAGCTTACATCACAACAAGCCTGAGTAACTTTTTTTCCTGCACAATCTTGGCCTCTGTAGGGTAAAAAAAAAAAAAAAAGGCGGGGGGGGGGGGGGGGGGTGGCAGTTCAGGACTGGACAGCCTGGGAGGGAGGGAGGGGAAGAAAGAGTCCTGGAATTTTGGGGGAACCCCAGGTGGGGAGAAGGGGAGTCTGGGTTTTTTTTGGTCTGGAGTCAAGGCACTTTGTGTGTTAAGTTTAGCCTGGGGGGTTATTTGAACTTTGTATGCTTTGCTGTGCCTACCACTAGGCTTTGTAGTTTTTGTAGTGTATGAATTGCTTTTCCATTTAACCTTTCCATGGTTATCCAATCCATTGGAGTGAGTCTTATTCTTTTACCCCTTTTGGAGCAACAGAGCACTCTGTCCCACTCTAAACAAGGACAATGTGGGTGTTAGAGGTTTCCTCCAGCCATCTCTCTAGCTTGTGCCCAACCATTTGCTGAAAGGTTGTCATTAGAAGTCATCAGAACCCTGAAAGTAGGAGGGGAAAATGAGATGGCAGAGCAGGAAAGAAAATAAGCATTGATAATTTTTGTTTTTTTCCAAAGGCACTTGACAGACATCTTTGATCTGGTTCATACATAAATGGAGCTTTGAACAGCTTAGCTATTCCCCATCTAATTGGGTGCCAAAGTTCATTACCATACTCACAGTCCTCAACTATTCCAAAATTGGATTTTTTCTATTCTTTTTATTTTTTTTTTTTTAATTTTTAATCTAAAAAGCGCTGCAATGACTTTCCCAGAGGCAAGTTCCACCTTTTGGAGTACAAAGTGTTATTTTTGATTTCTAAAAGATTCAGGCTAAAGTATCTTTTTATTCTTTGTCATTGTAATCTTTGGGGCTGGGTGGTTTGTGTTGTTTCTTCCTTTTTTTTTTTTTTTTTTCTCTAGTAAGATATCATTTGAATTATCTTTTTAATTCTGAAGTGCCATGGGGATGTGATTGTGTTTGTCACATGTTTTCCAGCTGAAAAAAAAGTGAAGTGGGGTGGTAAGTTTAAGCTCTGTCTGATGTGGAAGAGCACTTTAAACAGAGTTTTATGTGCCATATATTTAGTTGAAACTCAAATTTACATTACCTTGTTTGATATAGTAAGGAAGAAAAAAATAATTGAAGGCCCTCAGATGTTGACAATCTATGGAAATGTGTTGCATGTATCATCAGAAGCACTCAGCTAAAGGAAAATGCATCAAAACAGTTTAATGCTCAATAATTTTTAGTTGATTCCTATTGTTGCTGTGTGTGCCAGAGGAATGAATCCCTGATTGCACTCTTATCTTTTGATGCATAAATCTGCTTGATAGTATGGGCTAGCAATAAAAATAATATTCATAGAATCATAGAATGATAGAATGGTTTGGGTTGGAAGAGACCTTAAAGATCAACTAGTTCCAAGTCCCCTCCCATGGGCAGGGACACCTTCCACTAGAGCAGGTTGCTCAAAGCCATTGGAGTTGTCTCACCACCCTCACTGGAAAGAATTTCTTCCTCATCTCCAGTCTCAGTCTCCCCTCAAAGCCATTGCCCTCATCCTGTCACTCCCAGCCTTGTTAAAAGTCCCTCCCCAGCTCTTCTGTAGCCTTCTTCAGGTACTGGAAGGCTGCTCTAAGGTCTCCCTGGAGCCTTCTCTTCTCCAGGCTGAACAGCCCCAACTCTCTTAGCCTGTTCCCATCAGGGAGAGTCTCCTCTGGACCTGCTCCAACAGTTCCATGTCCTCCTTCTGAACTGGATGCAGGACTCCAGGTGGGGTCTCACAAGAGCAGAGTGAGAGAATGACCTCATAAAGAAGTTACTGCACAAGTCTCCTGGAATTAGTCTGGTTTCTGTTGGTTGTTTTGGGTTTGCTTTGTTTGTGTAGTTTGGGTTTGGTTTTCTTTCTTTTTTATCTTTTTTTTTTCTTGTTTGTTTGCTTGGGGGGTTTATGTTTTAACTATTTAAAAATCCTAGATTTGTTTTTTTTCTTCTAAAGAGACTGAATGTTCAAAGCATTACAGAACTAAACATTTTTGTGGGATCCCTAAAAGTAGTAGAAGCCTTCTAGTGATTTTAGGAATTATTTGCTTCCATGCAGACCTGGACTTAAGCAAACAGGCTGAAATCAGGCTTTGAAACACTTTGGGCATGTCAAGTAGCTATTAGAAGTGACTTCTACCAATATTACATTGACAACCCATCACACAAAAGCTTGTTGCATCTTGTTTCTGAAGACTGCATATGGCCAGTCAATACTGGAATTAACAGCTAATTTAGAGGTAATGATAAACCCAAAGGTTAACTTTTACATGCCAGTGTACAACCAGAAGAGCAAAAATAAAAATCTGTACCAAATATGTATTTTAATTTTTAATTTAGAGGAAAATATTTGATGAGCTCCTCACTGCAAGAGAGATCTTAAGGTGCTGGAGCAGGGCCAGAGGAGAGCAACCAGCCTGGGGAAGGGACTGGAGGGAAAGGTGATGAGGAGAGGCTGAGGGAGCTGGGGGTGTTCAGCCTGCAGAAAAGGAGGCTCAGGGGGGACCTTAGCACTCTCTACAGCTACCTGAAGGGAAGCTGCAGTCAGGTGGGGGTCAGGCTCTGCTCCCAGGCACCTTGTGACAGGACAAGAGGGCATGGCCTGAAGCTGTGCCAGGGGAGGGTTAGGTTGGATGTTAGGAAGCACTTCCTGATGGAAAGGGCAAGCAGACACTGGGATGGAGTGCCCAGGGAGGTGGTGGAGTCACCACCCCTGGAGGTGTTTAAGGCAAGATTGGATGTGGCACTTGGTGCCATGGTCTGGTGTAGGTGGTGGTGTTAGGTCCTAGGCTGGAACTGATGATCTCAGAGGTCTGTTCCAGCCTCCATAATTCTGTGACTCTACTGAGTTGGAACAATGTGTCATGTTTTTCACCAGACTTGGTGGTTAGATAATGGTTGGACCCAGATAATCTTAAAGGTCTGAAGGGAATTGCCATCTTCATGTTGTATCTTCCACAGGAGGAAGAGACTCTGTGCTCTGCTTTGGTGTTCACACTGTTGTGTCTTACACTGTTTTTGCTCTTCTCTCTGTCACTTCTGCCTTTTATCACAGAATCATGGTATATTCACATAATCACAGAATGGTCTGGGTTGGTAGGAAACTCCAAAGCTCATCCAGTCCAACCCCTCTGCACTCAGCAGGGACATCCCCAACTGGATCAGGTTGCCCATAGCCCTGTCCAGCCTCACTTGAATATCTCCAGGGATGGGGCCTCAACCACCTCCCTGAGCAACCTGTTCCAGTGTTCCACCACCCCATGGTGCAGAACGTGTTCCTCACATCCAATCTCAATCTGCTCTGCTCTAGTCTGAAGCCATTGTCCCTCATCCTGTCCCAGTAGGCCTTTGCAAACATTCTCTCTGTAGCCTTCTTGTAGCCCCTTCAGGTCCTAGCAGACTCCTCTTAAGTCTCCCTGGAGCCTTCTCTTCTCCAGGCTGAACATGCCCAGGTCCCTCAGCCTGTCATCATAGCAGAGCAGCTCTAACTCCCTTATCATTTTTGTTGCCCTCCTCTGGACTCCTTTTCTTATTGTTGTCATCTATTTGGTAAAGAAGGAGCCCAAATTCTGCTCTGATTTGCAGTAGTTTTAACCTCTAATAATTAAACTGATTTAATGACTGTTGAGAGAGAAGATGTAGACTAAGTAACTCAAAAAGTTAATTGTGGATGGGTTTTTTTGTTTGTTTGGTTTGTTTCTTTAAGATGTGGGAAATGTGTCTTTGGTAGCTGCCAGCTGCTGCAGTGTTTAGCAGGTTAATTTTGGTTCATTGTTGCTTCTTGTATTTAATACTGGAATATTCTGGGGGAAAAAAAATAAAACTAGGTGTTCATTGTCCTTTATGAGGTGAAGGTTTATTGCATTCCAGATGCAGCATCTCTACCAAGATGTTAATTCCATTGGTAAACACTGTTGCGCTCAGCAGAAGTTAGAGTAAGTGTAAGAGTAAGGTTACAGTAAGGGTGATGAGACACTGAAACAGGTTGCACAGGGTTGTACCCTGAGAGTGTTCAAAGCCAGGCAGGACAAGGGCTTGAGCAACCTAGTCTGGTGGAAGCTGTCCCTGTCCATGGCAGGGGGGTTGGAACACTTGTAGCCAAGAAGGCCAATGGGGTCCTGGGGTGCATTCAGAGGAGTGTGTCCAGCACATCCAGGAGGTTCTCCTCCCCCTCTACTCTGCTCTGGTGAGGACACACCTGGAACACTGCATCCAGTTCTGGGCTCCCCAGTTCAGGAGGGACAGGGATCTGCTGGAAAGAGTCCAAGGGAGGGCTCCAAGGATGCTGAAGGGCCTGCAGCACTGCCTGGGGAGGAGAGGCTGAGAGTCCTGGGGCTGTTCAGTCTGCAGAGGAGAAGACTGAGAGGGGATCTGATCAATGTCTATCAATAGCTGAGGGCTGGGGGTCAGCAAGGAAGGGACAGGGACAGCCTCTGCTCACTTGTGCCCTGGCATAGGTCAAAGGGCAAGGGATGGAAACTGCAGCACAGGAGGTTCCACCTCAACATGAGGAGGAACTTCTTGACTGTGAGGGTCCCAGAGCCCTGGAGCAGGCTGCCCAGAGAGGTTGTGGAGTCTCCTTCTGTGGAGCCTTTGCAGCCCTGTCTGGATGTGTTCCTGTGTGACCTGTGCTGGATTCTCTGGTCCTGCTGTGGCAGGGGGTTGGACTGGAAGATTTTTGGAGGTCCCTTCCAACCCCTGACATCCTGTGAGCCTGTGATCTTTAAGGTCCCATCCAACCCAAACCTTTTTGTGAGGGCATGAATGCTGAGTTTGTCCAAGGAGCAAGTGTCTATTTCTGGGTGTCTAGTACATGACAGACTTTCCATGGAAAGCTCAAGAGGGATATTTTGCACACAAGGATTTATTTTTTTTCTCCTGCAAAAGAAAGGTGACTAATTAGATGTCTGAAAGGAGTTTCATTATTTATTAGGCTTAACCAAGTACTCAAGCAGCACACAGTTCCTCTTGTTGAATAGTAACTGTCTGGTTTATCAAAGACTGTAACAGGCTGCCCAGGGAACTGGTTGAATCACCATCCCTTGATGTATTGAAAAGATGCTTGTATATGGTGCTCAGGTCTGTGGTGTAGTAGTGGTCCTGCTAGAGTTAGATAATGGTTGGAATTGATGATCTTGAAAGGTCTTTTTCTAACCATAGTGATTCTGTGATGCTTTTACATCTCTATGAGGGCAGATAGTCTCACTGGTACTGTCTTTGCTAGATTCCTCTGTTTACTCTGTTTTCTCTGCATGGGAAGTATTTCCAGACTGAATGTGTGGAGGCACAAGAGGAAGATAACCTCCAGAAGCTGATACAGTTATTTAGGAAGACCTCTGCACAAAACAACTTTTGCTTCAGTGCTTGCTAATTTTCTGTTTTGATGTGCACTTATCCTTGCTGAACAGCAGCACATTTAAGAGGCAAATATAAATCACTTGTCCAAACTCAGACAGTGCAGGAGTAACAAAATAAAAATAGTAAATTCTCTTCACCTGTGATCCAAGTCTGTTACTGGACAAGCTTGAGAGCTGGGCACAAGCCAACCTCATGAAACTCAATAAGGCCAAGTGTAATGTCCTGCACCTGGGTCAGGGCAATCACAAATCCAGGCTGGGTGAGGAGTGGCTGAGAGCAGCCTAGAGGAGAAGGCCTTGGGGGTGTCAGTTGGTGACCAACTCCCCAGGAGCCAGCAATGGTCCCTGGCAGCCCAGCAGGCAGCTGTGTGCTGAGCTGCATCCAGAGCAGGGAGAGCAGCAGCACAGGGAGGAGATTCTGCCCCTCTGCTCTGCTCTGCTCTGCTCTGCTCAGACCCCACCTGCAGCACTGCATCTGGTCCTCCAGCATAAGAGGGACGTGGAACTACTGGAGCAGTTCCAAAGGAGGGTCACAAAGATGATCAGAGGGCTGGAGAACCTCCCTGATGGTGACAAACTGAGCGAGTTGGGGCTGTTCAGCCTGGGAGACCTTAGAGCAGCCTTCCAGTAAGCAACAGAAGGGGGCCTAGAAGACAGTCATGGAGGTACTTTATACAAGGGCTTGTGGTGATAGGACAAGGAGGAATGATTGAAGCTTGAGGAGGGCAGAATGAGACTGGAGATTAGGAAGAAATTCTTTCCAGTGAGGGTGGTTAGACACTGGAACAGGTTGCCCAGGGAGGTTGTGGATCCCCTCTTGCTACTGGTGTTCCAGGCCAGGTTGGCTGAGGCCTTGAGCAACCTAGGCTAGTAGAAGGTGTTGGAACAAGATGATCTTTAAGGCCCCTTCCAACCTAAACCATTCCAGGATTCTATGAAATGAAATACAAGTTCCATATGAAAACCCTTTTTAATTTGTGCAACCTGCTCTAGGCATCCCTGCCTTGGAAAAGGGGTTGGAGTGGGTGATCTTCAGAGACCCCTCCCAACCCCTGTGATTCTGAGATTCCTCATTTTGAACCAGGAGACTGACATCAATTTGAAAATGAAACAACCCATAAACAAATTAAAGAGACAAGGAAATTCTATAAACTAAAGTAAATATCAATGGTTCTTTAAGGAGCCTTCTGTTCAAGGCACTTCTGTTCAGTGACCACAGAGTCCTACTTCAAAACTACTCATTAGTGGTGGTGATTAATTAGTGTGAAGAACAATGAGGTATCTGAAATGAGAGCAGCAATAATTAAATCGATTGCTTAAATTCTGGGATTAATAAAATCCAATTATTCTCCTCTGTAATTGGCACAAACTTTGTTTGTGTCTCCTCCTTTAAGCTCTCAGAAGGCAAACAAAAGAAACTAATTGTAAATGAATGCAGAGTTCAATTAAGCCTCAAAACCTTGCCAGGCCAGCTTTGTGTACAGATGAGCTCCACCTCCTGATTCATCCATAGAATAGATGGGAAGCTAAGGGACACAACAATCCTCATTGGCCACTGGATGATGTGGAGCAATTGGAAGAACGTTTTGATGCCTGTGGATACAACTGGAGCTTTCTAGGCTGTGTAATGAGCCAGACTGCTCCAGATTGGGAGATCATAGAATTGCTACTTGCCAAATGAGGAATTCCAGCTGCTTTTAGAGAAGGAGTTGAGATTGGTGCTGGGTCCTAAAGCCAGGTTACAGCATTGGAACATTTTATGTTGATATTAAGAAGACTAATTAATTCACAGAATCCTTCAGGTTGGAAAAGACCTCTAAGACCATCAACTCCGACCATCAACCTGGCCATTAAACCATGTCCCCAAGTGCCATGGCCGCAGGTTTCTTGAGCACCTCCAGGAATGGTGACTCCACCACCTCCCTGGGTAGCCTGTTCCAATGCCTGATAACCCTTTCAGTAAAGAAATTTTTCCTAATCTCCAACCTAACCCTCCCCTGGTACAATTTCAGGCCACTTCCTCTCCTTCTGTCATGTGATACCAGGGAGAAGGAACCAACCCAACCCTCACTCCAACCTCCCTTCAGGGAGCTGTAGAGAGCAATGAGGTCTCCTCTCAGCCTCCTCTTCTCCATACTAAACACCCCCAGTTCTCTCCGCTGCTCCTCCCCAGCCCTTCTTCAGACCCTTCCCCAGATTTGTTGCTCTTCTCTGGAGATGCTCCAGCCCCTTAATGTCTTCCCTGTAGCAAGGGGGCCCAAAACTGAACCCAGGATTCAGGGTTTGTTAACTATCATCATATTTAAGGAGAAGATATCTCTTTGTGTTTGACCACTGAAGAAAACATCTGTCTTTGGTGCTACGATTATGACTAATATTTAATAGACAGAGATACTAATACAAATCGATTAATTTTTTATTAGTACAAAAATCTCACCACAAACTTCTTTGCAGTTAATATTTACAGGTTCAGGTGTTCAGCTGGGTTAGAATTCTCACAATAAAAGGGTGCAGATAACAGTTTGAACAGCTTAGCAAACCCAGAAATCACCAACAGTGATTTAAACCAGGAAGGAGATTAATGCTGCAAGGGCGGTTTGCCTGCTAGGGGATTGCATGGTGGCTAAGCTAAGACAGCCCACACAAACCTTTACAGGAACTTTATGGACATAAGGTGCCTTACTTTGGTTTAGAGAGGACAGAAAACTTATTTGACCCCTCCCTGCAAGGAGTAAAATGACTCCACACATGATTGGAAATTTCAATGGCTGTATTAAGCACAGATCTTTAAACTCTTTACATGACTGCCAAACACCTGAATTCTCATTTCAGCTTATGACCAGCAGTTCAGCAAGCCAAAAGCCTTCCAACAGCCAAGGCTTCTTTGCCCTCCCAGGCCTCCCACCCTTCCTCCCAAACCCCCCCAAGCTAGTCTGAATCTCTCCATTACCAAACCAGCTTGGCCAAGACTGAGCCAGGCAGCAAACCTCCCCCACACTGCAAGAGATGAAGGATCCCTGCTGGGGAGGGAGAGAGAGGCAGAAAGAAGACCAGAAAGAGGGATGAAAGATCTCTGCACTCAGCTTATATAGCAGATACAGGGCTGCTGGGATAAAATAACAGAGATCACAATTTTCTGCATCTATTTAGCCCCTTGGAAGACTGTCAGGTCTCTGGTTCTTAAAGGCATCTAACCTTAACCCACTACAGAGGGTTACTTTACTCAGGACCTGAGTTTACCAGTTACTCTCCAGAGTATCCCAGGGTTGCAATTACAATCCAAAGCATATGGTACGGACTGCACCAATTTAAACAAAGATAAATGGTGCTGAGCCACTTGCTGGCTTGAAGGAGAGATTGCAGAGCATGTTGGGGCAAGCAGTTTCCCTGCAGTGTTTCCCTGCCTCCTAGGCTGTAACCCAGGCCTCGGCTATGTAGCCGGTTGGTTTCTTTCGAGCACCTTGGTGCTAGGCCCATGGGGTGGCACTTTGCTGCGCCTGGCAGCAGTTCCTTTCCTCAGGACGCAGTTCTCAAGTGAGCAGCAGTGTCTTTTTGTGGTTCCGTGGGACACTGTGTCGAGTTCTGCTTGCAGTGTGGTGCTCCCTTTCATGGTTCAGCAGCTGGCACAGTTTGGCAGCTGGCACAGTTCAGCAGCTGGGCACAGTGCTTTGCTGGCTTTCTCAGCTCAAAGAGGCTCTTCACAGGATCTCAGGATGTTAGGCCTTGGAAGGGACCTCTGGAGATCGTTGAATTCAAACCCCCCTGCCAGAGCAGGACCACAGAATGAAGTGCAGGTCACACAGGAACACATCCAGACGGGTCTTTAAAGTCTCCAGAGGAGACTCCACACCTCTGTGGGCAGCCTGTTGTGAGGTTCTCAGCAGCCTTTCACCAGTAAAGGATAGACATGGCTTTCTCCTGGCTCCTTGGACTTGCCTTACCACAGCTTGGCAGCAGTGGCTCTCTGCTCAAAGCGAGCAGTGTTCCTCAGCTCAGCACTGCTTGGCGCTGCTTGCTGGCTGGCTGTGGTTTGGCAGCAGATGCGTGGGACTGACAAAAGTGTTTGGGTCGTTTTTCCACCTCTGTCCTAGTTTAGAGCAGGACAGATGCTCTGTTGGCCCAAAAGGCTCACACAAATGGATTGGATTGTCATGGAAAGTTTAAATGGAAAAGCAATTACTAGTCTACAAAACTACAAAGCATGGTGGTGAGCATAACCCAAAGCATACAAAGTTCCCTTACAATACACCCAAAAGTCCAACGCTTCCCCACCTGGCGTGCACCCAAAAACTCCAGGACTCTTTCTTCCCCCACTGCTGCTAGGCTGCTCAGGCTGGCAGGGCCTGAGACTCCTCCCACCCCCACCCTCCCCCTTTCTTATCCTAGCATTAGGCCTAAATAGGCCAAAGAGGCCTGAGGTACTCCTCCACCATTACTGGCAAGAGAGATCATCTCCCATGGGAGCAGAGAGGGAAGAAAGAGAAAGACAATGACTTTGCAATCAGATTTATAGGGTGCAGGATCTATGGGTAGAAATGTGCTGTTTCCTCTGCCCGCCCACTGGGCTGGACACTCTGGACACTGGAGGTGTAACTCTGTGGCTTCAGTTCAGGAGGCTCTCAGCCTAAGCTGCCACAGCCTGCCTGGGCAGGGTGAGGTTTTCTCATGACTCAGGTGAGCTCTGCTTTGCTGGCTCGGTTCAGCAGAACAGTTTCCTCTCGACGCAATGGCTGCGGCAAGGTTTTGATTTGCAGAGCGGCGCTCAGGTGCTGGGAGTGGCTTATCGCTCGTGGGGCTGCAGCTTTGTGCTTACAGCAGGCACAGCTTACTTTGGTGGCTTTGGAAAGGCTTTTGGCTGCTACTTCAGCAGCGAAATATGCTTGAGGCCACTGTGAATACGATCAGCGTTCACCGGCTTCGGCTCTGCTTATGTGCGGCTTGGCTCTTGCCGCTTTCCGGGTAAACAAGGCAAATTGTTTACCTTCTCGGCTTGTATTCAATGTTTGCTGAGATGGCTGCTGTCCAATGGCAAAAAGAAGTAAACAAAGTCATTAACCAACAGCGTAGCATCTAGGCAGATTTGGTAAGTGCACAAGCCCAAGCACAAGGGGAGCCACAGGTTTGGCAAAAGCTTCTTGTTTACCAAAACAAGTGTCTTAGGGTGAAGAGCAGACAGAAATAGTTTTAGTCCCAAAAGAAGTAAAATAAAGATTCTCTCATTGAGTTGGAGAGAAAAACAGAATTATATTAAAAAATATACAGGAAAATACCAAATACAGGAATCCTTGACACCTAATACATACACAGGATACATGAAAACCCCCAAAGAAACCTTCCACCAATCAGACTAAACCACAAATCTCGGTGCTCATTTTCTACCCCCTTGTGTTGCCTCCTTTCCATTAGGCCCAAGCAGCCCATAATTGCACAGGAAAAAATAGCCAAGCCTCTGAAGGCCACAAACAGGCCTCCTCCCCCATGGTTTACCAGATAAGGACTCCCTCCAGAGAGCAGTTGGGAGAGAGAAAAGAGTGCGAGTTGGCCTTGCTGCCAACTTACAGAGACAGAGCAGGATTGAACAACAAAATTACACCTTTCTGTCCTATCCCTGGGCATTTCTGGTCCTTCTGGAGGAATCAACTTTATGTTGGTTATTTTCTTCCTTAAAGGCCTCAAACTAATACAACAAGGCATGTCGAAAACAAGCCTGGGCAAGCCCTTTGTCTACTTTTACGCCGAAAAATCCCCAACTCCAGAGGGAGGGAGAAGAGGGCTTTGGACACATTGGAACACTTTATACCCCTCCGGGTCATTTGTAAATGTAAGGAAAAATTAACCTGATTGTGATGGTTTGAAACTGTCTTTTTAATTTTTCTTCTCAAAGTTCAAGCAGAGAAAGCTAAAGAATGTAAATAAATCACTATTGGGTGTAAGAAAGCAAAATAATGATTGTTCTAAACACTTCCAGTGAAGTGAGAGAAATGTTTAAGAACCACTACTCAAAACAAAGTAGGAGCAGTCAGGGGCAACTTGCTGAGCTGTCTGGCTGCTGCTGCTGCTTCTCTTCTGGCTGAAGATAACACACTGACCTTGGCCAGCTAAATTAACAGCTTCTCTGCTTCTATCTCTCTGCCTTCTGCCAGAGGGGTCTGGATGGGGGGGGGGGGTGGGGTGGTGGCCCTTGGGATGTCCCCTCAGGGGAAGCAAAGGGACCTTGGTTGTGTTTTTCTGTTGATTGTATATATATTTGTAAATGTTGTGAATTGTGTCTATTTGTACATACTCATTGCATTCCATCATAGATTGTAGATTTGCTTGTAAATACAGCTTGCATTTGCTTCCAGACTGAGCTAGCCTGGTTATTGTCAGTGTGTAGGGGATTTCATCTCTCACACTGATATACTGATTTAGAAATTCCTGTTCACAACGGAGACAGAGGAGTCTTGTAAGACTTTATTCAAATAAAGGGAGAGTCCATGGCACAGTTCCCTGTGGGGTCTCTCAAATTGCTGGGAGACGCAGCTCCCCTGTTATCCTAAAGTCCTGGAGCAAATTCCCCTCTCCCTTTCCCCACTGGCTAAGGTATTCAAGATTTACAGTCTTTCCCGAAATGCCTACTGCATGTCCCCCTTCATATGCAACCCCCCTGCTTCATACATCCTATGCTCATGTCAGTTAGGTTCTTCACTTCTCTGGGTGGAGAAGTTCATATTCAGGAGTCTGCTAAGCCTGCACTCTGTCCTAACAGTTCAGCAGTTCAGGCTGTGTTCAGTGTCTGCTATCTTCAGACAGACCCCTACTGATTTACAGCAAGGTTCAAGAGAAGGTACATAGCAGAGGCCTGTAACAGTGTGAGAGCTGAAATCCCCGTCCCACACTGACAATGACCAGGCTAGCTCAGTCTGGAAGCAAATGCAAGCTGTATTTACAAGCAAATCTACAATCTATGATGCAATGCAATGAATCTGTACAAATAGACACTAGTCACAACATTTACAAATAGGTACAATCAACAGAAAAGCACAACCAAGCCCCCTTTGCTTCCCCCAAGGGGCCTTTCCCCATGGGGCCTCCCCCTCAGCCAGAAGGAATCCCCCCAGACCCACCTGGCAGAAGGCAGAGAGTGAAGAAGCAGAGAGGCTGTTAGACTTAGCTTGTCAAGGTCAGTGTCTTATTTTCAGCCAGAAAAGAAGCAGCAGCCAGACAGAAGCCCAGCAAGCTGAGAAACAGACTGCCCAACTCCCCAACCTTGTTTTGAGTAGAGATTCTTAACCATTTCTCTCTCTCCAATGGAAGTGTTTAGAACAATCATTATTTTGCTTTCTTTCACCCAATAGTGATTTATTTACATTCTTTCACTTTCTCTTCTTGAACTTTGAGAAGAAAAATTAAAAAGACAGTTAAAACCATCACAAGACCCCTGTCTGGTTCCTCCCTTTCTCTTCCAACTCCCTCTTAGACAATTCTTCCTTTGTAAAGACACTACCTACTCTTAATCCCATCAGAAATAAGTCTTTTATGCAGAGGAGTGAATAATACAGTTCCTATCCCAAGAACATCTAATTCAGCAGTTCACCCTGCTGCCTGTATTGCAGAGCTGGTGAGAGGCAGCTGAGGCAAGTGGGGTTGTTTGGCTTGGAGAAAAGGAGGTTGAAGGAAGACCTTCTTGCTGTCTGCAAGTAACTTGAAAGGAGGTTGGAGTGAGGTGGGGGTCAGTCTGTTCTCCCAATTCACAAGAAGTAAGATGAGAGGAAATGGCCTCTAGTCAGGCCAGGGGAGGTTTAGTTTGGATATTAAAAGTAAGTTTTTTGACTATAAGGGTTTTCAGCCACTGGAACAGGCTCCCCAGGGAGGTGGTTGAATCCCCATCAGCAGATTTGGTAGAGTTAAAGAATGGTTCCTTGAAGACTCCCACGCATTCAAGATGTTCATTGCACTCAGAAGGACAAATAGATGCAAGCCTTTGTAAAACTTGGTGTGGAAGGAAGATAAGAGTGGAGGAATGTTTGAGAGGAAAAACGTTAAGGATAGAGAGGTGGTTTGGCAGGAATTCAACAGCAATAACTGTTCAGGATCTTTTGTCTTTGTAATGTGTTGTAAGACTGGGTGTAGCTATTTAAGAGTACAGATATGTGCCCCTTTTAGAGGGTCTAAACAGACTGAGGCTGTGCTTGGTGCCGTGTGCTGAACAATACCAACCACAGGGGGGTTTGATGCATTTCTCTACTTCTTTATTAATCCATAGATAGTAAATCACAGTTCTGTTTTTTTGCATCTGCTGGTGTTCAAATAAATACATTCTTTTACTTATTTATTTACTTTCTTATATAGAAAACTAGTGAGTTTCTCAAGTTGACACAAATGCACAAGCCTAATGCCTTACTGATCACTCAGTGTCCACAGCAAAAAATACATAATCCTAAATAGAGATGCTCTGATACCATCCTAGAAGATATTACTGCTGCTAACTTTAATAAAATAAGATTGACTTGCTCTCTTTATCGTAACCAAGATCACATTCTTATAACAATCCAAAATGACACCCTGGGAGCCCTTACTGAAATGCAGAACTTGAAGACTTGTTTCTCAGCTCAGTAGAAAGCTCTCCCCTGCTGAAAGCTGCTCCCTCTTGTGTTGCACTTAGACCACAATCTCTCTTCTTTCTGTAATTGGGATGAATTGTTTCTGCTGGAAAAGACCTCCAAGATCACCGAGTCCAACCATCAGCCTGCGACCACCAGGGCCATTAAACCATGTTTCAAAGTGCCATAGGATAGGAAGTTTCCCCCATTAACTTAAGTAACTCCAAAGGGCTGAGCATGTATTTGGGGTGAATTTGCTGCTGATTTCCAGGGGAAGTCAAGAAGTATCCTATTCAATGTTCTTTTATAGAGTCATAGAGTTGTTTTGGTGGAAAAGACCTCTAAGGTCATGGAGTCTAACCATCAACCTAAGACCACCGTGGCCATTAAACCATGTCCCCAGGTGCCATGGCCACACATTTCTTGAACACCTCCAGGGATGAGGACTGAACCACCTCCCTGGGCAGCCTATTCTAATCCCTGACCACTCTTAGCAGGAAAATAATTTTCCTAATCTCCATTCTAAACCTCCCCTGGCACAATTTCAGGGCATTTCCTCTCATTCTATCACCTGATTCTAGGGAGAAAAGACCAACCCCCACCTCACTGCAACTTCCTTTCAGGGAGCTGTAGAAAGCAATGAGGTCTCCCCTCAGCCTCCTCTTTGGCTGAGTGCTTCTGAGTTTTGATTGCACCTTTCCAACTCTCTGAAACAGCCCCCAGCCTAGCTTTGGTGCCAGAGAAAGCTCTCTTAGTTTCTTCCAGCTTGAGCCCATGGATAAGGACTTACCTGAATTGTCCAAAGAGGCCCCAGAAACAACTGTGCTAAAAGTCCTAGAGTTTGAGAAGTATTGATATGCCCAGAAGCAATTCCACCAATTGCTGAAGCCTTTGCAAAGAAAAGCAGTTTGTTTCCTGCAGGATAGTGGACAAAGTCCTGGAGTTTACATGACTGAGCCAAATATGAACCTAGTCTGGCTTAGCAGAGTTGTCTGCCTTGCCTGCCCAAAGAATCTACCTGTTTCTGTTCTAATCTGCTGTCAAAGTTAATATTCAAGGCTGCTCACACTTGGTTCCCTTTTGTTACATCATTCTATGATTCTATGATTCTATGATGTCCAGTCATTGCACACCAAGTTAGGTGGACATGGATTAGCACCAGACTTGGAAGAGTGTGGTAGTTTTAAGCCATGCCTTTAAAAAAGTTTCTTGCAGATCTTGAACAGAAAGTGGTAAAATGTAAAATAAATAACTATTGGGTGTAAAAAGTAAAATAATGATAGTCCAGTCATTGCACACCAAGTTAGGGGACATGGATTAGCATCAGACTTGGAAGAGTGTGGTAGTTTTAGGCTATGCCTTTAAAAAAGTTTTTTGCAGATCTTGAAGAGAAAGTGGTAACATGTAAAATAAATCACTATTGGGTGTAAAAAGTAAAATAATGATGGTTCTAAACAAACCCATTGGAAGAGACAGTGAACTTAAGCTAGTTGTACAAAACAATCTCTCTCTCTTCTCACTTCTTTGGGCTGGGAGATACTAACTGGCTTCTGCTTGACCTTGGCTGCACTGCTATTCTTGTCTCCTTTCTCTTGTCCCTCTTGTGTACAAGGCAGTAAGGGCAGGGGGGGCAGGGAGGGAGAAGCTCTTAGCTTCCCCTGGTTTTTGGCCAGGAGGGTCCTTGTGTTGTTACTTGTAAATCCCTGTAAATATTGTCCATCCTGTATATTTGTACACATTCACTGATTCCATTGTAGACTGAAGCTTGGCTTGTAAATACAGATTCCATTTGCACCCAGCTGAGCTGAACTGGCAAATTTAATGTTGGGGGGGAAATTTTCAACCCACCACAAAGAGTTAGATAATGGTTGTGCTGGATGATCTTAAAGATCTTTTCCAACCAAAAGAGCTCCATGATTCCATAGCTCTTCAGTTCCATTCAGGGCAACAGAGACACCTCCATGCTCTTGCTCTGGTTTTCACTTTTCTCAGTCCTCTTTTAAACAGGAATGATTTAAGTGGTTGGTGAGTAATTTTACAGAGGAGTACATTCAGTCAGTTATCTTCTTCTGAAAAATATTGTATTGTGCATAAGAATTTTCATTTTCTCTAATGAGGGTATGTTCATTGCATAGGAACCTTCAAAATGACAGTCCTGAAAGTTCAGTCATGAAGAGGGCTTATAAAAGTTTAAAGGCCAGACTAGATTAAAATATCATCATCTTTAGCTTTTTGTTCATTTCTGAAAGCTGAGTAATGACTGGGGGAGCAAGGCACATCAAGCATGATTTCCTATCATTTTCTGTTAAAGCTGAATATCTCCTGTTGAACATCAGCACAACTTTTAAACTTACAGCAAGTAAGAGTTCTCTTCAAGTCACACAATCACAGAATCACAGACACATTCAGGTTGGCAAAGACCCTCAGGATCACCAAGGCCAACCCAGAACCCTACTCTACAAGGCTCATCTCTAAACCAGAGCCCCAAGCACCACAGCCAAACCACCTTGAAACACAGCCAGGCTTGGGGACTCCACCACTTCCCTGGCACATTCCAGTGCCTGACCTCTCTTTCTGTAAAAAATTTCTTCCTACTGTCCAGTCTAAACCTACTCAGTCACAGCTTGAGGCCATTCCCTCCTGTTCTGTCACTAATAACCTGTGAGAAGAGACCAGCACCAACCTCTCCACAACCTCCTTTCAGGGAGCTGTAGACAGCCAGGAGCTCTCCCCTCAGCCTCCTCTGTTTCACACTAACCAGCCCCAGCTCCTTCAGTCATTAGTTCCACATTGATAACAGTAAAGTAATCACTTCTCTCTGCTTGCTTCTTTTCAAAGTTTACTCAGATAAGTCACAGAGATGCATCTCTGTGAAGCTTCCCTTTCCTGGTGATGCATTTCTGTGGAGGCACAAAGATGCCAGTCCAGCCATCTCTAAGCAGAGCAGGATTAATGGGGCATTTGGAATACTGTGCATTAGAAATACTGGTGCAGAAGTTATCACAAATTGTCCTGAATCAGAGAGTTCTTTCAGCTGGAAAAGGCCTTGAAGATCATTCAGTCCAACCATTCAGTGACCTAACACATTGAGTCCAACAGGTGGCCTAACATCAGTACAGCCATTAAACCATGTCCCAGAGTGCCATGGTCAGAACTTTTCTGAACACCTCCAGGGATGCTGACTCCTCCACCTCCCTGGGCAGCCTGTTCCAATGCTTTTCACTAAAGAAATGTTTTTCCTAATATCCAATTTAAACCTCCCCTGGTGCAATTTTAGGCCATTTCCTCTCATCCTCTTCCTTGATACTAGGGAGAAGACACAAACTCCCACCTCACTCCAACCTCCTGCCCAAGAGTTATAGAGAGCAATGAGATCTCACCTCAGCCTCCTCTTCTCCAGACCAAAAAAAAAAAAATCTATTTCCCTCAAAACAATCCCAGTTCCCTCAAATTCCTTTTCTTGCATTTGGGCATGATACAAGTCATTCATGAATGTATCTGATGAATAAATAATTATTCAGAAGCTCAGAAAATTTCTTATGGTTTCGGTTTCTCTTTTGTTGGGGTTTTTTCCTCTCTATTATCTGTGCTTACTGAAGGAAAGCTGGCACAAGGATATCTCTTACTCATTTTAAAACAGTTCCTCTGTTTTACTCCAAGCCTCAGTTCTGGGCACTCCAATTCAAGAGGGACAGGGATCTGCTGGAGAGAGTCCAAGGGAGGGCTCCAAGGATGCTGAAGGGACTGCAGCACTGCCTGGGGAGGAGAGGCTGAGAGCTCTGGGGCTGTTCAGTCTGCAGAGGAGAAGACTGAGAGGGGATCTGATCAATGTCTATCAATAGCTGAGGGCTGGGGGTTAGCAAGGAAGGGGCACGGACAGCCTCTGCTCACTTGTGCCCTGGCATAGGACAAGGGGCAATGGACGGAAACTCCAGCACAGGAGGTTCCACCTCAACATGAGGAAGAACTTCTTCACTGCGAGGGTCCCAGAGCCCTGGAGCAGGCTGCCCAGAGAGGTTGTGGAGTCTCTTTCTGTGGAGCCTTTGCAGCCCTGTCTGGATGTGTTCCTGTGTGAGCTGTGCTGGATTCTATGGTCCTGCTGTGGCAGGGGGGTTGAACTGGAAGACCTCCAGAGGTCCCTTCCAACCCCTAACATCCTGTGAGCCTGTTTGTGCAGATTCTGCCTCCTCACTCTGCAACTGCCAAATTTCCAAGAGCTCTTTAAAGGGGTTGCATGAAGCCATGGTTTGTGAGTTACAGGTTTTGAAGTTTTTAGAGTGCTAAAGGTGTTAAGAATGCAGTGTCCACTAGCAACGTCTAAAGGAAACCCAGATTGGGAACAGCCTGCTTTCAGTCAGAGTTAACATAGAATCAGAGTGCTTTGGGTTGGAAGGGGCCTTTAAAGATCATCTAGTCCAAACCCCCTGCCCCACCTCCCACTGATGTCAGCAGGGACATTTTCAGCTAACACAGGTTGCTCAGAGCCCCAACCAACCTGACCTGGAACGGTTCTAGGGATGGGACATCTACCACTTTGCTGGGTAACCTGGGCCAGTGTATCACCACCTTCAGTGTCAAAAATTTCTGCCTTCTATTTAGTCTAAATCTTCCTCTTTCAGTTTAAAACCACCACCCAGGCCCTGCTAAAAATTTTTTCCCAGATTATCTTATAGGTACTGAAAGTTTTCTGCAGGGTCTCCCCAGTGCCTTGTCTTCCTCAGGCTGAACACCAGCAACTCCTTCATACCCTTTCTTCATAGCAGAGGTGTTCCAGTGCTTGGATCATTTTGTGGCCTTCTTTGGACCCTCCCAACAGGTTCATGTCTTTCCTGTGCTGAGGACTTCAGAGCTGGACCCAGCCCTGAAGGTGTGGTCCCAGCAGAGCAGAGCAGAGCAGCAGTTATCACCTTCCTCAAACCTAGCTTTCTACAAAGGATACCAAAATTAATCTAGCAAGGATTTTCTTTCTGTTTTAAACCCTTCTCCTTACACTTTTCTTGCCTCTCTTCCATTCCTAGTACCTGCAGCCTTTCAATGGGCATGTGACTAGCCCTGAACTTTTAAAACAGAATCATTGAAGTTGGAAAAGACCTCTGAGCACCAAGCACAACCATCAACTCAACACCACCCTGCCCACTAAACTATGTCCCAATGTGCCAACTGTTAGTTGAGTCAGCACACCTTTTTGATTCTAAAATCAGGATACCAGCTCTCATCTTCCAGATCCCTCCAGGACAATCCCTCCCTTGTGCAAAGTAGTGGTTTAACCATTGCAATACACCTGCTTTGTTGTTAGGATTGAACCAAAATGCTGATTTAAGGAGGTTCAACTCTATCCTGGTTTTAGTTTGTTGAGAGAATATTAACATATGACATCATACACATGTATTACTAGAAATTAGCAATTGAACAAGTATCAATTAACAATTTAGGCTGAAGTTTCCACTGGTATCCAGGAGCTAGAATAGAAGACAGAAATGTGCCCTAGTGGCCAAGAAAGTTGATGGTATCCTGGGGTGTATTAGAAGGGGTGTGTTTGAGGGAGGTTCTCCTCCCCCTCTACTCTGCCCTGCTGAGGCCACATCTGGAAGAGTGTCCAGTCCTGGGCCCTTCAGTTCAAGAAGGACCTCAGGGAACTGCTTGAGTTCAGTGCAGCGCCACCAAGCTTCTCAAGGCAGTGGAACATCTCCCTGTGAGGACAGGCTGAGGGAGTTGGGGCTCTTGAGCTTGGAGCAGAGGACCCTGAGGAGTGACCTCATTCCTGTTGATAAAGATGTGCAGGGCAGTGTAGGGAGGATGAAGCCAGGCTCTGCTCAGGGATGCCAGTGACAGCAAAAGGGGCACTGGGGGCAAGCTGGAGCAGATGAGGTGCCACAGGAACAGAAAGGAAAACTTTCACTGTGAGGGTGCTGAGCCCTGGAGCAGGCTGCCCAGAGAAGTTGTGGAGTCTCCTTCTCTGGAGACCTTCAAGACCCACCTGGATGCATTCCTCTGTGCCATGCCCTGGCTGCTCCTGCTCTGGCAGGGGGATTGGACCAGATAATCTGTTGAGGTCCCTTCCAACACCTAATGTTCTGTGGTTCTGTGATGGTATGACACCTTCTGGCAGAGCTCCCAAAACACTCTCATTCTGCAGGGTTCATTGGATCATCACCTGCAGTGAAATGTGACTGTAAACTAAAGCTACTCCATGGCTTGAGATCAGCCTTTTTACCTTGGCTCTGTGCAGCTGAGCCATTTGACATTTTTATTCAAGGCATATAAAATAATAGGGTTATATATCCTCTAGCCAATAGACTTCATTGTAAAGTGTGAGGACTAGCCCCTCTCCCCCTACAACCCTGCCAAGCCTGTTTATTTTATTTTATGTTAGTTATTTATTTCTACACAACCATACCAAGTCCTGATATTGCACAGAGAAGTGAGCTGCAGATTTTCCATTTGGATTTGGGTTGCAATAAAATCATAGAGTTATAGAAGCAAATAATTATTTCAATTGGAAAAGACCTCCAAGATCATCAAGTCCAACCATCAGCCATGGCCATTAAACCATGTCCCCAAGTGCCATGGCTGCAGGTTTCTTGAATACTTCCAGGGATGGTAACTCCACTACCTCCATCAGCACCCTGTTCCAATCCCTGACCACACTTGCAGCAAAGAAGTTGTTCCTCATCTCCAGCCTAACCCTCCTCTGGCACAATTTCAGGCCATTTCCTTTCATTCTGTCACCTTATACTAGGGAGAAGAGCCCAACCTCCACCTCACTCCAACCTCCTTTCAGGCAGTTGTAGAGAGCAATGAGGTCTCCCCTCAGCCTCCTCTTCTCCAGACTAAATACCCCCAGCTCCCACAGCTGCTCCTCACCAGACCTTTTCTCCAGACCCTTCACCATCTTCGCTTCCCTTCCCTGGACCTACTCCAGCACCTCAATGTCCTTCTTGTAGTGAGGGGCCCAAACCCACACCCAGTACTCAAGTAGAGGTTGTTGAGTCTCCTTCACTGGAGACATTCAAAACTCACCTGGCTGCATTCCTGTGTGACCTGCTCTATGTGATCCTGCTCTGGCAGCAGGTTTGGACTGGATGATCTCTGGAGGTCCCTTCCAACC